>NC_053161.1:138168762-138513219 GCF_016835505.1 Polypterus senegalus
TAGAGCCCAGCTCCACTAACTTAGGCTTAGGGCCCAAGTCAACTATTTTAGGCTTAGGGCCCTCATCCACTGTCTTAGGCTTAGAGCCCCCACCCTCCTGGGGTTAAGATCAGGGTTTGGGCAAGGGTTAGCCCCTATTTACCTCCCCCTCCCAAGACAATGGCCCCCACCCCACTGGGTTAAGCTAAGGGTTTGGGTAAGGGCAGGGCATCTTATTATGTAAAGTAGGAGAATCTTTCCGGAAACAAACAAACAATAAACACAACATCATACAAATCGAGCAATCCCTCACTCGAGGCTAACTATCCTGATTTCTATGAAAACACTTAAAAGACAAACAAGTACTCTCGCCTCCTCCAGACAGCACACTATCAGCTATTCAACGTTTTGTTCAGCCAATAATGAACCAACTCATGAGCAGATTCCGTGCCAAGGCGATCCGGGCGATCCACCTCCCTATACAGTTTAAGCTTCTCATTAAAGTTGAACATTTTTCTGTTTATCACTGGATCAGCTGTGAGAGGAATCTGAGCTAAATACACTTGTGCATATACAAATATATTTCTTAAAGTGGGAAGAATTTTGGCCCACTGTATTTGTAATTTGGCCCCCATTGCAGCCTGTACCACGTCCCAATATCCAGCCAAGACAACGACTCTCCTGACACCCAAAATATTGGGACTTTTGCCGAGATGCCGTAACAGTGTGGTCATCGTCATTTTATTGACTGTAACCAAATGCACATCGTTATGAGTCTTGTTTTGGAAATTGGCAAGTGTATTATCTGCCAAAATTAAGGTCTCACAATCAAAATCTGCAGGCAGGGAGGCCAAGTGTCCTCACAATGGCTAATTCTCATACTGGAGGGATCAGTGTCAATCGACTCCTCAGATGAATTCTGGGAGAGATTGATCATCATTTGACTTCCAATAAGTGAAAGATTTTTCTTTTCCAATTAAGTAAGATATAAAGTCTTATCCTCAACCTGAATTGCCTGTGTTGGATCTAGTTTCTCCAAACCTGCAGAGTTTGAGACCAAAGAAACACCTTGTTAATGCCCAGCCTGTCTCACAGATAAGGTTAGGGTTAGGGTTAGGGCTAGGGAGGACAGAAAAAACAAAAAAAACTCCAGACGGCTGGAGAAAAAAATTAAATCTGCAATGGTTCCAGGCCACGAGACCACCCAGCCCCCTCTAAGCATTCTACCTAACATAAACGATCAGTCCTCATTGTATTCAGGGTTCTCATGGAAGGATTTGATGATGACGGTCATGTGGACTTCTGGCCTTTAATCCATCAATGTAGGAACATCACGGTGCTTTGATTAAGTAGTGGTGGTGCAGATCGCCACCCCAGAAAACCGGAAAAAGAACAGAAGAGAGGGTAGGAGTTAGTACCGACTTTGGAGCCACCATGAGTAGTAGTAATAATTAATTTGATATGCAGAGCATCAGGATTAAACTAAAATGAAGTTGTGAGAAAGCCATGTTAAAGTAATGTGTTTTTGGCAGTTTTTTAAAGTGCTTCACTGTATTAGCCTGGTGAATTCCTATTGGCAGGCTATTCCAGACTTTAGGTGCATAACAGCAGAAGGCCGCCTCACCACTTCTTTTAAGTTCAGGTCTTAGAATTCTAAGCAGACACTCATTTGAAGATCTAAGGTTACAATTTAGAATATAACGTGTCAGGCATTCCGAAATATAAGATGGAGTGAGATTATTTAAGGCTTTATAAACCATAAGCAGAATTTTAAAGTCAATTCTAAATGACACAGGTAACCAGTGTAGTGACATCAAAACTGGAGAGATGTGTTCAGATTTTCGTTTCCGACTTAAGATTCTAGCAGCTGCATTCTGCACTCGTTGCAATCGATTGATGTCTGTTTTGGGTAGTCCTGAGAGGAGAGCGTTACATTAATCTAGTTGACTGAAAACAAAAACGTGAACTAATTTCTCAGCATCTTGCAATGTTATCAGAGGTCTAACGTTTGCTATATTTCTTAAGTGAAAAAATGCTGCCCTAGTAATCTGATTAGTATGTGATTTAAAATTCAGGTCAGATTCAGTAGTTACCCCTAAATTCTTTACCTCCATCTTGACATTTAATCCTAATGCATCAAGTTTATTTTTAATAACCTCATTATATCCATTATTGCCTAAAATTTCAGTTTTCTCCTTATTTAGCTTGAAAAAATTACTATTCATTCATTTAGAAACACAAGTAAGACATTGTGTTAGTGAATCAAGAGAGTCGGGGTCATCAGGTGCTATTGATAAATACAGCTGTGTGTCACCAGCATAGCTTACAACCCACAAGGTGATGGGTGTGGGTGAGGTGGGGTTGAGTGTGGCACAGACCCGGACCTTAGTGGCTCATGGAGGAGGCTGGATAGTACAGGTAGATATAATCAGACTCCGCTCTTTGCACAGCATTAGCTCTGTAATGTCACTTCTGTGTTAGGGAAGATCAACTTCGACTCTGGAGTTGCCTGTCAGTAGAGGACCTAGGCAGGTGTGGGGATGCTCAAAACCTAGGAGAGTGGGTGCCACACAGTTGGGAGTTTGTTCTGGTGGATGACAAGGTCACCTTACGGTAACTTTTGACATGCACAGAAGAAACTTGACTGGTCTTTTAAAAGACACTGGATTAACTTCTTGAAAGGTTATCATCATCTTCTGATTCTGGAGTCCTCCTGGGAGACATGGGAAATGATAGAGACGCCTGCTATGGCGGGATTTGGAGTGACATTTTAATCTGAATGTGATCAATGAATTCCTATTGGATGTCTGTCCTAGTTAGAAGTTGTCCATAACAAACAGAATGATCAAGTACAAGGACACTAGTACCATATAAACTATTAATGCCTTAACTATTCCGAAGCGACGTTTGCACTGATTTGCGTTTTTTGTGTCTCACCCCCTCAAACACCTGTATCGTAAGAGCATCCCTTATCTGTGATGGAGCATTTGATCAGAAGAAAATATGAGGCTGGTTTTTAATTAATCGTCGTCGAAGTAGCGAAAGAAATTGGTAACTGCACTGCTGCAACAAAATTCGATGTGTCTGAGAAACTGATATGAGATTGGAGGAAGCAAGAAGATGTCTTCTTCTTCTTCTTCTCCCGTTAGGAGTTGCCACAGCAGATCATCTTCTTCCATATCATTCTGTCCTCTGCATCTTGTTCTGTTACACCCATCACCTCACCCATGTCCTCTCTCACCACATCCATAAACCTTCTCTTAGGCCTTCCTCTTTTTCTCTTGCCTGGCAGCTCTATCCTTAGCATCCTTTTCTCAATATACTCAGCATCTCTCCTCTGCAGGAGGCAAGAAGATGTAAAAAATAAATGTAAGTGTTGCATTTTTGAACGGGCGTATAATTCGGGGTCTGATTTTATGAACGATTTTTCAGGTTTCAGCTCACGACTTATACGTGAGTATATATGTAAGTGTATGTGATTTTAAAGTACATTTGGCTAAAGCTCAACAACACTGTAGCCGAGTCATCTGGGCTGCATTTCCCAAAAGCATCATAACGCTAAAAACATTGTAAAACCCACCTTATGATCAATTGCTATTCTGTCAAACCCAATTGTAGCTAAACTAACCTGTTAAATCCTTTGTATTCGATGTACTCGGAGACCCAGTTAATATTTGCTTAGTGCTTCGTATTTGGGCTTCCTCTTGTGCCGATCAGATCCATTGGCAGTGGCTGCCACACAGAATAGGTTAATTTCGTGTTATGGCACTCTGAACATTTGAAATACTAAGGTTTATGCTTGAGTTTATTATATTTTCATGCTGGGGTGCAGCAGTATATAATATATAGTATGACGTTTTCTAGGTAAACTCTTAGTTCTGAAAAGTTTTGAATAAATGGTGTCATATGGTTGCAGCTTGCTTTTCTTTCATGGAAACGTTTTCTTTGTTACATTTTGAAGAAGTGAGAAGATAGAAAAGGGAAGGCCATAAAATGGAGATCATACATTTGGATAGAGAGCATGGCTGCAATAAAGAAAGCCCATCCAAAAGATTATCCATTGCATTTCTGCATCTCCAGCCACCAGCTCACAAACCCAACATCCAGTCTGCCATTTATATGAGACGAGTGGGCTGCAGCTGATACCCATCATACATCCAGCCTGTTGGGAGCCTAGTCGCACCTACCTTAAAGGACTTTCTATGGATTTGTGTCAGGGTGCCCTGGGATGTCTTCACCGAGCCAAGTCGAAAGGCATGAAACGAAGAGTTTGATGGTGGACAGATACTGTGTGATTGCGGGTATCTCCATAGTGCACAGTTGTTAACATCTCTAACTAACACTCGGTGAAAGGCCAAAAATCAAAACGGCCAGCATCTCCGCAAACCTGCAACGTGTAAATAGCAAGGTATAGCTGTCTTTGTGTGAAGATATGTCAAAAGTTATAGAACACCACCGTCTGTCCAGTTTTTATTGTAATTCAAGCAGTTCAAGTCCAGTGATTTAACCGGCAGTGATAAAAAGGGCCGTAGCAAACAGCCCAAAACTGAAAAGATGGTTACAGAAAAGACAATATTTTGGGGAACACATTTCTTTTTCTTTATTACTTTACAATATTATCCAAATAATGCTGCAGAAACCAACACTGGGCGCCACTGTTTTTATACAGACAGTGGGAATCGACACATGTTGGGACACCTGTCGGAAGTGTTTTTATCAGCTTTCAAGGCTTCATTAACTTCCATTGCTACAGAAAAGCCATTAAGATAGATCGATAGATACTTTATTAAACCCAAGTGGAATTTCACGTACTCCAGCAGCAGCAGTATACCGATAAAGAACAATAAATTAAAGAGTGATAACAATGAAGGTATAACAGACAATCAATAATTTTGTATAATGTTAACGTTTACCCCCTCGGTGGAATTGAAGAGTCGCATAGTGTGGGGGAGGAGCGATCTCCTCAGTCTGTCAGTGGAGCAGGATGGTGACAGCAGTCTGTCACTGAAGCTGCTCCTCTGTCTGGAGTTGATACTGTTCAGTGGATGCAGTGCATTCTCCATGATTGACAGGAGCCTGCTCAGCGCCCGTCGCTCTGCCACGGATGTCAAACTGTCCAGCTCCGTGCCTACAATAGAGCCTGCCTTCCTCACCAGTTTGTCCAGGTGTGAGGACCTAAGGAAATATAGTCGGCTCTGTTCTTTCTTGCACAGAGCATCAGTATTGGCAGTCCAGTCCAATTTATCATCCAGCTGCACTCCCAGATATTTATAGGTCTGCACCCTCTGCACACAGTCGCCTCTGATGATCACGGGGTCCATGAGGGGCCTGGGTCTCCTAAAATCCACCACCAGCTCCTTGGTTTTGCTGGTGTTCAGTTGTAGGTGGTTTGAGTCACACACTTTAACAAAGTCCTTGATTAGGTTCCTATACTCCTCCTCCTGCCCACTCCTGATGCAGCCCACGATAGCAGTGTCGTCTGCAAACTTTTGCATGTGGCAGGACTCTGAGTTGTATTGTAAGTCTGATGTATATAGGCTGAACAGGACTGGAGAAAGTACAGTCCCCTGTGGCGCTCCAGTGTTGCTGACCACAATGTCAGACCTACAATTCCCAAGACGCACATACTGAGGTCTGTCTGTAAGATAGTCCACGATCCATGCCACCAGGTATGAATCTACTCCCATCTCTGTCAGCTTTTCCCGAAGGAGCAGAGGTTGGATGGTGTTAAAGGCGTTAGAGAAGTCCAGAAACATAATTCTTAACTCATTCTAAGATTACTAGTTCAGAGGATGTCAAACTTGATGATTTAAATGGTGGATTTCGTTGCCACGGCATGTCATACTGCATGGAAAGCAGTAGTGCTGTGGAAATGCTTTCCAGGTATGGCAAGTTCAGTTGCACTTTGACCTTTTTCGATCCTGCCACGGTATTTCAAATACGAGACATCAGATGGACGAGCTTCTCTTCTATTTGTGAGGTCCCTAACACCCCCATTCATTATTTCTTGTAGCTGCATTGCATGTATTGTTCTTCCAGGTGATCACCAATTGGTTGTCCTCTCTTATTCTCACAAGCAAATCTCTACAATGGTTGATTTTCATTCTGATGAGTCACAACTGCCCTTGACATGCTAAGATTATGTCATAAAAAAAAAAATCAAATCTATAACTGAAAATCACTGGAAACCTTGTGTGATGTGATGGGGTAGAGGATGTGCAGGACTTCCTATCTGTTCTCAGCAATAGAGAGGAAATAACCTAACTGGGGTATCACTGAGAGGAGAAAGGAGCGTTCTGTGAATCTCCTAAAGCTGAGCAGGTAACATCCAATGCTCTAGATGGCGTCAAGTCCATCTCCATGACTGAGGTTGCTGTGGAGAGTAGGGACAAGGGTACAGGGGAGAAGGATGTGGGACCAGAGCTGCTGAAAGTGCTGGATACTAATGGGATGTTCGTATTAATGAAAATTCGTCTGTGTTGTGTAGAGTCAGGTACAAGCGAGTATAGTCCAGTTATGCTGGGATCTGACTCCTCGGCCTTCCTAAAAAAGCTTATGCTGGGGAATTCAACCGGAGTCTCCTATAGTTGAACCTCGAATCTAAGAGGAACAATATTGAATGTTGTCTTGGCTGCAGAAAACTATAACAACTATTTACCCTTTGTACAGATCTTTAAGGAGTAATGGAAATTTGCTAGTTGGTTCTTCATGTGCTTTGTGAATCTGGAAAATGTTTAGGGCCATATATGTCGTAGTATTTTGTGGAAGGTACTTCAAGAGCATGGGAGCTGTGTTCTTAAATTAAAAATTTATATTAGAAATTAAGCCAGTTCTGTCCAATGTGGGTACTGAATTGTGCAGAGAGATCATCTTTTCTCTCTCCTGTTTACAATTTTCATGGACAGGGTATCAAGTCCCACCTGAAGCTTGGAGAGTACCCAGTTTGGGAGGCTAAGGATTGAAGCTCGTCTGTCTGTTGTACGTTTGGCCTCATCAGACTGTGGTAGCTTGACCAGTTCATAGCGGAGATGACAAATAGCACCTCCAAATCTAAAGTCATGTTCCTCTCAGGGTAGAGTGTGCCTTGTTCCCCCACAGGTACAGGGTGAGCAGCCACCTGCAAGTGGGAGAGCTCAGGTACCTTAAGGTCTTAAAGTTTTAAGAGTAGAGGTGAGCACGAGACTGACAACAGCGTGGGACCACGATAGCAGCATCCACCCAACAGTGGGGGTAAAGTTCTTGCATTTAACTTGTAAAATTCTCTGTCAGTCTCCATCTCACCTATGGTTAACAGACTAGTGACTGAAAGAATGAGAAGTGGAGTACTGGAAGCTGAAATCATGTTTCTGTACAGGACAACTGGCCTTTCTGTGGTTAAATGAAGACAAAAATACAAGAGCAGCACTTCCTCTTGGGATCAGGAGGAGCCATTTGAGTGGGTTTGGCGTAAGTAGAGTTCACATGTGGTGCCTTCGATGAAGTGTTCAAGGCATGGGCTACTATGTCCTGGCTAAGGAGGGGTTAAAAGATGTACCTGAGGAAAGGGGATCCTGGCCTGGTCAGGTCACCTCAGCTTGCTGGTGCCTCCACTCGAACCTGAACAAGTGAACTGAAAGGCAAACTTTGTTAAATCAAATTTCACAGCGAGTCTGAATGTATTATTTTCTACCACACTTAACCATGCCAATAAAATATTTTGGTCAGATTGGCTACATCTCATTACAGTGCCATCAAGAAGCCCTTATACTTGTCCCCATATGGGACCTGCAAAGCAGAGTCTGAAGATCACATTTGACTTTATGAATAATCAGTTGCTTCATTCTGGACCAGGGGTTGGCAATGTCGGTCCTGGAGAGCCTCGGTGGCTGCAGGTTTTTGTTTCAGCCCAGTTTCTTAATGAGAAGTCAATTATTGCTGCTGAAGCACTTATTGCTTAAGTGACATTTTGATGCTTCATTTTAGTGGTCTCACTTGTTAAGGTTTTCCACCCTTAATTGCTTATTTCAATCTTAAAACCGCCGCATTCTGTGTTTTAATGGCTCCATGACCCTGTAGTTAGGATATAGCGGGTTGGATAACGGATGGATGTAAATGACAAAGGAGCCAGCAGTTCTTCATCTAGCTTTTTTTCTCCATTTACATCTGTGTGCGTTTGTTGTGCATTGTTTAATAACCACTTAATAGAAAAATGTGACAGACTGAAAATGATCCGTTTTAGGCTTCAGATAATTTTGATGGTAACCTTGGAAAGGAATAAAAATCTAGGATATAAGAACTTTACATTGTGCAGACTAACAAGACATAAAATGAAATAAGGTCTGAGATTAGCCAGGATTAGTCTCCAATTAAGCAGTTGGGTTGAGATGAAAACCTGTAGCCACTGCGGATCTCCAGGACCAACACTGCCCACCTCATGTAATCTGGACAAATACAACAATATATTTCTTGTATAGTCCAAAATCAGGCAAGAATGTCTCAAACGTATATATTCACATTATAGCTATTCATCACTAGCCATTTTTTTCTGCTCCAGTCTACTTTTTTAAAAAACAATATTCTTCATCCAACGCGCCATGAACTGTACATTAACAATCCTTGGGGTCCAGGTCGTGTATTCTTTCCACCATCTAGCCAGCCACAAGACCCTGCCACAAGACCCTGCTATGATCTTTCTTGTATTTTTTTGTTCCAGCACTGAATTGTAACACATTACATACTGGGGAGCATTCCATCCAAAAAATTTCAATTCCCAATGCTGAAAACAAACTTTAATGTAGTAGAGTGACCCGTGATTATCAAATTCAAGCTCTTGCGTGACTCCAATCACGACAACATGCAAAGCCATACAAGATCTGAATCCAGCACGGCAATGTCAAATATAGAATTAACTAGCCAATCCGCGGCGTAGCATATGCCGCATAATCAGGCCGGTTTTTTAATGATTTTTAAGCACAGGGAGAGAATTAACATTTGAAAAATCGGTAATGTAATAAATCAGCAAGAAAAGCAACATTGTAACAATGCACGGAACGAACCAACACACAATCGCCTAGACACACGCTCAATGTCATGCATAATTATTTATTGAATGCTAAACACTTCTGGAAAGACACGGTTGTCTAAAACGGGTTGGTGTGAGAATACAACAGTAGGTGAATGAAAAGATGGAACTCTGGAGAGAGCAAAATACAACACAATAATGAACCTGCGGCATAACAAACGCCGCATAATTATTTATTGATGGTTGAACACTGCTGGAAAGACACAGTTGTCTAAAAAGGGAGGGTTTGAAGATACAACAGAAAGTGAATGAAAAGATGGAACTCTGGAGAGAACAACATATAATTGTCCGTGAGTGAAGAAGACGCATGTTTGTCGCGGATGCGAATTGCTCTATGTAGCGTGTAAAACAGTTTGCTATGGTGCACGACGTCGTGCGTCGTAACCGAAAACTCGGTTTTTAAAGTCTGTTTACTTCATTGTGTTTTAACCTCAGTTGTAAAGGATTGTTTTAAGGATCCCATGGGATACCCCTCACTAACTGTTTTACACGCTGCATATGGCGACTAACCTTCGCGAGAAACATGCCTCTATGACCAGTCAAGGTGGCTCGGAGGTACATGAGGCCTCCATGACAGACAAATATAAATGACGCCGTTCTTTCTGTGTCGTCGCGTCCGAATTTGTGGACGTGGCTCTGCGAGTTGTCGTCATATCCAATGGTCTTGGAGTTGGTGGGCGTGGCTCCTCCCTGCGTGCGCCATAGGTGTCTTACTTGTCGGCGGCTTAGTGAATCCACGCCTTCCGTGTTTTCCATGTGAGTGTCTTGCCTTAGTGAATTATATATATATATATATATATATATATATATAGATTTTGAAAAAGTACACTGTAAGCTCACTGCATTACATATGAAAAGTATCAGTGGGGTTTGTGTGACGATACGTGTAAAACGGTATTTGACAGATGCCTTCACCCTGCAAATGTATAAAACCAGGCTAAGCTACACTGAAGCAAAAGTACGTCAAGCAACTTGTCAAGGGTGACAGAGATTTAGGTGCTGCTAATGTTGTGTTTTACAGGTTGATGCCCTTGTCACAATGCCAGACCAATTCTACCCTCCCATACCATTCAGTAATACAAAAAAAAAGGAGAAAATCTCAAAAGAAAAAAAAATTCAATGCTTGCATTTTATTAAAAGTTTTAACATGAATTCATGTGATATTTTACTCAAATTACAAAAAGAGCAACATGATTCAATATGAAAATAAGAACCTGTCCCCTGCATTTATGGCAGGGATAAATCCTCATTTTTACACAAAGAACGAAAGGAAGCAATGTACTCCTTTCTGCATGCTTAACCCTCCCACCCTTCATCCAAAACCCACCCTACTCGAAAATTGGACAAAATGCTAAACAATTATTATACAAAAAAAAAAAACGCGCACACACACACATACTATTACCTTGAAATCAGTGTTCTAAAACCTATCAATGCCAGATCCATGTGGCTCAAGTCAAAAATCAAATGTTTACAACCACTACCGACATTTAATTTAATTTGTACACTGAAGAGAGACACGCTAGCAGGTCCATCTTCCACAGATAACATCCTCCAAGTTTTCAGCCCAGCGGTTCTCTTCTTACTTTTCATTTTTTTGCAATACTTCTTCATCCAAATGTCTCAATTTCTTTGTCAAGAAAACTGAATCTGCTGAACACCAGAAATCTGAGGGTTGCAAAAACAGAAAGAACACAAATGACAAAACTGTAAAAAACAGCCCTGTTCCATGACATTATTGGGAGAGATTTATTTGGATCAAGATTGAAATTAATAATAATAAAAACAAAGAAAAAGTTATGCTGTGAACGGTGGTTCTAGATGTGGAGGTGTGGGTCCACTGTGTATATAATGAAGTGATGATTCACAAAGGCTCTACTCCGCTCTACTCTACGCACAACAATCATCTCTCTTAAAATTCCCACATCCCTGAATTGGTACAAGGGAGTTCATACATCCAAGCAGTAGATTTTTGTTTAAGCATATTCAGAGTGGTCTTGATCACTGGGAAATCCTTGTGCACAAAAAATAAATGCAAGGTAAGACTTTGTAGTCAAGCTAATTTTATGTTGTTATCTCTAAACATATTCATTTAATGTTTGTTAAAATGTGTGTTAATGTATGTTGAAGTTCAAGTATATCTGTTTGGAAATGATTATGTAACTATATATCTGAGGATCCAAAAATCACAGCTGTCAACCGGTTAGTTACCATGTTAGCTCCAAGATATGCTTATTCATGCTAATACCTATGGTGCCAGCAAAATGGTTTCATGAACACAGTGAGAGGAAAAGGAGAAAAGCCTTATGACTACAACCCTTCAACTAAATCAAAACGGTCCATTCCAGCACAGATTACCTTTATGCTTTTTCAAGCGCAATTTAGAACAACAAACTGGCTATTTTAGCACATGGCACAGGCAACAAGGTTGGTCAATACTCGGCAAACTGTTCTGTCCGAATTGTCCAACCACAAATGTGTGTGTTCGACCAAGGTAGTGACCCAAGTGTACATGGGGACACACGTGGAAGTTGGCATTCTTGTTTTCTCTGCTGTACAGGTACACAAATTGTTTGTGCTTGCTGTCACATCTATAGCTTGCAGCACTGGGAAAAAAAATTCAATACTGTATACTAATACAGTGAAAGACTGATTATCCATCACTTGATTAACCGTCAACTGTCTGGGCCAAAAGTGCACACCACACATCAGCGCCTACTACTACTACAGTGTGGAACTCTGCGAGCTCTGCACATCAGAACTACTCTCCCTTCTACTAGCATGTATTGTTCTTCCCCAGCGCCACACGTCAGGCCACAATTTGTAATCACAGTGTCAGTTACGTACCTTCAGGTTTAAAAGCGTTTCGTAGCGTTTCTCTTTTATTATAATTAATCTACTATACGTTGTTATGGCTGATAACATAAATGTGTGGTGTTGGAATTGTCCCAAAAATCTGAAATTATTAAATTTGTGCAAAATGGCAAAAGTGTTTCAAGTAGTGCTTCAATTTACAGAGTAGAAAGAACAACAGTGAAAGATGTAAAACACATCCATCCATTTTCCAACCCGGTGAATCCGACCGAACACAGGGTCACGGGGGTCTGCTGGAGCCAATTCCAGCCAACACAGGGCACAAGGCAGGAACCAATCCCGGGCAGGGTGCCAACCCACCGCAGGACACCCACAAACACACCCACACACCAAGCACACACTAGGGCCAATTTAGAATCGCCAATCCACCTAACACCTGCATGTCTTTGGACTGTGGGAGGAAACCGGAGCGCCCGGGTGTTGAAGATATAAACCACTGACTGTAATTTTAATGTTCTCCTATATTGTAATTGCTATACTAGGTTTCGTTAATATATTGTGACGTGCAGGCAGCTTGTAATGCGCTGTTGGGGATCAAAAAAAGTGTGTAATGAATGCTGTAAGGAATGAGACTTGGTGAAGAGCTTCTGGTCTGTAAGGGGCTGACACGCCTCTTAGGAGAAAAACGAAGGTGTGGCAGAAGGAAGCTTGGAGTAGAGAGTCAGGAGACAATAAGCAGGAGCGTTTGTGGTAGCGAGAAATAAAGAACACAAGTGGCAGGAGATAAACTGATCGGTAGGGAAAGCTTTCTTTCACCGTTTTGGAGGTGTGCTCTGTAACCCAGATAATGAGGTACAAGACAGGGCACCGTTTGTTATGAAACGAAGATGCCAAGTAAAACATAGAAAACTCCAGTACCTCCGAGTTGTGTTTCCTTATTACGCTGGTCATTACAATATGATGTGAATTAATTAAATTTTGTTAATACTATATTTTGTTTTGTAAATAAATATGACCACTCACTCATCTACAGAATATCACTTTTAAAGTAGCTGTTCTGTTATCCGTCTTTTCTTTTACCCATCACGGCCTTGGTCCCGACCCCTGACGGATAATCGAGTTTTTACTGTATATTCATAAGTAGCTGGCACTAATATTATATTTGTATTTACATTTTGGGTGATTTGGTAGTTGAAACTTAATACTGCTGTTCTTTGGTTAGGAGATAAATCAGAGTTCGCCTAAAACTCTGCAAAGATCTCTCAATCCTGAAGGGAAAAAGAACATACCTTGGATTATTTGAATTCAAAGTTCAAGATTTTACGAAACAAGATACCGTATGCTTAATTTTGTTTGTACTCGGGGGAACACCCAAGTACAGTTTCAAAGCTGCTTTCATTTTCAAATGAACCCTTCATAGATTAGCTAAAAAACAAAAAAGTACATCATCTCTGGCATTTACCTGTTGATATGATGTTGTGTACACCATGACATTTTGCTGCTGACCATCTGTAGTTATTAATCCGGCAGGTATCTGGTTAGCTGAAAAAGTAATGAAAATGCACAAAATGCATATAATTACATTTCAATTACAATTTAATGTGTAATTCATAACACATGCTTTCTTGTTTTAGTAATGCTGCACTGTGGAAAATCAGATCATTTTGCATAACACAATGTTTTTGTAAAGGACTATACCAAAGCGAAAACACAACACTAAACACATTGCCACTTTACACTTGCAGTTTCCATGGTTTATTATTTTAATAGAGTGGCATGGTGGCATAGTTGTCAGCATACTGTCTCACAAATCAAGTGTCCTGGACTGAAACCCATACCCATTCACAGTCTGCTGCACAGGTTCATCCTTTTTTCTTCAGATACTCTGGTTTTTCTCACAGCCCCAAAGATGTGCACATTAGGTTATTAGCCATTTCTAAATATATCCTGCGCAAGTGTGAGCGTGTGCATGAGTTAGCCCTCCAATAGCATCCAGACTGTCCAAGGCATATAACCTGCCTTTTGTCTAGTATTGCCAACTTAAGACTTCAGTCATCAGTCAGCCTGATGTTATATTCATTTATTTTTAGTTTACGAATCTTTATTGACTTTATCTGCTTTAATGCGTAACCCAACATTCAATTACAAGTAGACAGACCTGTACAAACAAGGACACATTTAGGCCTGCAAACCTAATTTTAGTGAAGAATGTGTCAACTGTTTTGGTTTTTTTTTTTGTCCCAAGGATTTCTCTCACAACTTACTTCCTCTTCAATTTTGTAATACTTATGCCAATGGCACTCTCCTTGACTTTACATACATATGGAGAACTCCAACCTTTAAAAGCCACAGTACTTATTTTCTGTAACTGGCCTAAATATTTGATCACTGTAAAAGTGCACTGAGACTTCGGCTATACTGAATAAGAAATTATACTTGCTGAAATGTTCCATTTTTTTATTAAGTATGCAATAGGTAACTAACACAGTACTGATCACCAAATAGCCTGAATACATTACCTAGTAGCTTATCAGGACATAATACACTACTTACTACTAAAGTTCTCTGTTAAAGGCCTACCTGCATTTGGGACTGGGAGGCCTCTACTGCATTCCTCCTAACAATTCTGATCTTCTTTTCTAATTCTCTCCCTCTCTTTCACTTCTTCCAGATGTTCTTGCCAGTGGTTCTTCCTTCCACCACAAGAAAATCAAAAGGCAACACAACTACTGCTCTACATTTACATCAGTCTATGGATGCTGCTGTATGTTAACATTTGAATTTTTTTATATTTATACACTGATATCACATTCTGCAGCATTTAATGTTCCTATCTTGCTATAACATTTGAATGTTAAAGAAAGCTGAATTATCACAGTATATTTTTCACCTTAATAAAGTTCTCTCTCTTTGCAACAAGGATACAAGGTAAGACAACTGCTTAGTTAGTACTTACTATGTGCAGATTTCCAGCTTTAAAACTGTTAGTGTACATAGTATATGAAACTAGTTTATACTTGCTTATCAAAAGACTAGTTTTTCAAATACAAAAACAGATGCAACCATGCAGTAAAATTAAGATTACTTTAACCTTATTTGGGGCTGCAGCAAAAGTTACAGAAAATTTAAAACAAATGAACATGTCTTTTGACAAAATAAATTGAAACTGGCATTTTGAGAACTGTAAAGTAGTGCAAGTACCACTTTGGCTTCTTTTTCAAAGAACACACAGTATGATACTTAAAATATTATAACTTCATACAACTGAGTATTCTTCAGTACAGCAAAAGAAAAAGCTACAGTTTGTTACATTATAGATGCAGCAGAGCCTAATTGTTTTTTTTTTTTTTTAGAATATTTAAGTGGATAGGAAGAGGAACCACAGTTGTGGTTAAAGAAAAACAATTCTTATGTTCAACCATAAAAAAGTTACATGTGGCAAATATCTGATATTACCTCTAGACGACAGGAGAGGGGAAATCACATTAAATGCAAAGATTCTAGTATTTTGAGAAAACGTGTCGTATTTACAAATAAAAGACACATCAAGACTAACTCACAAAATTAGCAATTTTTCAAACAATTTCAATTTATACTCTCAGTCTAACAGTTCAAGGATATTTCTTTAGGTATTATATTTGGTAAGCGTATTTGATCAAAATGTAACAAACATAATGGATTATAAAAAAAAAGAGTGGTACTGTTACTACCATTGCTCCAAATACTATTTAAAAAATAGTATTAACTCCTAATGACACATGTCCGTAAATTGTTAATGCCATAGCACTCTGAAATAAAATGTAAACATTTTTATATAAAGTCCAATTAATTGCTCTCATTATAGTGGTCACAAAAAGCAAAGATGTGGAATGTAACTTTGGCAGCAGCACACCCAGCTTGTATCAAGTTAGTGTA
Source organism: Polypterus senegalus (assembly GCF_016835505.1). NCBI lineage: Eukaryota > Metazoa > Chordata > Cladistia > Polypteriformes > Polypteridae > Polypterus > Polypterus senegalus. The sequence goes on from NC_053161.1 coordinate 138,184,532, forward strand.
CCCTTTGGTTGAATTGGTAAAATTGTCAACCTGCATTCCCAACACTAAAAGTCATGTACTTTGTATATTAAATTGTATCTATAAAAAATGTAGAACAGTGATTTAAGAAGTGAGTACAAACTCAGTAAGCTGCCACCTTGTATTTTATCCACCATATACAAAAAGTCTGCACACCCTTGCCAAAATTGCAGATTTTGTATAATAAAAAATGAAACTAAGATAAATCCCATCAGAGCTTATTCCACCTGAATTGCAAAATTACAGTCTACATAAAGAAGGTGAAAACACACCAGAACCTGTTTAGTGGAAAAAAAAAATCATACAAAATGCTGGTTACATTAGTGTGCACAACCTTTAATAATCAAGGAATCAACCAGCCACCGTAAGTTTCAAATAGCAGCTAATGACATCAATTAAAGTGGCTCTGATTGAGCTCAAATGAAGTTTGCCTGTTTTTATAGGCTTATTCTGATATCCACTTAGATGCAAAACACTCCAAAGCCCATGGTCCACAAAGAACTTTTAAAATATGAATGGGATCTCATCATTGAAAGGTATCAGTCAGTCATATTCTTCCTCTATCTGGGTTGTGGGGTAGAGTAGCAAGATGAAAGCCTTTTCTGACAAAGAAAAACACCCACTGAACTTTGCCAAAAGGGTATATGTACTACTGTCTGATGAGACCAAGGTTTAACTATTTGGGCATAATTCCAAAATGTATGGCACAAAAATAACACGGCACATTATGAATCGAACACCATACCCAAAGTAAAGTGAAGCGTGGTGGAGTCAGCATCAGGCTTTGGGGCTTCTTTTCTTCAGCTGAAACTGGGGCTTTAGTCAAGATGGATGGAATCCCAAATAGCTCTCAGTATCAGTCTGTTTTGGCACAAAACTTTCAAGCATCTGCTTGGAAGCTCAAGATGAAGAGGAACTTCTTTCAGCATTACAACAACCCAAAAAGATACATCAAAATCAACAAAGCAATGGCTTAATCAAAAGAGGATCAATGTTCTGGAATGGTCCAGGCTCTTAATCCAACTGAAAATCTGTGGGGTGACCTCAAGAGAGCTGTAGAAAGGAGATGCCCTCATAATTTGATAGATCTGGAATTTTTTGCAAGGAGTAATGGGCAAAAATCACCAAGTCCAGATATGCCAAACTGATAAAACTTTTAATCCATAAAGACTGGGTGCTGTAATAAAATCAAAGTATTAGATTAGGGAGTCTGCACATTAAATGCAACCAATTTTTTGTTTTCACCTTCTTTGTATAGATTGCAATTTTGCAATAAAGGTGGAATAAGTTCAGACAAAATTCAGCTTGGTTTTGGTTTCATTTTTTATTACACAAAATCTGCGATTTTAGACTATTTATACCTACTGCATAAGGTGCAATAGTAGGTGCACTTCAGAGCATAACCAAATGATTAAAAACAGTTACAGTATATACCAGGATAGAAGTTTTGATATGGCACTCTGTACATAATAACACCAGATTCCACAGTAAAACTTCCTCTTCCTTCACTTTGGCTGCCAATATTCACTTATTAGGTGCAATGATACCAGTAGTTCTTTCTTTGCAAACAACAATGCAAATGGCATTGAGAAATATGTTCCGATTTAATCCTCTTTAGATAATTGCCAACTGTAAAAGAATACCTAATGTAGTATACTTAAAGTAGTATTTTTGTAAATAAAGACCAAGTTTGGGTTGGTTTCTGCCTTGAACTTGATGCTGCCAAAATAGACTTCTGCTATTTCTAACCCTGAAACTGATTTAAGTATGCGCAGTAAATGAATGAATGAACAATTATTCTATTTTTTTTTCCTAGTCAACTGCCTTGATATTATCAATTTAGGGCTATGTATAAAAGTCATCCATTTTGAGTGTCACTTTGGTATCTCTAAATGACAATACTTTTTTTTCACTTAAAGTAGATACAGCCAATTAACAGTGGCCATGGTTTAACATTAGTGTTGTTGGTCCTATGGTCTGTACAACAGTTTTTTAATTTGTTCTTATGTAAATGGAATAACCACTTCAAGTCAAGCAAGTATGAAGAAAAGTGAGCAACCACTAAAGAGCTTGCATAGCACAAAAGGTAAAACAAAATATTACTTTACCGTGACGGCCTGAGAGCTTCATTTAAAATCAGGTCATTTATAATGATACATACACAAGACTACTTTCTAGCAGCAAATGTCCAATGCTGTAGCATTTTTTAACTTGCACAAAACTATATTTCACACAGATCAAGTCAGATCTATCTTCTATATTAAGAGCTAGTATTAAGGTCCAAAACAAGTAAAATCATACCCTGGGGAGGCTGGACCAAGTTTAACATTTGTAATCCAAACAGCACATCTATATGTAGTGTTCTTGTAGTGTAGATCAGTGCCTAACACAGCCAAATGAGACAAACTGATTACAATAGAAACCAAATACATAGTTGCATCAGGAAGGTTCTTGTTGTTTGATGTGCACCTTTTAACATCAGTGTCACGGAGGTTAATAAATTCCTGTAGCGAGTCACTACATCATTCTGATCCAGGCTAATGACAGTGGTTAACAAACAGGTTTGGCATGGTAATGTGAAAGGGGCTTAAACACAGTTAATAGATGAACTTAATTAGGCAAGATCTGAGAAACCACAACTACAGTGGGGAATTTTAAACTACAAAAAATAGGTTAGAAATTACATTAACTTGCTTTACCAAATGATGAGGACACAGCATACAAGATATTAAAACTGAACTAAATTACTAGAATACTAAATCACAAAATCTAATCTCACAAAGTAAAGAACAGTATGAGATATATTCAGGATGCATGCTACACTCAAAGACTGTGACAAAATGCAAATTTATTTATAACATGTTTCTCATGTACACACATTAGCCAATTGTAGAAAACACACAAAAAATAAGTAAATAAATAAATTATAAAGAAACATGCCCTGCCTAGTTTACATATAAAAGAGATGTTTGGAATCATGGAATTTCTCATATGGATAGGGAGCATTTTTGCCTCCTTTATCTGATCAGTCTTTTACTAGTCCATTTACTGGTCATAAATTTGCTCCCTTCTTTCTGTTTATCATTCCTAAATATCCTGGCAATACCTTATCCTATTGTGACAGATTCATGTCAAAGAACAACCATCCACTGCGACCATTTGGTTATATTTAGGCCAACTCTGACTTGTCTATCTCAGGATAGGAAAGCATAGCTTCTTTGGGCTTCAAAGCCCCATAAACGTCTGATAATTGTGCTGAGGTCTCAACTCCATTAAGAAAAAAAAAATATGTATGAATACTTTCTCTTTAATGTACTTCATTAATACATCAGAAAGCTGTCAAGGCCACAAATTTTATGTTGGGTTGTCACACTGCTTATACAGGCTGTGGAGCTTAAAAATCCCAAACTACCATCCGACACTAAATTCTGTTCTAAAACAAAACAGATTGTTAATGACCTTCTAAGCAACAGTCTACTATTTTCAGAAAACTGGCCATAAGGAGCTACAACTCTGACATGGTATAGCATTGTTAACTTAGAAAACTTGATAAACAATTACTTAACCAACATAAAATGAAAACCAATGTTTTCTTTAAAGCTGGCCAATGTTTCCAAGCTGATCACTTTAAATCATAAATCATAATCTACTGAGAATATAGCAGTTCTGTTTCAAGGACATTCAGGATCCTGCAAGTTAAATCTCTGATGATGAGAAACATGACCACCTCAAATGAGCACAAAATTGTCGCCTGTCTTCTCAGTGATAAAGGTGTCTGGAAATTTGTACAAGGCAGAACTCCTCTGATGGATGCTCTGAGACCTCTAATCCTCGATCACAGACCACTTCAGACATCTGAATGCTACTTCTTCATTATCTGATGTAGAAATAAGAGTGGAATCCTTACAAATGAACTTCCTGAAACAAGGACTAATCAACAACGGCAATGTTACTTAGCTGCAGTCTAGCTGCCGTAGTCTTCCTTGTAGAGCACATTTCTTAATTACAGTAAGTTTTTTCATTTTGCTCTACATCTATTAAACACTCTTCAGTAAAATTACATACATATATATATATTATATAGTATTTACTCACTTGCTTTACAGTATTACTACCACACAAAGTTTCATTTGTACACAAATCTGCAATAAAACATCTGGAAAGTCATAAAGCAGCATTTCATACTTACTGAAGGATTCCTCTGTTAGTTCATCACCAAGACCATCAGAGACTGTGACAGTGGACACTATTCCCTTTTCTCCTTTCATTGCCTTAAAAAGGGAAAAGAAACAGCAAATAATATTGTTATATTTCTTAGGAATAAGTAATAAGCTTTCCTGCAAGACCAAACGAGCAAACAAATGTTAAGTAGGGGGCATGTACGTGTATAAAAACTGCAAAAGTATCAAATTAAAATATAGAAAAACATTTATAATGTTATAAAATGCTTTTTTACATAATTTCTAACTTACCTCTCTGAACTTTTGCAAATATAGTTTGAGTGGTTCTACATAGCTGTCAAATCCCAATGTAGACATGGCAAATAGAATATCTTCTCCATTGATGGTTTTGCGCTTTTCCTGGTGACACCGTTCACTAGCTTCAGAAGTTATAAAGCTAATAAATTCACTTACGCATTCCTGCACACACTCCTTGGCATCTTTAGCAATCTGGAAACAAAAAATGCATAACATTACAAGGAATATGCCAAAGATAAACAGGGACATGATATATTGAATTATGATTATTAAATTACAATGCTTAAATACAGTTCATTGTTAAGAGTATATTGGTTGTAAAATAAGTGGCTTTCAATTATTAATTTAACATATACGTTACAATATGAGGTAATTTGTTTAAAAAAAAAAAAAAAATCACTGAAATCATCTTCCACTTCGTTTCAATAGATGAGGCAGTGAAAGGTTTACACAAAATCTGTACCTTTTATTACCTCACTGAACTTCTGAAAACGTTTTTTACTGGCCTGAAAAAACAGTAGGAAAATTAAAAAAAAAAAGTTAAAGGCTCTGAGAGATGGAAAAGATGGGAAGATGTCTGAATGCCAAGTTGAATCTTTTAAGGAGTTTCCAAGATGATTAAAAGTACACCCTATTTGTATAATAAATAGAACAAATGTATTTAAATACTTATTTTTATTGGTTTCAGATTAATTCTAAGATGGTTCTTTTCATGTTTAGACATGTGTATCCCATGCAAAATCAACCCTAGTTCAACTAAGTTAGAAAATGTACACAAGCCATAAACATTGGGTGCGTTTGGGGACTTACTCTGTTTTGCAAGTTGGACCATTTTTAATTTTTTGTTTATTTATATCCAAGACACACACATTTTGTTTATTATTTTTGTAACAAATTATCATATTTGAAAAATAAAATAACACAGATAATACAGTGTAATCACAAGTGCTTGTGAGATACCTAAAGCACACGGCAAAGTTCTATCATGATGGACAGCAATGGCAAACTAAATTAATATTTAGAGAGATCTCAAAAAGAATTTCAGGTATTTTAAAATGCAGTCAGCTTTTAACATACCTGTAACCCATTTTGAGACATCTCAAATGTTATTTTAAAATATGTCAAATACATTTTGAAACATCTCAAAATCAATTCCTGTAAATTTCTTGTTTTTTTCTATTTAAGTTCCTGTTTATTTTAAGATATCTCAAAATGTACCAGGATCTTACTTCAAGGATCCTTAAAGTGCATTTCATACGTCTTAAAATATGCTTCAACTTATTTCAAAATGAACAGAGCATCATTTTCAAGATATCTTGAGATCGTATTTGAGATATCTAAAAACAAATTTATGTAGATGTATTTTTGATATCTGTAATTCATTTTTATTTCAAATTATTTTAAATGCAATTCCATATATCGTAAAATGCATTTTGAGTGTTCTAAGTGTTAATCTGGCTTGCTATCTGTGCTGGGCAGTATACCGGTTCATACCAAAAAACGTTTTTTATTTTTGTTATGATATGGATTTTTCTTATACCGCAACACCGGCCTAAGCAACGTTCAGAATGTGGCACAGCGCGAAACTGTTTAAGGCAGACCTTTTTCACTGCTACACCGCTAAACGGATACAACAGAGTGCATGCGTTAGCACAGACATAGAATTACTAGACGCCGCATGACCAGCAGCATCGTACGTCAATGTCGCCCCATATTGCAAGTGGCACTGCTGTGGAGTGAAGTAATGGATAAAGATGCCTCGCGCATGTGCTGCTTGGGATTGTACAAACTGCTGTAAGCTCCAAACCAGATCACGGGGGATTACATTTCATAGGTAAGGATGAACAATTGTTTTGGTTATAGTTGGCCATTAGAAAATCCCGTTTTATAATCTTATCTTTAGCTATACCAGGCTAAGCTAGCAAAGCAATGCGTTTATGTACTCAAGTGAGCCTCCAAACAACATTTTGGCTAAATGTATTTAGTCACTATGTAGATTGTTGTTAGCTGTTAACATTTCTCAAATTTTGAAGGTTTCCCAAAGAAATCCACCTCAGGAAGCAGTGGGAGGTAGCCCTTAGACGGGATTTTGAGAAAGCTGTCCTGTGATGTGTGCCGTGCTAGTTTGGTAACAGATGCTGTACCGGCATCATATGATCAAAGCTACCACTTGCTACCATTAAAAAACAAAGGTGGTTTGATGATTCCTTCTGAGGGTACAGTCAAGGTGGTCAAAGTAGCCGAGCGTGTTATCCGACAGTCGACATTACGGCAAGCTTAGGGCTGAGATTAGTGCAGATGATGTGTTTTTTCTCAAGGAGTCCATTGAGGAAACTCAGTTTGAAATTGAAAAACATCATTTTATGCTCATGTCTTTAGTTCTGTCTGTCTTCCACAAACTAAAGCTGCACCATATTGCCAGACTGAACACTCTCAAATTACAGGATCTGAGTGAGTGAGAGGGAGTGCAAGTCTGTAGGAGATCAGTGAGGTAGGGGGGAGCAAGACTGTGGAGAGCTTTAAATGTTAAGAGCGGTATTTTGTATTGTATTCAGTAGTGAACAGGGAGCCAGTGAAGTTGAGAGAAAAAAGGTGTAATATGTTCAGTGGATTTAGAACAGCAGGTTATTATCCTGGCAGCAGAATTTTGAAGAAGTTGTAAGCGATGGATACGTTTTTGTGGGATGCAAGATAGAATAGCATTACAATAATCTATACGTGAGGTGACTCGGGCATTAACCAATACTTTAGTACTGTGTTGCGCAAGAACAGGATGAAGTCTAGAAATGTTTCGGAGATTGAAGAAGGCAGTCCCGAGAAATGTTACTTATATGGGAGGAATTATTTAATAACAATAATAATTATTATTTAATAATTGTCATTATTAGTGTATAAACGGATATAAATAATTGCATTTAAACGATTCGCCAAAATCTGTTGTATGTAAACGATACTGTTTTAAACGTTATTGCTTTTTCATCAGAAAACCCGGTTTCCACGTCTACCTGTATTAGTTTAAATGGCACCTTTACCACTCTCAATGCGGCAGATGCGCTGATGTATCGTTTTGACTGGGCAACACAGTGAATGTGGCGTCTATATATGTCTATGTGCATTAGTGGAGGTGTTGCTGTTATTAAAATATTTGAGGTTGTGTAAAAAAAGTTTAAATGCCTGGTTACAATAGCCTAAAAAGATTTGCTAGAGGCAGTAAAAATATACAGGACCTCCGTTTATCCTTGTGATAAAATGCCAATAAAACATTTGCACTGTAGTACATCTGAGAATTTTTGTTCCTTTTAGTAATTGGTCCTTTTGTGTCATTATCACTTTGTAAACTATACATCCCATAATGATGTACACTGTACACTTGGCATCAGGTATATTAAAAATGTCTGTGCTATGTATTCATCATTTTGGTTTAAAAGAATGCAATAATGCCTACAGTATGCTTTTTAGTGCCTTTGTTCTTTGAGCTTAAGCAACCTTTCTATGGTGCACCCCATTGTTGGAATACTGTTGTCAGAGCTTTTAACATAATGCCCATTCAATTCTGTAAAGTAGTTATCTTGACTTGTTTTGTATCCCAAATATAGATGTTATTTCTACGCTGGACATCTGCCATATTAATTATTACACTGCTGTGTGCTGCACAAATTAAGTATACTGACCAGGAACCCATGTCCTCATGGTTGTTACAATATTGTACTGGGAGTCGCACAGTCCATTTGAACATGTTCTAAAAATAACAATGCACCTTATGCCTTGACCAGCTCCAGGTGATGCATTGCTTTCACAGCCTAATCACTTTTGCAGGACTCAAAAGAGTGTGTAACTCAGACTGGAACACATGCATCTACTGTTAATTACTCATGACTGTTCCATTTCATTCAAATATTGTGTCAATAGCATGATGCATTTCAACACTGTCTGGGTACAGCTGTAAAATTCACATCTACAATTTCTCAATTTATACTTGGATTGCTATGTAACTGATGTGACTTAACTATCATGGAATGCACTTTGCTTATCAACTTGTACTCTTCCCATCCACTCCCACCACCCAGAGAGCATTCATTATTTAACTACCCTCAATTTTCTAATGTACATGTAAACTTAAAGGACCCAGTCTATTGTATACAGGAATTTTGTACACTGCACATTAGAAGATGCTCAACTGCTTCCAACATTGTTTTCATGATGCCAATATGACTATCTGGCCTTTGACTATGAGGAGGCACTGATCTTCTTGCTGCTTCTTTATTACAACTCGGACACTGTATCTACTACTAGTTTTTAGTGACACGAATCTAGTGTTAGATATAATTATACTTCTTTTTCCCCCTATTGTGCCAGATCAGTGACTGCAACTACAACTGCACAACAAGTGTTTTTAGTTTAAAGTATTTAGTTATTAAGTAAAGTATACATTTTTAAAAAAATGGCTATACTGGTCTATTCTTTAGTAAAACAATGAGCAACTAGTATCAGCCTTGATAAATGTATGCTGTTGAACAATAAATTAATCTTCAGATTAAGAATAATTTTAGTTTTTAACAATATGCACAGACTTAACTAATGCAATGTTTATTATATGTGTTTTATGGTAATGTTGTACAAGGCTTTGATAAGAGTGTGAATACCAAGTTATAATGTTGCCACTATGTTGGTTTCAGATTATGATATGTTTAAACTGTAATTCTTTTTAATTTCAAACACAGGCAGATTCAATTTGTGCTTTCCACTTTTTTTTTTTTTAATACATAAAACGTAAATCTTGCAGTTTTTAAAGAAGACTGGAGTGCTGAATTAAGAAAACCAAGGTAAATAATGAACAACATCATTTTACTTTCTCCAACCAATGATGTCGCTCATCAACACTTGAAAAATATCATGATACCACCCAAATCTTCAAATATAAACTACCATCAGAGCTTAACAAAATATATATTATAAAAACAAACAGCTGATCAAAATGTAAACATTTGACTGTTTACCTTTCCAGTAGGAGGAATGGCATTCTTCATTATCCTTGCAACATTGGCAATAGGAAGGTAGATGTCTTGCTCTCGGAAGCCATCTTTGCTGCCATTGCCATCCTCATGATCATTCATTCCATCCTCACCATCATCTAGGATTGCATGACATGAAAAGAAAAAAAAAAAAAGTTTGAAGAATACAGAACATGATACTGTAGACAAAAAAACAATCAAAGTAGGGTCTGATTGTGATTGAAGATTTACCCTCTTCTTCCTTTGTGTGCTCCCATTAGGGGTTGCAAACAGAGGATCATCTTCTTTCATCTCTTCCTGCCCTCTGCATCTTGCTCTGTTACAAGCACCACCTGTATGTCCTCTCTCACCACATCCATAAAACTTTTTAGTCCTTCCTCTTGTCTGGCATCTCCATCCTTAGCATCCTTATCCCAATATATCCAACATCTCTCCTCTGCACATGTTCAAAATAATGCAATCTCGCCTCTCTGACTGTCTCCAAACCATCCAACCTGAGCTGACCCGCTGATGTACTTGTTCTTAATCCTGCCCATCCTCATCACACCCAATGCTAATCTTAACATCTTTAAGCTGAAAAAAAACCTTTACATGAACAAACGTCAAGGCAAAAACAAAATCTTGTTACAAGGTCAACTGTTAAAAGAATGCTACTTATCAACTCTCCCGAGCACAAACAAACACCACTAAAGAAGTTATAATACATTTATGCAGGCATGAAATCTACACTTATTTTGTATAGCTGACATTTAAAATACATTAAATTCCATCATTTTTGACTAATAATTAGTTTGTTATGCAAAACACTTTATCTCTGAAGCATATAATGGGTTTATCACTATCACATTAGTCTTTTAACCAATTTTACGTAACAGCCATCAAGGAGGCAGTCTTAAAGGGGAAGAAGGTTAAGGCTTCTGCAAACCTTCACGACATCAGTGACAGTGATCACTTGGAAAAAACTCTCCTTTATGAAAGGATAAAATGAATAGGCCTTTGATTAATTCTTTTGTTATAGGTTCTAAGAGAATGCCAAGTCCTCCACAATTTGAAAGCTTGATAAGAAATTAAACTGTGGTGGCAAATGGTTGTTATTTATATGTATACATGCAAACAACTACTAACTGTGGCTCAAGAATTATTAGCAACTCTGGAATGCTTAACAAAAGTAAATAAATCAACTTTTATAGGATCACTCTGATAGATACTAAAGTGTTATCCTACTGACTTGAATAATATAATTATTTATAAATAACATTTTAAAACGATTAAACATTCACCACGAAATCTGTAAAGACATTAAGACACTGTTTAACATATGGTGGAAGATTTGACTTTTACTCATATGTAAAGCTAATTCTTATTTGAAGTTTTATTAAAGGATAAGTTTTGTATTTTTCTAGTCCAAGTTACTTCTTCATAGTCATGGTATATATTAACTTACCACATACAATTGCGTTCTTTTGTGAAACTTTTTTTTTTTTTTAAAATAAAGTTTAAAAATAACTTGCCTGTATGTGCAGCTTACAATAGGACCAATGGATACTGAGGTCCATAGGTGAATGAAAAACCTAAAACACATCTGTTTTTCAAGCCAAGAATGATATTGAGTATGATCCACGTTATGAGATTACGCACAATGCAAAACAGTGTATCCATATTGTTTTAAGAAGGTAAAAAGGCACATCATTGTTGTGAGATTCAGCCATTTTAAAAGTGCTTTGCTCCACTGCTCATCTTTATCTGCGGCATCTTTCAGGATAGGGGTTGTGGACTTGCTTCGCAAAGACCTCACTAAGGGCTGTTATACTGATGTGAAATGCTGTCTTGTGTTCTGTACACAACTGGGTAATAATAACTAAAAACACTAATGATCACACATTCATTAAAGATACAGAGCCTTACTGCATTATTTCAATGGCGGCTTCCACCACGTGAAGACATGCGTGATTGTCACACTCGACTCATCCAGGCTCAGAAGCATCTCATACAACAATATTAACTAATGCCTCCACCCCTTTGCAGCTATGTATCATGATCACAATTTCAATATGAAAAATGCAAACTGTACTAGTAATCTGTCACACAAGGAACTGCTAATACAGCCTCCTAACAAGGTGATAGTGCAAAATCTCAGCTAGCGCAGTGTCTGTGGTCTATGTCTTCACATCCCAGCCTTCAGTGCTGCCACAGCAGCTGAAAGAGCTCCAATTTACTGTATGACATGCCTTACAGTGCCAGGGTCTGCATGTTCTCCCGGTGTATTTACAGACCTATTGTTATTTACACAAAGTACAATTAATTGCTTAACATGCTTGTTTCACTAAGCTGCTAATCAGTGTGAATCTCGTTCTCTTGGCTATACAAAAGAACACAAAATTTAATGACAGAACTCAGTGCCATTTAGGAAAAAATAAATCATTTGATGTGAGCACACATCTCTCTCTTGTCACAAGCCATGGCAGAACACAACTGTTATACATAAAAAAAAAAAAAAAAATAGAAGTGCAGAGACAAACTTAGAATAATAAGCAAAATATAGGTTGGCACTGGGTGCTTGTTGGCAGATTAGCGAAATGGAAATGTATTCTTACTTTAAAAAAATCCATGAAAATGAAAGGAAACTAGAAATTATTTTATCTCAAAGATGCCTCAAATCTTTGCTTCCATTTGGAAGATGGGCATCATCCAAACTGACAGGAAAATAGGACTTGTCATCCCTGTCTGGAATGGGAAGTGTGATCACCAGCATTGCAGCAACTACATGGGGGTAACAGGACACTCAGTGTTTGGTAAGGTCATTACTAGGGTCATTCTCAATAGGATCCATTATCACTTCCTCACCTACCAGTGACCGCTTTTATACCTAAGAAGTCTACCATCAACTGCACCCTGGCAATGAGGGTTCTCATTGAGCACAAATGCTAATGTTGTCAGAGTTTCTTTGCAGCTTTTTGTTAATTTTCGTAAAGCGTTTGACCCAGTTGATCAAACTGCCCTGTGGGACACCATGAGACTTTGTAGGATCCCCCCTAAGTTGCTGGATATCATGGCTGGCCTGTGCACAGGTACTGTAAGTGCTGTGTAGTTATGATGGGAGAACCTCTGCATTTTTCCCCAATTGATTTTGGGGTTCATCAAGGGTGTGTTTTTGCTCCTGCTCTGTTCAATGTTTGCATGGACTGGGTCACAGGATCCAGTGGCTGTAAGGCATCTGTTGGTGAACAGAAATTCACCAGAAATGTTGACTTTGCCAACAATGCTGTGATCATTGCGGAGTCAATGGAGGCTCTGTTTGGGGCTCTTAAGAGACTGATTGAGGAGTCTGATTGTCTGAGCTTCAGACAAGATCCAGGACAATAACGACCTCTTGGGCACACCCATCAGGAGTTTGTCTGTCTGCAGATGTCTTTGGTGACTCTTCCTATGAAGTCAGTAGATGGATTGGGAGAGCATGTTTGGGGCATCTCCGATATTTCTGCAAAAGGATGAAGGTCCAGGTCCAAGTCCAAGTCCAAGCAGAGTCCTAGCGTTCCCTGTTTTGCTATGTGGTTGCGAGACACGAAAGACGAAAACTGAAGTCATTGCTTCATAGTGTCGAACGAGTTGTGCATGGAGGCCCAAATGAGGCACATTACCTGCGGAGGGAGCATCAGTCATGGCACTACAGCTATGTGGTGTGATTCACTGAGGGTGATCCGGCTTGCAGGATCCTCATTGCTGAGGACCCAAGCGGCTAGATCAGGCCAAGGGGAGGCCCATGTAACACCTGGCTGCGGCAGGGTGGGACTGGACTGTGTGTCTGGCTATGGGGTTGCCAACTAGGATCCGAAGGGGTTTCATCATGTGGTGGGTGCGGCAATGTGCGGTGCCAGTGTATGCTCCTCAACCTGACCTTACCTAACCTTACAGTAAACACTTAGTTTTGGAACAAAACTTTACATGCCAAAAGCATATAGACCTTGTTTGTGAAGAAGTAACACTGAACTTAAATTTAAGTAATACATACTTGTACACTATTTTTCAAGAGATCAAACCTCTAAGTTGGAATAGAACACTGTTTCATCAGTTATCTAACTATGCGAGTCGACAAATCATTTAGTGTTGAGTGGGACATGTTTCTCTAAGATATTGCAAAGCAAGGTGGACAGTATGTCTTAATGCTGCAAATGTGTGCGACATGACCCCGCCACAAGGCAGAGCATTATACACCTTCCTAGATTCAGGACACATTACAGTGAATACATTAGCTAATGTTTATTACCAAATACAACCCCATTGATGTTGGCGAATATTTGCTGTTTTTACAATTAGAAGCAAAGATGGTGTTGCTTGCAGCTGCTTTTGCCGATTAGAGGCATGCTGGTAGGCTAGTGATGTTCATAGTGGTATCTTGTTTGACCTTTAGGTTTTGTAAAATTAAATTCTGAGTTTGAAATACTTCACCTCAACTGGAAGTATCTGTGTTACAGTCTTCTCCCTCTTTGGTCCCAACAGAGAGGTGAAAACGGTCCAGAAGCCTATTAGTGCTTTGTGTGTTGTTTTCTAGAGTGACTTCATCCTATGCCAGTGAATGTGACTGCAGTTAAGACCTCTGCCTCCTTTTCTGAGTCCACATGTCACTGCTGTTTTCAATGTATTTTTTAGCAGAGTATATACGCTGTCCCCAAAGTACACTGATGTCCTTTAGCAGAGGAAGGATATCTATTGCTGAAGAAGTTCTGCCCTTTTCCAAATTATTTATGGGAATTAAGTCATAGCTGAATGAATGAATTAAAGTCTTTGCTGGTGTTGGGTTGGGGAATTGCATTTTAAGAAAAGGCATGTTAAGCTAGCTGTAGTGTCCTGCATTTTGTCAAATGGTTTCCCTTACGTGGGTTCACCCAGCCTGTGGGTAACTTGTATTACAATGTTTGTTTTCCTGTATTGAATAAGCAAATGTCACATTTGTGGACTATTTATTCTTTCACAATGTTGGTTAGTATATGAATAGGAAATAATTGTAAGTTAGGAAATAATTGTAAGTATAAAACATGTAGTATAAAGGCAGTGCCCACCTATCATGCTAGCAGAGAGGTGTACAGTGCAGTCCAAGTGACCCTGCAGTGCTCTATAAAATACACTAAAATGAAATATTCTAGTGTTCAACTACTGTAATTTGACATTAAGTTATTGATTCCATAAAAACAATTCTGATTCTCTCAAAAAACTTACCACATTTTGGATATCAAAAACCTTATTTGACACAAAGTTTTTTGGGCAACTATTTAGTTTTAGATCTTCCTGAACTTTCCTGTATTAAAATCAATCTATAGCAGAAGGATAAATATGAAACAAATAAATTAATAAAAAAATATTATTACCATCATGAGACTGTAAAACATAGTGACTTCCGCTAATATAGTCCCCAGATATGCCTAACTGAGAAGCATCTGTTGTAGTGCTGTCACCATCCATCTAAAAAAACATAAACAAATAGTTAGCTGTAGCCAAAACTGATATTTTAGAATAACGAAGTAAAAAGGGGGCATTTATTTTAATATCAAGTGATAAGATTTTTATAAAAGTAACAATTACTGGTGTTAGTATAATTCTGTTGTTGGTGTTAAAGGCTAAAATTCACTATCAAGGCATACATTCATATTTATTCTGGTGCTCCACTGATCACCATTATAAGCTGCACATGGAGACTTTTTTTTTTTTAACTTAAACAAAAAAAAAAAAAACTTCACTTAGCAAAGCACATTAACTGCACAAAGATAAATAACTGACTTTAAACATGTAACATGGTTTAATGGTAGTGCAGAACAACATCAATATCCATTCCAGTAAAGATTATGTACTTTGTACTGCAATTGTAAGCAGAGTTTTAGCATAACCCATTTCCAAAAAGCTGAAGTCTGTTTAATTAGGCCTGCAAAATGCACAACATGTGGGTCTATAGTTGCAGGGAAGTGGTAAAAGGTGTTATGTGCTATACAAAATACCTTTACAGTACAAATCTCCATTTAAATGATCAACTTTAATTTACTGCAGTTTCTCAAATCCCAATCTAACTAAAGTAGCACATATATGTTCTGTGTGTGTGAATTACTACATGCTTCTTAAATGAGCTTTGTCTTTCACAGAAAGGAGCTTGCAGGCACTGATCACCACACAAAATACATTACATTAATATTACAGCTCTCTGAACATTTTATAATACTAAGATATATACTTGATATAATTTTCATGATTAAATGCACTAAAGCATGTATTAAATATAAGGGCACGGTGGTGCAGCAGTAGTTATGAGCTGGCACCCTGTTCAGGGATTATTCTTGCCTCCTCTGTCCAGCGATTGTTCCTGCCTCCTGCAAGATGCTTGCAGGGATGCACATGAACCTTGATGAATTAATTTATTGCAGCAGTATTGTGTCAGTCAAACATGCCAACCCCCAATTCCTGTCCTTCCATTTTCTTTCTGCATGTTACCAATTACCACAATATAAGCTCTAATAAATGTAAAACCAGCTGTAAGCTTAGAATGCCAAGTCTTCAAAACTTTTAAAGAACATTGAAAACTCTTCATAAAATGTTTAATTATTCCATCCATTTATCCCTCCAGGGTTGAGCCAGTCCCAGAAAGCATAAAACGTGAGGCAGGAACAATCCTTGGATGGGGTGCTCCAGCTCATCACTACCACTGCACCACTGTACCCACACATGTTTAATTATTAACAATATACATTATTTTAATGAAGTTAACAATGTTTTGGAAATTTCAATATGTATTTCATTTAACCCTAATCCATGAATGGGGTGGGGGGTCTCTAAGACCCCCAGTCGCAGATTTTCAAATTCTTTCCCTTTCAAGGTAATACGACGGCCATGAAATTTTCTAACTTTTCATTTTGTGTTGTCTTGAAAAATGTCGAAATCCGCTTCTCAATAGCTTAGTGCAAATAAGTGCTACAGTAGCACAAAATAGCTGGGGATCTCCAAGACCCCCCATTCACGGAAACGTAATCTATTTTTGTACAAGTGTTTTGGCTTCATTTTATATTTGAATTTTCTATTAAAATTTTTTTTCTTTGGTTTAGATTTTCTTAGTCCTGCCTGAGACATTGCTGGTGTATAGTTTGTTGAAGACCAAGTCCAGTTGATGTGTTTATGAACAATGATTCAAGGACCAACAAAGAAATTCAATGCAAGTGAAGCCCTGGCTGAAATAATGAAGGAGTTGTCATATTTCGATACATCAGACAACTCAAATGAAGAGGACGATGATGGAAGTGACACAGTGTCAAGTGATGAGGAAACAAAACTTGATGATGATCGTAAAAGTGAAATGGAGTGATGTTCTGGTGACAGTGATTCAGAGGAGGAAGAGGACGATAACAGATTAACAAGCAATAAGGAATCCGCTGAAATGATAAAGTGTGACAGCAGAATCAAATGGTTGATGAAGAAACCTTCCAACAGAAGAACGGCAAGTCGAAATATTGTCCATGATAACCGAATGGGAATGCCAGCTTCCGGAGTCAATCCAGCAGATGTAAAAGAATGCTTTGATCTCTTTCTTACACCGAGGATGAAAGACACTGTTATTAGATATTCAAATAAAAAGGGAAGAGAAAAATTTCAAGACAATTGGAAAGACATACTGTAGATGTCATAGAGTTTGATGGATTAATTGAGTGCTACTGTTGGAGTTTTCAACGCGAGGAATGAAGATGTACAAGAATTGTGGGAAGAGAAGTATGGAAGGCCCCAAATACGAGCAACAAAGAACAGTAAACGATTCCAGCAGATCCTGGCAGTCATCCATCTTGATGACGTTGTGACGCAAACAACTTAAATAAAGGGACAGATTAGCTCTTGTTTGAGAATATATCGACTGTTTCACGGCTGCATGCATGAATAGTTAGAAGCCCAATCCACAAGTTACATTTGATGAACAATTATGTGTGTGGCATGGCAGAGTAAAGAAACTGAAAGTCTACATACCATCAAAGCCTGGAAAGTATGGTTTGAAATTTTGGATGGTAGCCAATGCTGTTACAAGTTATTGTATAAACTTACAGTTGTACTCCAGGAAAGAAGGAACTGCTCCAGAAACTCGTCAAGGAGCAAGAGTGGCGATTCTTGGTTGTACTTGCTGTACACATAAAACAGTTGCACATTTTGTTTACATTTGTAACAAATTAACTGTTAAAAGTAAAATTATCATTAGATAAAAACTAATGCAGTGTAATCAATATTTAAAGGATTTTTTTTTTAAAGTATCAAAAGGAAGGTGCAAGAGTCTGATACACAGTGTGTTATAAGACCTTTTGCCAAAAGAAAAACTAATAGAAGCAAAAGTCAAAAGACAAGCAAAATTTAAAATTAAAAATAATTTGCTGAAAGTTTGTTTATTGAATTGCCTGAGCAAGGGGAAATTGCACAGACCAAAGATTGGTGACCCCAGGCCATAACCCTTCCAAATATATAAATGTACTTAGGCCTGTAAACCAGACTGTCTAGAACTCATTAACTTTTCAATTTCACACTCAGGCAGTGAATCTACCATCACCATAGTGGAGGGCCTCTAGCTTGACAGAACAACGTACTTGAAAGCAAAGATTTCAGAAAACTCACACGATGCTTAAAGTGGGCTTGAATAGTGCATTTACAAGTCTTTTTAATCAAGGTATACAGGCCCATGAACCTAGGTGCCACTGTTTAGGGCAGAACCCTCAACTGGAAATCTTACACAACTAGCCATGCCACTCATCTCTTCCTGTTAATAAAAATGTTGGCAGAGGCTCCAGCTAACAGATTCCCTCAAAATTTACACCAAATACTTTTTAGCTGTTCAGAAAGAATGCATTGTGTAAGAAGTTGATTTATTAGGCAGGCAGTGTGGTGTAGTGGTTAAGGCTTTGGAGTTGAAACTCTTGAAGTTTTGGGTTCAAATCCTGGTACTGCCACTTTGTGACCCTGAGCAAGTTACCCAACATGCTTGTGCTCCAATAGGAAAACCAAAAGAAATGTAACTAATTGCATCATAAATGTTCAGCCAAATAAGTACATGTAATAGATAAAAACTGTTTAAAGCCATAGTGGGACTCATATGGATAGATATATATTGCAGATAATCTGTGAACATTCAGTGAAAATTACCCAACTGGATGATTATTCTTCCAATTAAAATTAAAGGCAGTCTACATTGCAATGAACAGACTTCCTGATTAAACAATACTAACTGCTTGCTTTCAATGTTGCTTCCTGGAGATTACAAGAGGTTAGGTTTATTTTGGTTCAAAGCTTCAAACAGAAATATATTTACAACAGGAAATAAATTGAGACCATTATCTGATATTACAGACCTTACAAATTCACACAAATGAAAAAAATCATTGATAAGCATGTTCAGTTTCTTATCAGAAGTTGATTAATTTAGAGAAATAAAATGTATTCCCTTTGGAAATCTACCCAACTATGACTAATATGGTATAATAACCTTAAGATTTCACAGACGTGACAGGTCCATTGAAATTTCTTCATACACTACAAGTAGGAGACATAAATATAAATATAGCACACCATTACATAATTTTTAGTAATTGCCTTACTGATGGCCAATTTGCTGGATTATATATACTGTAGGTGTGAAACATTCTGCACCCAATTGAAGACCATAGGTCTTACTGCCCTCAAGAGATCTCCCCATAAAGCACTTGATATGAAAAACTAGTTCAGGGTCTTGCTTTGACACTGTACTCCTATGTGAAATTATAAAATTAAACTCACTGGTGGCCACCAGGTTTTCCCTGCCATTAAATTCTACTGCAGTTTTCTGATATATTGGGTTTTTGGAATCTGTGAATATAGCAAGGAGGTATTCTGAGCCCCCTAACCAATGTCTCTATTCCAGACAGAAAATAATTCAATACCCCACATCATAATTTCATTCCATCAAAAAGAGTTTTTCGGGAAGAAAAAGGACGCAAGAATGGTGCTTGTGTTAACCAAATGGCAGGCTGGGACAATATACCTCCACTCTATACTGTGGGTGTTGACTGCTAGTTCAAAAGGTTGATGAGTTGTCAGGATGCTACTTAAGTAGGGCTGAATGTAAACAAGGCATTTAGTCTGACACAACTCATCTAAGCCTTCAATCAAATCCAATCAAATGTTGGAAATGTCTCTGTTAAATTAGTAATAGGGATGTTAACTGTTCTAAAGTCTTTCATCAAGTACCTGTAAATAACTTGCAAAAACCAACAAACCGTTGAACATATACAGGCATTGGCCACTTCCCAACTGCCTCAGTGTTACTTTGATCCATGCTACCTCCACTGGGACATAATTTCCCATTTAATAAGTAATATGAGATTTTTCTACTGGCACTCTCTGAAAGGACTCCAAATCCCAGGATCACTTTGTCACTAGATTTCCCCAAGGTTGTGTGCAACAGCTGTTAGGAAGCTGCTGATGATTTTGAAAGGATGCTTAGGAACAGAGAGGAGATTGTGTTTGTGTTTTCACTTTCTCTGCAACACTTGACCAAACCTTTTTCTGATGCCTTTAGATAACAATAGTGCTTACCCTTAAGGACCACAGTTCATTTTGTAGATTTGTGTGTTCATTCATCGTCTGGTTTTATTCAAGTCATTACTGTCTGGTATGGGGTCATGACCACATGGAGCATGTTCCTTCCACAGGTGATAATAATTGGAAATCCATATTAACGGTAAAAGTAAGAAAGCACTTTCTGGCAGCTTAATCTCACATATAATTGTCATTTGCATCTGCTAATCTGGACTGTGTTTGTGTGCATTTGTTTAATGTATACCGCTGTTGTGGGTTGGGAAGGAGTACATTTGTATTACTGTGTATAAGTAAGTTTATTCAAAACATTCTTTTGAACCATTTAATCTCAGTGTGGCTTGCCCATGTGCAGAGGCAGAGAGTATGTTTTACACCTGTCTTTGGTGCGGTCATGGCTTCCATATTTAAAACAAAGAAATCACGATTTTTAAAGTAGAGTTAATCTGAGCACCTTAAAACAAATACAGTATCATGTCTTAGAATTATTTTAAAAATAAACAAAATCTAAACATGTACGACAAGTGTTGTAAATACAGTGTAGTCAAAAGGTTTGATATCAAAGAGCTGGTTTGAGAACAGATGTTTAAATGATGTTTACTAACCAAACTACAATCAACGCAGGGTTATGAAGAACCATTCCCTCACTTAATAAATTACAAAACAGCTCTGGTAGGACTAAAATGTGGATGAAAATATATTCCCAAATTATCCTTTGAGTATGTGTTTGGTGATGTAAAAAGAGGGTCAGATGAGGCATGGAGATATGTTTTAGGTAAATGTATTTTCATAAAATTGATTTGAAGGCAACTCAAAACAACTTCTGCTTGCTAAAGTCATTCCTGAAATTCTATATACACCTTGGAAATTTTAGTCACTAAAATACACTGTAGTAGTATACAATACACACTGTCTCCTAGACCTTAACTACACAATAAAGCTTCCAATTCCTTCAAATTTTATCCTGAGATGGTGCCGTCTTAACTATGGGAAACCAAGAATGAGTTTGGAAGTCAATCTATTTTTAATAAGAGATTTGTGCTTTGTGAGAATTAAAGTGAATAATTTGACAGGGGAGTGTCACATGATCAAGAATGTTTTAATCTATATGGCCTCCATAAATTGGTTGTAGTTATATACTTTGTAGAAATGTTACTTTTGAACCGAAGATGAGGTAATGAAACTGCCTGCTACCCTAGAATCAGTAAGTGCTTGAACATTGAGATCTTAGTGTAAAAAGGAACAAAACTATTTAAGGTTAAAGGTAAAATTTCGGACAACTTGGTCACCAGAGCCAACACACTATAAAAAATATCCCCCCTGCCAAATTACTTGTCTCCATCCATATTTTCTTAGATCTAATTTTACATAAGTGTATGCATTTATTTTCTTGTCTTCTTTCATCAGCATGGGTTTCAATTTTTAAAGCTAGTCTAATGGTATTTTCTAGGGTTGTCACTCAAATCAGACAGCCTGTTACCAGCCTTTTCCTGATGGCAGAATTCAGTGCCGCTTCACTCAAGCCAGAAACAGTAGTGTTTTGAAAGGTAAAATTGCCATAATGACTTACTGTTTTCTATTAAACTTAAACTATTAGCTGAAAATTCTGCATGAAATTCCTTTAAAAAAACTTTCTCAATTATTTCACCAGGAATGTTTGCTGTATAACACAGATTTAAATATTTGACTTTTTGGAATATGTAAGTGAATAATAAATGGTATTTTTGATTTTTCAGTGGCAGAGCAGCTTGACTCCAAGTCAAAAATATGTCTGCACAGATTTAGAAATCCACTGCAGGGGTTCTCAAACTTGGTCCTGGGGGCTCACTGTAGTTTGAGATTCTTGTTTTAATCAGATTCACAATAAGACACAACAAATGATAACACTGATCTCAAATGGTATTTTTCTTTTCTCCCCTTATTCTACATTCAGAAAAGCACAGCTGCGTGACTTACATTTATAAGACATTTACACATTTCTATTTTTGCTATAGATTTAAATGCTTAACTATCTCTTGTTGATTTAATTATATTTTTTCCTTTCTCTGTGCAGTTTGCTCACTTCATTGTACCTTACTAATGAC
This sequence comes from Polypterus senegalus, assembly GCF_016835505.1. Classification (NCBI taxonomy): domain Eukaryota; kingdom Metazoa; phylum Chordata; class Cladistia; order Polypteriformes; family Polypteridae; genus Polypterus; species Polypterus senegalus. Next base: position 138,206,699 of record NC_053161.1, read on the forward strand.
AATTAAAAATGAGCAGAGTGGTCACCCAGAAAAATAACACTGAAAGGCTACCAACTACTTTAGCATCAGACCCACTAATTAGTAAATAATGGACAACTAAATAAAGAACTGGAAAAGTAGAATGAAAATCAAGATGAAAATATTGTTAAAAAAAAAAAGATTATTCCTATATTAGTTGCTTAGTACATTTATATATTTTTTAACCAAACTTAGTTTTCTAATTTCTATATTGTTCCCAAAACACAGAATCTGGGAAACAACAGTTCATTTAATTAACCCAGGAGTCCAATTAAAAATATTAGCTGACTGCAGCCAAATGGGTCCTCAGGACAGAGTTTGAGACCCCTGCCTTGGAGCAATTGAAGTCCCCTGGATAATGCTTCAGGTGGGGCAGATGCACTTCTCTGGACTTTGAAGCAGCAAGCAGAACATCTATTGTACCATGACATCGCTGTAGGGCTTGGAGGTCTACTACTGCTTGCTGACTAGTGGTAGTCACTTATGTAACCCGAGTAACCTTTTTTTTCATCAGAAAAAAAAACATGCTTTATTTCCAGATCACACACTGAAAACATATGAGCTTTTGTTATGTTCATAATCAAAATGAAAATGAATTATAGCATGGCAGATTAAAGCAAATGTTTTCTTAGGTGTTCTTCAACAAAATTCTACAGAAAAGACAAAAGTTTTTTTTTTTTTATGTAGAGTATCTAAAGATCTTTTGCCAAAGCCAAAATGCTAACCAGAATTGAAAATCAAAATAAAAAGGTACTTCAAGATTAGCATGTTATGTCCTAGGAAGCTTTTCATTTTTTTTCTGGGTAATTTGTGAGTTGTCACTCTTAAGTGGTCTTAAACGTGCACACTTTTGACTAATGTAAATCAAAACTAATTTGGAAAACACAGGAATGGCGTTGAGACACTTAGAAGAAAAAAAAACACATGGATCTTACACAGACTTACTTTGAGAAATGTGGTAAAGGATAGTTACTGTTTATAACAGAAATAAAATTTTATTATGGCTATTTATATTGCTAGGCACTGTAGAATGTTTCCGTATGACAGATTAAAACCATTTCTAAAACCAGAGTAAAACATGAAAATTACTCTTTAGAACTTTTTGTTGAGGAACCATTGCACTTATTGTATTCTACTAATGAATGATTGCAAATTCATACAGCTGTCAAATTATTAGCCCAGTAATGAAAAAGAAAAAAATGCACTATAAATTGTTTTCTGTTTAGCCTGCAGCAGTTTAGAATATTCAGCCTATTTTGGGCTGCATCACAGTTTTGAAATGGTAAGTGGGGGGATGGTGGGGATAAATGTGTCATGATATATTGTCTGTCTAAACCAAACATGCATTTATTTTTATTTGCACAAACCAACAAACCCTAGGTGAGTTACTAGCATTAATGTGGAGGCGTTTTCCTTTGCCTTAGAAACAGCATTGGGTTTGTTTTGCTCATGTGGCTTGTCTGTCTGCAACCATACGAAGCCTAGAATGACAATCCATCCATATGTAGTAAACACCACAAATCTTACTGCATTATCAAAGGTAATGGTAGAGGTAGTTTGCATTCACCACTGACAGTGTTTCAAAAAAAGCTGTACATTTCCTACTGCATCAGATATTGAATAACCTCTTTGACCAACATTCTTTATGTGATGGACTAAGTGGTAATTATGAACATTTAATAAAGGCTATATTTCCTGTGGCTATAGCCAGAACAGCAAGAAAAGCATCACATTAACATCTGATAAGATAAAGATACACTGCTTCCTTATGAAGAAATCATGACATTTTTCTTAAGTAATTTTTGTCAGTGGCCTTTGCCTGTTCCAACCAATTTTCCTGAATGCCACTAGGTCTGCTTCAATCTGGTTTTGTTAGGGCTGATTCTGAATCTCCCCTATCACCCCACCCAACCCATTAAAAAACTTTACACTATGCTCCTGCATAACCAGACACATAAAATGCCTATATTCTATATTAAACTCTTTAACTAATATTTTTGAATTAAGCTACAAACCTCAGGGGTTGACTGTTTTTTTTTATTAACAAAACAAAATTCTGTATGCTGATTATTCAGTCACCATAAAAATACAAAAATAAACAAAAAAAACCCTTTAAACACATTATTTTTAACTTAGAAAATATTTACAGGAAATATCAATACATACAAAAAGAAAATAAAATGCTTCATAATTACAAGCTGTCACATCATTTCATTTCTTCTGTACTGAAACAAAGCTTAATTTAAAAAAAAGTAGTTTTCATCATTTGTCTAAATAAATACCACTATATATAACACTCAAAAATTGAGTCAATTATTTGATATTGGCAGTTGCTTAAATGCAAATATACATTTACTATATTTATACAGGCAATTTTTTTTTTTTTTAAAGTAGTGTACCTATTAGGTATTCCTAATTATTGAGGGGTAATTATAAATACCGATTACAATTTTAATTGTGCAGTGCTCATTTCTCTCTATTATAAAAAAAAAAATCTTGGGAGGGAGGGAGGCAAGACGTGATCTTCTCGGAAGACATTTGTCACGCAAGACAAAAGGACAGCTGCTGTACAGGCTTTTAAATGATAGACGAACAACATGACAAGCAGAACACGCAGCTCGCCAGCAGCAGCAAACGAACAGATAATCAGACCGCATCACCTTAGTGTGCGTTCAGCAAACCCACCTTCATAACGCGAGCAGCAGAGACGTGAAGTAGCAACAGGACAGCCGCTATACAGGCTTTTAAACGATCGACGTGCAGCGCAACAAGCAGAACATGCAGCTTGCCAGCAGCAAGACAGAAGCTGATCCGACCGCAACTCCTTAGCGTGGTTTGAATGAATGGAATGGAAGAAATTATTTCTGTGGATAGGTGTGCTCCATACGCATAAGTTGAGATCAGGTGTATCTGTAATTGATTAATTGTAATGTGTGCCACAAGGGCACACAGCCAATCTGTGGGAGCCAGAATTCTTGCTAGGCTGGAGGGGATCAAATAAGTACTTCACTGAATGACATGCAAATCAATTTATAACATTTATGTAATGTGTTTTTTTTTTCTGAATTTTTGATTGATATTTTGTCTCTCTCCATTAAAATGAAACTACCATAAAAATTAGAGACTGTTCATTTCTTTGCAAGTGAGCAAACTTACAAATTCAGCAGGGGATCAAATAAATATTTCCCCCACTGTAAACTTTTAACTTTCATTTCAAGTAACAGTTGAGACGAACACAAATTTTTTTATTATTATTATTATTATCTGGGATGATACCCTGTAAACACCATTCCAAACCACAAGAACAGGCAGAGCATTTACTTTTTTTTTTTTTTATTATTAAGAACTAGTTGTGCTACCCATCTACGTAATCAACATAGACTTCAACATAAACATCTGCTGAATTGTATTTTGTAATGCATGTAATAATAGAATACACAAGCTTAGCTCTCAAGAGCACAATTTCCCATGTCAAATTAATCTATACAATAAATTTGTGTTAGGACTCTGGCTTGAAAAATACTGCGGTTATCCTTAAAAATTGTGCAAGATCTAAAATAATTAAGGCACTGGCAATTCCTCCGAACCCAAGTGTATATATATTTGTACTGTCAAAAACACAATAAAATATACTCCCAAAGTAATGGTCTGTAACTTTCATATCAGAAAATGGGATCTCGCCCTATACTCCTTAACACACATAGAATAACTGAAAATAAATAAGGGGCGATATACAAACTAACACCTAGCTACACAAATGTTTGCTTTTGATCTGGCATTGTTAAATGAGTGAAAATGACTGAAGAACTTTGTTTTAACCCAAAGCTACACAGCACAAAGAGCAAGCACAGGCAACATGCTAAGGAAATGTACCATTTATTATTAAAATGGATATCATAAATTCAGAAGCACACACACAAATGGCAAAATGGCATATCACAACCAAAGACCGTTACAACCAAAACTTGCAGAACTGTTAAATGTTTCTGCCAAATTTTGGTCCACGGTGTCCTCTAACTTCAATTTCTTTTAAGATGGTCAGAAAAATAAAAAGTCAGGCTGAACATTACAAAAGCAAAATGGACTCCTACCTATGGTAAATAGACGCAACCAAATACTGCAGGGTCAGGTACACTTCCCTAAGCAACATAACGAAAGCATGCAAAAAAACTAAAAAAATAAAGAAAACGGAGAGCTACCAGCACCTTCCATACTGTTAGAAATATTTGACCAGCTTCAGTGCCTTAAATATATATAAGCACACACAAACAAAGTGATTTAAGAACAATATTTCTCATAACTTAAATTGCTACCCATGGGCATTCACTTACTGCTGTTATGGCATTTTTAGGTAACCTGTTAATTTTGGTACATGGATAACCTATACTTCTTAGGCCAAATCTACTGTACTTTAAAGACCATATAACTAAAGAGAGAAACAAATTACCCATTCTTCTTGTTGGTATATAGGAGAAAATTAAGGTGTGATGTGTACCCTGTAACGATTTTTACGTACATATACACTATAAAACTGCCTAACCTTAACCTGTCTAGTCTATTTATTTTCTTTCTATCTTGTTATTAGATGCAACTGAGAAGGCAAATTTCATGTTTTCTTGTATAAAAATTACTAAATAAAGAAACCTTGAACCTGTGCTTAATATACACTTCAAGATCCAATATTCATATTTAACTAAATAAATCGGAACATTTACAAAACTAATTTGGCTATGGGAAGAAAGCATCACACAAGCCGCAGTCTTTTGAAATTCCTCTGAATAAAGACTTCACTAAAACAGTTATAGTTATGTATTTTACTAGTGACACACAAACCCCTAGTACTTTCAAAACTTACTATGTTACTGCACCTTCCAGAAATCGCGTGTGTAAATACAAACACCTAACCAGACTATGTCATTACCAAACACGAACCTTGAAACGCAAACCAGCAAACATGGTCTACATAAGACAATACCTGAACAGAAGGAAATCAAAATGCACATGTTGATGCCACTGTTAAGAAACTACTACTACTCAGAAATTAAATCATTCGGGCTGTGCAGAGAGAGAACAACCTGTGCTCAGGATCAGAGAATCCGTTCTAGCAAGAACCTGAAAAGCAGCCAGCAACTGGATTTAATTTAAATCAGGACGTACGCAGTTGGCGCCTCGGGATCTATAAGGGTTAACACAAAAGACATGCTTTCCTTTGATTAAGATATTAGCACTGGACATGTGTTCAATTCCAATTTATCAAAAAAGTAAGCAAAATAACCCCAGGTAAAATAAGGACGGAGCAGAAGCATTTCCGGAACAAAACATAAGACGGGTGCAAAAACGCAGTACTTTTTAAATAAATAATGCACGATCAATGCACAACACCCAATGAGTAAAAGAACACAACTGAGCAGATAGACACGAAGTCTAATATGCACGAGGCGCAGTTGCAGCTGCTACATACAAGCCAGTGCGTAGACAACATGGAGACCAACGCTGCAATTGTGACATTTTACAAAGATACCATCAAAAAAAAATTTAAAAAAGCGATTGGTGGTATTTTGTCACAATTTTTCTGGCGGCATATCATAAGCTCCACATGGGTATGAAGTTTTCCCTTCAAAAGAACACGAAAGGCGACACAAAGGAAGACTGACGACCACCCTGCCTGAAAGCGGGCCTGTTTAAGATTTTTAAAGGCACGTTTTATCTCGCGCCTCTATCTTGTTCTCCAGTCGCTTCCTCTGCTCACAATTCTCGTTTCGCAGAGAGATAATATATTAGACAGGAAAAAACCCACACACACTGAGAGACGGACATTTCGATTCGAGCCAAAGAGAAATCGGTTAGCAATCATTGGCCGGAGCCAGATACAAACCTCCAATGCAGCCCTGGTTGGTTACCTTCTCAAAACGGCCGTTTGGTTGGACAGAAAATGGCTGCGAAGGAACCAGTCCCAGCGCGGAGCTCCACGTCTAGAAGTACTTACCTCCTCCCTCCGCCAGGGGGACGGCTTTGTGCCACGGCCCCCTCCTCCTCTAGCTCTTCCCTCTGCGACAGCGTCCCCAGCGTGCCGCTCTGTCTTCGCGACGCTCTGCTTGTTTTTATTTTGAGCACGCACACGTTGGCTAGTGGCCCGAACTCCTCCTCCATTACCGCCACCACCCGTGCGCGACTCCAGCGCGCGCCGAGCAGCTCTCCCGGGAGGAGCCAGGGCAGCAGCTGCGATGGCCTGCCTCGCCAAAGTAAAAAATGTTTTGGGTCTGCGTCGAAGTGTGCCGCTAGACGGACGGCGATTATCGCATTTGCACAACAGCATTAGGTCTGGAGCGGTGGACAGGTTCAAAAAGTGAGAGAACATACAACAGTGCCGTCATGTCTTTTAACATGGAGATTTTCTCACGACACATTGTTGTATGGGCGCTTGCGAAATGTCGCTGTGAGTACAGCGAGTAGCGTCTGTCTACTGTCACGACGCAGTAAACAGTGTTTGTGAACTGCGTTAGACTGCGCAGATCCTGCAGGAGTCTGTTGTGGGCGTGGTTAGTGACATCGCATAATCACTCATAATACGTCATCACATTCGCCTTAAGACGGGCAGTTGATTGACATTCCAGGAGTGCACCGTTATTATTTTTCATAATGACTAAATCCACATAAAGTGTGATAAAAATGCAGAATAAAATAACAACAGTAAGTTTTCATTTTTTTTGGACGATAACAAAACTATAGGTCATTATGGTTGTTACGAAAACGGCATTCACCCTGTCGTGCAACAACCTGGCGCCTATACCTTCAAACCCTCAAGATTAAAATGGAATGGAAAAGTCCTGGCTTCGTAATTATGGCAATTTAAATATTTCAAAGTTGTCAGTCTTGAAATGCTTAAAAACTTTAATAAAAGCAGAACTTGCAGTATAATTCAGAAGCTGCGAGTGTGTGGTATTAAGTACTTCACAGAGTATGACAGAAACAGCAAGAGCTTTTATTTATTGTAAATAAGCATCTGCTTTGACTCTAAAACTCCCACGTTCCTGGTATCATTTCGAGTTATACCGAAGAAAGTCTACATTTTCCGAATTCACTTTTTGCAACACAGGGACGAAGGGGAAGGACAGCCAGTTCCACAAGCATTTAGCAGGACACTTAAAGATCACTGGCGTGACCGCCTTGGCTGTCATCATGTTACTATCGAACGAATATGAGAGTTTGAGTATTTTCAAAGCCGGTCAACCTAAAAAACAACACAGGCATCAACAATCCTGACAATTAAAACATTAGTATCTGGGAATGTATGAGGCAAATATTCCCTCTATTCTGTTGCTTTGCTAAGTGAAGGAAATTTATAGTAAGAATGTCATGTATGTTTGTCTATTTCCTTCATTACTCGTCCATCCACACTGTTGATCAGTGCCACTTCTTGTGTTTCTCCTATCCCTTCTGCAATTTATTTGCATACATTGGAAAGCCCTAAACAGTCCTGTACAGTACGGTAGAACATTAGTACAGTATTATTTTCGACAAATATCAACAAATAAAACAAGTGTAAGCTAATTTCCTTTTTTTTATTAATGTGATCAAATTTCAATCAAATCAGTCAAAACGTTTTTTAGATTTTGGGATATTTAGTTTTTCTCTTGTATGGGTCATTTTTACCCTTAATAATTTATAAATTGAAATGCCCTAAACAGGAAATAATATTTTTGTTGATGAGTAAGTGCGTGTGTGAATGAGTCACTTCATGAGTAAGTCAACCTTGCATTATATATAATTAGATTTGTGTGTGTGTGTGCGCAAGGTTTTTTTGTTTTGGTTCCCTAGACATATAAAACAAGCAATTCAGATGTGATTAAAATGCACGTTGCAGACTTTAATTTAAGGGTATTTGCATACATTTTTTAGTCACACTATGTAGAAATGACAACACTCTTTTTACATGGTTCACCCATTTAAGGGTACCATAATGTTTGGGACATAACTATGTTCGGTTTATTAAAGCAGTCATATTTAGTATTTTGTTGCATTATTCCTTGAAGGCATTGACTCATGAAATAATCACGTCTGAACTATTTGATTTATAATGTTAAATTGTGGAGGAGAGGAATTAATCAAGAAAAAATGAGTATTTGTCCCAAACATTAAGGAGGGCACTGTAAATGATATCTCAAAAAAGGGTACTTCTAGATCTGACATGAAACTCCTTTCTAGTTCTTCTCATTTTGCTTGTGGTCTCACTCATATCCTACAGTTGTCAGTGAAAGGAACTCTTGCATCCAAACATAGAGACACACATTAATGCAGATCTCTAGTAAATTGAAGGAAATACTTGAATTCCTTGAGTTCAGTCTGTGATTCGCATATTGCACACTCTTCTATATTTTTAATTATTGTTTTTGAGTGCTATATGATGTTAATGTATGTTTATAGTATGCAAAATGTTATGTTTTAGTTTAATTCAGTGTTTTAATTGCTGAGGGTAAGGATTCAGTTTTACTTATTGCAAATGGCAGAGGTGAAATTAGGATCTCTTTGCAACTATCTATCTTAATAACAGGATAACTGTCCGTGTGTCCATCCGGTTGCTATGTCTCTGTCAATCCAAAAGATGGAGCATCACAAACATTTTTAGTAATGAAATATGTTGTATTTGTCATTCCCATAGATGGCACATCGCAAGCAACACTGCTTTTACATATCCCATACCAAATGACATATAATAGAGACATACACATTGCAACTGCAAGCGTTAACACTGAGGTCTATGTTAAAAAGCCTCTTAAAATGGTTAACCGTGTTCTACAGACCACCAATTGCAAGCTGTAATTGATATAAAAAGTGAAAGGTTTAAGTACAATATGCAAGTGATATATAAAAGGGAAATACAAATATACGTGTCATTCATAAAGAGTACAGATATGCTTTATTTGCCAAGGGTACTGAGAAGAGGAATGAAAAAAGTATAGGAATCATAAAACACTCTGAGCCCACAGTTGTCTTCATAGAAATTAAACATTTATATTATATTTAATATCATTTATATATACATTCAATATGATATATTTTGCAGACTTAATTGCACATAAAAACATCTTCCAGGAAAATGACCAAAACTATGTTGATGAGCCTTATAAAGTTTTTCTGCATTGATAAATATTAATAATATAGAAAAAACAAACATCTCTGTAGCTGCCACAATTGAATTATGGTGTGTATGATTCATCTTGCATGCCTCCAGCCTCTATAAATATGCAGATGCAGCAGTCATTTTAATTGGAAGTGACACTCTGCCACACTAAACCTTTTTTTTTTGTGATATTTACTATTTGTCATTTTAAAAAGATGATGCCTCATGTACACAAACCAGCTCTGCTCACTATCCTTTATTGAGGGAACAGAGATCAGTGCTATGATTGCTACTATTTTCAACATGTATCAAAACCTGGATAGAAATATGATATTTAAGTTTGCAGATGATACCAGACTAGGTGGATTGGCAGATAATCAAGAATTTATTGAATTATTAGAAGGATTTTGAAAACATACAGACTTAGGAAAATTTGTGGCAGATGAAATTTAATGTAAGTACATGTAAAGTATTACATAGTATTACAGGTAAAAAGTAAAACTAAAAGAGGTGGGAGTTCTGGAGGTAGTGTATAGATGGGTGCAGAAATAGGCAGCAGAAAGTTATGGTATGAGAAACTTTATCAGAGTTGGAAGAGGTTAAGACTGGTGTCCCTAAGAAGTCAGTGCTGGGCTGCTGCTATTTATCTATACTAATAAAAGGCAAAGCCCTCACTGACCGACTGACTGACTCACTGACTCATCACTAATTCTCCAACTTCCCGTGTAGGTAGAAGGCTGAAATTTGGCAGGCTCATTCCTTACAGCTTACTTACAAAAGTTGGGCAGGTTTCATTTCGAAATTCTACATGTAATGGTCATAATGGTCGACAACGTCCGCCATGTTAAACTTTCTTATTGATGGCCCCATCTTCACGAAATTTGGTAGGCGGCTTCCCTGCTGTACCTATTGACATTAAATAGGGTTTAGATATTTCTTGTCATTATTTTAAACATGAGTCTAGAAGTTAGAATGCTTTGGTGTTTTTTGTAGAGATTGGTGTATTCTTTAACCTCATTTTTTTTTTTTTTGCATAGCTGCTTTTCTTTGCAACAAAATCATTATAACTGACTACTCCTTTGAGAGAAAAAAACATATACAAAAACGTTTCAAATATTTTTTGAAAGAGGAAAGGTATGCTCGTTTATTGATGACCTATTTCATTTTGGAATGTTTATCTGGGTCCAGATCTCTACAATTAAATACCAGGTCGAATTTTCAAAGTACACTACTGGTCTGGATTTCAGCTCCTTTAAGCTCCTTCAGTGCATTTGCTTGCTAAGCTAAGAGAATGTGCTTCCATGCCGGGAGATGATTTTATACAACTATTACAGTCACATGCTAGATGGCAACAATTAATACAGGGTTTTCAACCAGTCTCACCTGGTATTCCAGTTCCTGTTGTAGTTCTAATAATGAAAGTTTCCTCCATTCTTTTTCTGATGCTGCTTTTTCCAGTACATGTCCATTATCAGCCAAAGTCTTTCTCAGCAGCATTATGGACCAACCCTTAATGAGATGTAGTTGCTATACTCTGAAAGGTGATATACTGTATTAATTCATTAATTACAACCTGTATACATGTTGCACAAAATGTTTTCTGTTGCCTTTCTTACCCTTTCTTATATATCATACCAATTTAAATGATCAAGCTAGCACTGAAGGAAGTGCATGCAGTGTGATTACACCCAGGGCTATTTTTACATGAGGGTCTGCAAATGACATCATAAAGAAAAAATTGTTAGGCCTGCTTTATTATGAGAATGCCTGTCTTTAAGAATATTACAATAAGGTGATTCATTTGTTTGGGTGATTCATTTGGTAACATATAGTGGTATTATCTAACAGCTCTATTTCCATTAGCACAAAACTGGCCAAGTGTGCCTGGGTGTGCTCTACGATAGGCCAGCAACCCATTTAGGGTTAGATTCGACCATGTACTTAATGCTGATGGGATAGAAACCAGCTCCACATAACTGAAAACTGCATATGCAGGTTACAAAGTGAGTGGATAGAAAATTTGTATAGTATGAACGCCAGCAAGGGCGGCAAATTGTAGAAATATTTCACCTCAATAGTCTTATTTTAACTGAAAAACTAAAATACATAGTTACCATTCTTTATTAGTAGTTTAGGAGTTAATGCACAAAATTAATCAGATGGAAAATGCACATAATTAAGCCTTTTAATTTAGAGCTTATACTAAAAAACAGCAAAAAATGATAAACGTGTTTGGCCCAAGGCTTAAAAATCCTAAAAGAGCAGTATCTATGAAAAATGTACTTCTTCTTTCTTCACATCTTCTACTTATATTGCTACTCATTTGTTAGGACAGCAAATTGGAGAAGAGCTAGACAAGGCCAGGATAGACTCCACCAGCCCTATTATTATTATTGTTCTTTACTTTGTAGAAATCTTTATCATAGGTACTTGCAAAACAAATCATTAAGCACAATTTTGATGCCTGAGAGCAATCACAACTCCAATTCTTTAGACAGACAGACAGACAGACAGATAGATAGATAGATAGATAGATAGATAGATAGATAGATAGATAGATAGATAGATAGATAGATAGATAGATAGATTTATTTATTTCTCCCCAGGAGGAAATTTGGCTTTTTACAAAAGTAGGTAAATAAATTCATATACACACACACTTTAGTCAGAACAAAACAGAAAATTAAAAAGAAACCTTCTGACTTGGCTGTCACAATCTCAGTGAGTCATTATGCAGATATATTGCTGTTGGTATGAAGGAGCCCCAGTAGCATTTCTTTGACACACTTCTGCTGAATGATTTGTTGGCTGAAAGTCCTCAGTGTTAGTGTGTCAGAGAGAGGAAGTGCAGCTTGTTCATAATGGCGCTCAGTTTTGTTTCAACTCTATTCTTTGCTGCTACGTCTAGGGGGTAAATATTGTGTCCTATAGCTGAGCTTGCCCTTTTAAATAGCTTATTGATTTGGTGGGCCTTTCTATATTTCTTTATATATATACTGTATAGCATATATTTATAAAATACAAAGTTGACTGACTCGCTCACTCACCAACGAAAGCACTATTTCCAATATATTTAAAAGGAAGACATTTGGTAGGATAATATGTTTAGGGCAGTACAGTTGGTATCCACTAAAAAAAGATGTTTCAACAAATCAATATTTAGGGGTAAACCCCCTCACAAAAGAGAATTAACTAAATATTCCAGTCTCAGAAATGCTTTGACTGATTTGATTGATATTTGGTGATGTTATAGAAAAACGGAAAATACCTAACCAGTGTTTTTTTAATTGTTGATATTTGTCAGTATTAATGCTGTAGTGAGTAGGGTATTTTTAGGCAGCATATCGCTTTTTTGCCTCTGTGGTGATCATGCAGAGAAATGGGGCATGCTGTATAAGCTGACATTGTAATCATGAAGAGAAATGGGCCTTGTGGCAAGAGAAGAAGGGCAGTGGCCCTGCAGAGGAAAAAGAAATGGGATGGCGAGCTGCATGGAAAATGAGATGTGATTTGGAAGAGGGAACTGCAGGCTAAGCTCAAAGATGACAAAGTTAACAAGTGGCCTCCTTGGATACATGCACTACTCCCTGTTCTCTCAATTTCTACTTACACATATTGCGGTATTAAATACAAATTCAAGCCAGATTAAATTGTTGAGTGCACTTATATACATGTACTTCAAAGGGTGGGTGATGAGGGGCCCTTTGCAGAAAACTGTGGTGTCACCTTTAAGGTTGGACTGCAATGTCTGCTAGACTCCTTTTGGCAAAGCAGAAGCAAGAAAGTGCCAATATGGTGCATCAGCCCAATTCAAGCCCTGACTACAGTACAGACCAGGAGAAACGCCATGCATTGGTCAGTTTAAATGCTTGGGCAGCTCTGTAAAGTGGTCTCTACAGGCAGAACATAGACAGAGTGGACATTGTACACCTGTTCCTCTCTGTACAATACTTAAAACTTTCAATTAATTTCTTGGCCACGTAAATATGCAACTTGTAAACGTCAAAGCTATATTCAATAGGTTAAAGGAAGCAATGATTCAGTGTATATTGTTTTTAAACCCTGCAAAGCTTTGTAACAATACAAGATTACAGATCAAAGTGTTACATTCAAATATGATTGAACCTACCATTTTTATAAGATGTCCTACAGGGTGAAATTATTTTTATATGCAAAATTCCAATTATTTCTACTAATTACCTGTTTCAGTTCAAAATAATACAGTTTCCTACAAATTTCTGTTTTGCAATGACCATCATCAAAGTCAGTCAGTAGGAAAAGCAAGAATTGATTTACAGCACGAATGTTTTACTCATGTGCAATTGCGTGTGGCACATTCAAAAGTAAGGAGCTCCAATGAACTAATAATAGTGGCTCATTGTTAAAAACAAAAAATAAATAAATAAATTTTACATACAGAAAAATACTTAGTTTGATAGTACTACTGATACATCCAATTAAGCGACAACACTATAACTGAGGCCTGTTGTTTTAGAAAATGTCCCAGGTGTAGTTGGGTAACCCAATAAGTCCAGAATAAATGCCAAGAAGGTTATAAATATAGAAAAGTTTTTTTATTAACAAACTAATACATGCAAGGATGAGAAATAATTACAGGGAATTGGGATTATCAAATAAATAATAAAACAATAAATCTGCTGGCCTCTATGCCCTATCTAACAAGTGTTGACCTACTATATCGCCCACTACAACAATGACTCACAAAACTCTGCTTTCATCTTCTATCACCTTCCCTGAGTCTGTAAAATAACTTCCTCTTGCTATCATTCACCTGCAGAATCCAAAGCAAACGTAGCTGAAAGGAATTTTTTAACTGCATCTGGATATCACTTCCAGGATGACCAATGGACCATGTCTTTTGGAACTGCAGGGACTGTCCCTCCCTTGACATCCTAAACATTCTTTGCAGTTCTAAACCCCAATTAAAGTGCCAGGTAACAATATAGAGGCCTGCTCAATAAAATACATATTGGAGGCCCTACATAATCTATTGCACCTCACTGATGAAAACTACGTGCATGTTATGTAATGTCCCCCACTACATTATTTTTATTCCCCTAAAAGGTCTATTTACAAGACTCCATTCATTATTAAGTGATGTATTATCTCTAAACAATGGAGGGTCTATGTCAGGCCTTCTGTCCAGTTCAAAATGCATTGCATTCCCAATCCTGACTGGCAATAGCATTAAAGTGATAAGAAAGTATACAGTTAACAAGTAGTAAAGAACAAAACTTAAATTAGAGGACTGTGGAAGAAAATTATGAATACAGAAACCCTAATTACTGGAATGCCCCAATTCAGGCAATAAAACACAGGCAGGAGAAAGCGTCAATCGTTATTCTTTATCTAAATCTCTGAAGAGGTAACAAGTGTATTACATGTTACCCACGTGTTAGTCACATGCTGCAAGAGAAAAAAGTGTCATCTGCGCTATATTTATACAATCCATTGATTAGGTCACTATTCTTTAAAAGGAATTCATTACATATTCAGAAAACTTTTAACATGATTGGTTACACCTAGTTGCTAACGGGACATGGCAGATGTTGATACCTTAGATGACCACAATTTGATTGATAGTCCTGTTTGCTTAGGATGTACATGCCATTTTAAATGTATTATTTTTTCATTCTTATTTTTATTTTAGGAGATGTGTGCACTTCGCCATGTACAACTTGTTTTCCAAAAAGTAAAGAACAATGGCCTAATTAATTTTATGATCCAGCTTTTTTTTTTAAGTATCTTCACTAGCCGGAATTTTTTTTCTTCTCAACTCTAAGGTAGTATCAGGCTATAGCAAAAAAAAATTTAATTGAACATTGACTTTTAATTTATAACCAAAATGTTTTAATAGAGACTTACATATGGATTCTTACACTGCACCTCTTTTATAACTTTATTTTTTCTTTTACTGCTTGAAAAAGGCTTTTACAGTTCTGTATGAAAATATGATATATAAATAAATATTTTGTTATCTGATGTCAGCATATGTCAATGAATCCTATTAAGTGCTGAAATATTTCTCAGTTTATAGTTCTCTTGGCCAGGCACTGTCTCTGTTCAGCTATCATGTACTCTTTATAAATGGGTGGGTTTTCTCTAGGTAATCCATGCTTATCTCAAAGACAGACAGAATGTTGCATTGATTAGTATGTGAGTGAGTCCAGTGATTTGAAGGAATCACATACTGAGTTGATGCCTTGTTCCCAGTATTGTCCTGAACTGGACTTAGTTCGTTTGAAGGTAGATGAGATTGAATGAGCACTTTTAGTGAATTAAGTATATGTCACAAGCTTTGCCTGGTCCTTTGGCAAACACTTTCTATAGTACCACCTGACCAAGAAATGGATTAGGCAGGCTTAAGAATGTTATGTTATACCTTATCCTTTTTGTAGTGAAAACTAACCTAATTATCTTTATATGTATACAGATACATAGTACAGCTATTTGCGTCTCTTTTAAGGTGGAACACTGGCATTTTAATGACTTGCTGAGGGCCACACAGTGGGTCAGAGGCAAAGACTGAACCTTCTGCGTCAGAGTCTTTTCTCGCATCCACTGTACCAAGACTTACTTAAGATGGTCACCAGCCTCTTGTCGAGGGAGGTAACTGACTAGTAGCAGAATTCTGTCCATTCTCTCTCCGCGCTTGCGCTTAGCTCTGGCGCTGCTTTTAAAATGCCGGCATACCTAACTCGCGTGCAAAGCAACCGAAGGAACAGAAGAGAGGATCCCTAGTAAATATCTAGCGGTAAATATTATTCATTACTTCTCACCATGCTGATAATGACCAGGCTTTAGCGAAACCACGCTTAGTACAGCGCGCTAGTAGCTAGCAGCCCTGCTCCTTACTGTCCTTCACTCGGTTCTTGCTGCGGGAAAGACTGTCACGCATGCCTATTCTTCACCAAAAACCACATTGCAAGACAGGATAAACACAATATCATTTCTGCGTTCGCTGCCACGAAATAACATCCGTTTTATTAGTCTATTAATTCGCCCATTTTCAAAGCTATCTAATTCAGTTCAAGTGTGAGAGAAAAGCCAATGGCTGGCATGAGACTGAAAGTGGATGAACTGGCATTCGTAGCGCCTGTGTGGAGCTGGGAGGCAACAGCGTCAAACACCGCACCCCTCTCACGTTTCTAATTAAGTTTTAACTTTCGTAATTACGGGTAATTTGAGTACTATGACCAGAAACATGCAGATTTGCAAAGGATTTGTCCTGGCAGTGACAGGAGGGCATATCTTACGTATATCTGCCAAGATCTGCGCAGCTACTATTGGGGCAGATCACGTGCGCTCCTTTTGCCAGGTTTGCGCAGGGCAGTGTCTACCGGATCTACGACCCCTGAATTTGCAACAGTCGTCACTTTCAAGCGTACTTGTGGGAGAATATTATATTTATATAAACGTGCCTGTTGTCATTTTGTGCTTATTTGCTTTTGTAGAGAAAAGTAGCACGAAGGACGCCTTATGAAAACTGGTTAAAAATACCAAACACCTCTGTTATGAAACAATAATGGCAAACGTTAAACGGCAGGTGTCGCCAGGTCTCTGCGGATCCTTATCATCAAGGAGTTTTTGAATCCTTCTTTCAGATCCTCACTGTCCTTAGTCTTTTATTTTAGAAGTTTTGAACTTTGCTCTTCATATATTTACTTATTTTTAAACCATGTTTGAATTTGATGTGTGTCCTCGATGCCTAGCACGGAATCAATGTATTTTGTACTGCGACGAGTCAACGCGCAGACGAAGGTACTTTGCATTTTAAACGGCCGGACTCCAGGACTAGAGGAAGCGGCGCAATACACCTGGTGGGGCAGCCTCGACACGCGGTTATCACTTCTCTTTTCGTGGAACTGTGGACCTACGGTATGGTAGTCACCCCGTGGGATGGGGAATATAGTTCGTAAAGGGAAAAACGTCATTGTGGACAAAACTCAAATGAAAGGATTGTCAAACTGGAAGTCAGGTAAGCACAGCCGGTAGACAACGTCTGTATAGGGGCAATCCTGCGTATCTCCTTCCCATTAGTTGAAGGGTGGCAACGCGCTCCTGATCTATTGCCCATTAAGAGTGGAGTCCAGTTTCTTGGAACTGCCTGATTACTGGTGCAGCAATTTACTAACATTATACGATATGCGAAGTATATCTTTGAGGATTTTCATAAAGATGTGCCCAATACAGTAGTAACTAAATGGAACCCGTGGCACTAGCAGTCAACGCGCGTTCCTTCCACGTTATCCCTGGATGCACATTGTAAGTTGCGCTGTGTTCGTGCCTTTTAGATATACATGCTCAAGTGAAAATTGAAGCATCGCTTTACGATATGCTCTCCCACTTCCTTCTTATTTTTCAAAGTTTTGCCGTGTCTGATATTTTCCCACTCCCTGAAAGACGAACAAGTTTTGGTGTGTGTGATTGTTTAGCGAATGGCGTCCACTCCGGGGATTGTACCGTTGTTCTTGTTTGTGTGAGTCTGTTGAGGCGATAATATTGCACCTTGCAATGTGATAATGCAAAATCCACATTCAGAAAATGAACTAATGAATGATAACCAGACTGGTATAGTAAATAGCAAACCCCATCACCGCTGCATTCTACAGCCGGATCAGTATTCCTAAAGAACCAACGCGTGACGTTCGGGGTTACTTATGAGAACAGAACGTATACTGTAAAAAAATGTTAAATTTACGGTAAAGTACTGGCAGCTGGGTTGCCAGAATTTTACCAAAAAATGGAGACAGTATTTTTAGGTCTATAAAAAAATATTTTTACATTAAAAAAAAAACTGGCAGCTGGGTTGCCTGAATTTTACCGTAATAAATAAGGTGACAATATTTTTTAGGTCTACGGCATAACGTTGTAGTAAGTAAGTGTTTTTCTTTACATCACATTTAAACAGAAGGGAATGTTTAACCATAACCATAAATCCATGCACTGTAATAAATACAACCCACCATAAATCAGCTTCCATACCCTCAAAAAACATTCAGCACGCAGGGAAAAATAAGTCTGCTAACTTTGTTTAAGTTTTTTTCCTTACTGTTCAAAGGTATGTGGTTCACTAGGGACAATATGGTAAAAGAGGGCGTTTCCTTATGCAAATTTCATAACTTCCCTGTTACTGAAAGCACTTTACCGTTTTACATTTTATAGTTACTTACCTTCGCTATTTAACAGTTTTACACTGTAAATCAATTAAGATTTTTTCAAGTGTAATTGAATTGCATCAGTAAACGGTATGTAGCATATTCTGAAGGTAGAAAATATCGATTTTACAGATCTTGGCTGTAAAAAATAATTAAATATATTGTTTAAGATATACAGGTAATTTTCAGTAGAACTTAAGGTAAATTTTTTCAGAAAAGGTATATTACTTTCACCATTTACAGTATTTTTACAATTAAATTGTCAGTACACGTTAATAGGAGAAGCTGCATTTCCCCTTACATTTGGTTTGCCGCTGCAATCTCGGCACCTACTTAACGATCCTCTGTACAGCGCGTATAAAGGTCGTCATACTTTTAGATTAAAGCAATCGAAGAGAAGACCCTCGAAAATGTTAACGTAAAACATTATGAATCCAGCAGGGAGATCTGCATCGCCTACTCTCGATTAAGAGTTTTTCGATCTCATAAAACACAGAACGTCCACCAAGTACGGTTCTGGTATAGGATAAATATTCTCTTTCCATCAACTGTAAAACTAAATAAGCTATAGCAGAACGCCCAAAATTAATCAATTGCTTAAAAAGTTTGAAGTTAAAAGCTAGTGTTTATGAAAGTTTCATGTAAATTAGTTAAAAAAGTATTATTTGATTTGGTAAAGTGAGACAGTGGTTAGTTAGTCCAATGGATTTACCATCTTTGGTTAAGATGTTCAGATTTCCTCTATGTCAGCCGTGTCGAACTCCAGTCCTGGCGGGCCGCAGTGTTTGCAGGTTTTCATTTTAACCCTTTTCCTAATCAGTGACCAGTTTTTACTGCTAATTAACATATTTTCCCTTCATTTTAATAGTCCTATTTTTAAGGGTTCAGTCCTCTAAATTGATCGTTCTCCATTAAATGGCAGCCAAACAGAAATGAGACATGAAATGAGTCAACTAATGACCAGCTAAATTAAGGTGTTAAACTTCAACCAATTTCACTCCAACCAGTTTCTTAATGAGGAGCCAATTCTTGCTGGTAATTAAACTCATTATTTAATTCCATAGCCTGTTGTTGCTCTCATTCTGCCACAGCAGACATTTCCAAAACTGTGGATGGTCTGTTTTTCTAAGAACACAGTCAAAATGTTTTGGTGACCTTAGCAGATTAACCTTACTGAGACCTCCACCTTTCTTTATTTTCAAATACTGTGGTTAGCTGGTCACACAGTGGCTTGTTTTGTGTCTCATTATCGTTAGGCTGCTAATTAAGGGAAAAGAATCAAGTAAGAGGTTCCAGTCAATTTACTTAAAATGAAGGCAAATCTATGTGTGTGTGTGTGTAAGTGTAAGTGTAAGTGCACCTTGTGATGGACTGGCACCCTACCTTTTATTTGTTCTTGTCCTGTGCCCAAAGCTACTTGGGATGGTCTCCAGTCCCCTGTGCCTCTGATTTGGACTGAGCTGGTTTGGAAATATCATCATGTCAACCATTTATTCACAATCCCCTCAAAACATTTATCATTGAATTAACTTATATCAATTTTGCCACACATTTCCATTCACTCAAATACTTTTGATTTGAGATATACAGAGGGCTTTGCGTCAACATGAAGTACAATTTCCACATCATTTTCTAACCTGCTTAATCTAGGCCAGGGTCACATGAGCCTATCCCAGTTACCATAGGGTGCAAAGCAAGAACAAACACCAGTCCATCGCAGGGCAACCACATACCAAGGACAATTTAGTATCTTAATTTCGTCTAACTTGTTAGTCATGGAGTGGAAACCAGAGCACATGGAGGAAATCCATGCAGACATGGTTGAGAACGTGCAAACATCATGCAGGGAAGACCTAGGATGCCAAATCTCGTCTTCTTACTGCAAGGCAAGAGAATACCACAGCACCACTGTGCCTCCCAAGTACAATTGTTAGTAGAACAAGTTTCAAACATATCCATTCATTTTTTTTTTTACTTTTGTCAAATCTGACTTATTTTATTAGCTTTATTATATTGATTAATTCCAAAAAATGTTTTGTGCTAGTCATTGAGATTATTTTGCATCAACCCAGAGACGTTATGTGTAATTAGTACTCAAAAGGTTGTTTATAACGGCATCAACACTAACAGTTAAGAATGTGGACGGGTTATCCATTTTCTGTTTATTTTGTATAATTGCACTTCATGTATAATGTTTACATTGCTAATTTTGTTGTACAGGAGCCAACGAAAAAGATTCTTCTTTGATGTAGGATGGGAAATAAATGTGCCAGTGTATAAAAAATGTATTATAAATAAGTCTCCACATGCACATAAAATCCAAAGTATTCAGAAAAAAATCAATGTAGTAAAAATCTTTAACTTTGTTTCTAAATTTTTAAAGTTGGTGGGATCCCTTGGACTACAATGCAACTAAAGGGGCAGATCTCTATACAGATATACTGTAGGATAGTCAGGTAGATTCTGTAAAGCTTGTTTGTTTTAAGTTAAATCAACTTCATTTGACTGTGCATAGTGAACATGAGCATAGCATTTATGAGTATAAAAAGTGTTCATTTTGAGTAAGATTAACTTAAAATAGGTGAGTAACGACAATAATGCCCAAGGCAGTTATGCTTCTGTTTAAAGGAAACAATTTAATGGTTTTGTTTCAACATGATTCAAATGTGTTAATGTGACATCTAGGAGAATTAATGCAATATCAACAAACATGATTATTTCAAATTATATTAACTTAAATAAAGTGAAAAAATGTGTTTTCTTTTCCTAGAATTTACCAAATTCAGTTCAGGCTCATAACAACCAGTTCCTTTGCTAGCATCTGTTTACAAATTCTCTTAATCAGCCAGTCAGTTAAATGACATGTTGTAAAGCACAGTCAACAGCATGCACTGTCACAGGGTGCATAATAATGCCAGCAAGTTATAATATCAGACTGAAATAACAAGTATTGCATGTATGCTGTATTATATATCAGTATAAGTGTGCATTTCAGTCCAGCTATTGACGTCTGATTGTGGGTTGACACCTAGTGATATGATTGGTAATGCCTTGCACATTTTGTTAGTTGTTGTTCAATAAAGACAAGAAAGAAAAAGGAACGTGCTGTCTGCTCGTCCATTCTTACCAAAGGAAAAAAGGGCAATGATAGTGTACTTCATTACAAATACATGACGTGCTGTGTCTCTTATATTCTGGCAAAGCTTCTTCTTATTCTTTTGCTCTTCATTTCTTGTTATTCTGATAAAAGCCCTGCTCTTCTTATATCATCTGGTAAATGGAGTTTGTATTACTTCCCAGTTCTACTTTTACAAACACTGTGATGAAGATGCTTTTTCCCTTAGGCTCTGCTGACAAATGTGCCAAGATGCATGCTAAAAATATACAGCACTCTCAGTACTAAATCATTAGTAATTGGAGTATAGCTGTATTCATGATCTCTAGGGTGATTATGTTGTTGTACTGGAGAGGCTTTTTTTACTTTTACAGAAAAGAACTGAACACCTTGAATATACATAGCTGAGTGAGCTGCAAAAATCATTGGTTAGACGTGAGCCCATCTTGATTTTAGTAAACTTGGCTCATCATCACAAATTTACTTAAAGTATATTTCACTCTCTGTTCACCAGTTGGTTTATCACACCTTGTGTCAGGTAGTGTAGTTTAGTGACTAAAGACACAGGATTTTAAACTCCAAGATTATAGGTTCAGTTCTTGTTGTTTACTCAATATATAGCTTTGAGCAAGTCACTAAACCTGCCTGCATGGCCATTTGAGAAATACATGTAAATAATTGTATTATGAAGTTTTGCTTGTAGAGCACCTTGAGATGGCTGTAATCCTTAGAGAGGGGCTATATATGCTGTATAATGAAGGTTGTTTGTATGCTGAATTGTAGTGCAGTTCAAACCCCAATGTATTAGCTTCTGTCATCTGATTAATTTGTATAAGAACATAAGAAATTTGATAAATGAGAGGAGACCTTTCAGTCTACCAATCTTTTTTGTTTAGCTTAATAGCTAAGCTGTCCCAATATCTCATCCAGATTCTTCTTGCAGGTTATTAAGGTTTCTACTTCAACTACAAGTCTTAGTTGTTTGTTTCAGATTCACACAACTGTTTGCTTAAAAAGTGCTTTCTGGCTTCTGCCATAAATACACTTCCATTTAATTTCCACTGATGTTCTCAAACCCTTAAGTGAATTTTGCTGGATGTACTTTATAACTACATTTGAGAATTTTGAAGACCTGGATTAGGTCCTCACACAGTGTCATCTGCTTAAGACTAAACAGGTTTAATTCTTTTGAGTTTGTCGTAGTCTGACATGTTCTTAAGTCCTGGGATGCACTTGGTTGCTCTCCTCAGCATGCTTCTATGTCTTTCTTGTAGGGTGGCAACCAGAACTGCACTTGATACTCCAGATGATATGTCATTTCTGCATTACATAGCTTGAGAATAACATCCCTTGATTTATATTCACAAGCTTTCACAATATAGCCAAACATCTATCTATCTATCTATCTATCTATCTATCTATCTATCTATCTATCTATCTATCTATCTGTCTGTCTGTCTGTCTGTCTGTCTGTCTGTCTGTCTGTCTGTCTTATCATGAGTTAATATATTGTATTGTCACCAAGGTGCACATCCTTGAACACAATACATTTTGTTATTCACATATCTGTACAATATGATCCATATATTATTTAATTAAGGTTACATCTTAGGAAATAGCATTATGGGGTATACCAGACGCAGTGCATAAGACTGACATCTGTGTACTCTCCTGAATATATTTTATTTTACAGATATTTTTACAATATTCTCCAGGCACTATTGAAAGAAAGACATTGTGGTAAAAACTCAATAAGAGTTTGATTTATTTTTTTTACACATGAGAGGCTCATTTAACTTTAATACCTAACAATGGGCATTAAACACAGTTAGATGCCCACTGTACAAAGTGACCAATTGGATAAGCCATGCTTCAAACATAGCATATGATATGGAAACAAACTTAACTGGGGAGTTTTAGTGGCATGGCTACAAAGGCATAGGCATTATATTAACCCAAAATTTAAGTGGAAGTAGAAAAAAATGGAATTTGAAAAGGAGCCTGACATGTATTGAGCATTTCCCTGTGAAAGAAGGTTATGACCTTGTACACTTCATGGTGATGGCTACCTCTATGACAGAGGAAGCATCACATGAAAATAATACTCTGAAAGAAGTTGGCAGTAACATGATCTGCATTGTTAGCTGTCTAGAGTGGCAGATTTTATGGCTGCCAGCCTCTTTACTAAATGAGCGCCCCCCTTCCCCCTCCATGTGCTGCTATTCAGCACCAGTCCACAAACACTGTAATATTTGGCACTTGCTTCAGCTTCATAGTTTTCAAACCAAGGATCCATCTGTGTTGTTGGCAGCCCATCTGTCTGCCTGTTGTTTAGCCTGTTCGCTAAAATGCAGACATGTGGCAGAACTATGCAGACACCATGGTTTTGTGTTTCCTCCTGCTATTGTTTTCAGTCTGCGAAGCCATTAGGCACTCTGAAACTGAGCACAAGAGTTGAATTTTATCTTAAACTTCTATGAAGGTTGGCATTATAGACTGGGTAACAATGATGAAGCTATATCTAAAACTGGCAAAGCATTCACATTTCCCTTGCCTGATTTTACAGATAGTCCATGCAGTATTAGGAAGTAGGTCACTGGTGATATTAGTATAATTTTTTAACATTGTAAAAATAGACAGAAGAATTTTAAACTCATCATTTAATTTCTGTATCCAGAGAAAATGGAAGATGTGTGTTGTATGGCTAGAAGTCAAGAATTTGTCAAAATGTATCCCCTTCTTCCTGCAGTTTGCTGTGGTGGAAATAGACGCTTCACAGTTTTGTCTTTTGATACTTGCCATTCAGTTGTTCTCTTTTTTATTTAAAGACACCAAAAGGATATATATTGATTATTATAAATATTAATGGAATACAAATTTTAAAAAGGAAATTGATCTTTCCCTGTTCATTGTTAGTGTAAAGTAAAGTGCAGGTTTAATTCCTATGCCCAGGTCATCCAATTATAAGTGAAAAGATAAACAATTGGTATAAAGCTGTTAAAAAATTAAAGCTATGAAAATAATATAAAAAAATTAAAAAATTACAGTTCTGTTGTAAATGATTGATAACATGTTTCTATAATATATATACAAATGAAGCTTGTGAAGTTTTGTTTAGTGGGAATCCCTGTTGGTAGTAAAGAACAGTGTCGCAGAAATCCATGTTTATGAAAATATCTCCATGTCCATATGGCTGGAAAAAAGATTGCAGAAAATTAAAAGGAAGTCATATCTTTTTTACCATCCATACATCCATTCATTTTCTAAACCCTCATATTATATATTATTATTATTATTATCTGCGGTGGGCTGGCGCCCTGCCCGGAGTTTGTTTCCTGCCTCTGTTTCCTATGGTGGCTGGGATTGGCTCCAGCAGACCCCCGTAACCCTGTAGCTGGGTTATAGCGGGTTGGATAATGGATGGATGGATGGATATTATTATTATTATTATTGTGTTTTGTTTTTATTCTTTTTTGGCCTTTCATGTCATGAAAGTGTGGTCATGGCAGCAAGCCATGTGTTTAGATATGTGTATATATAGTTTATTTTGCTTTGAATTGATTGATCCAAATGGTTACAGCATAATCAATTAATTTTACAGAAGTCTCTGTAGGCCGCATGGCAGTAGCAGCTTTTTTCTAGCAATCTCTGTTGGTACCTAAAAGTTTGGAATTCATGGTGTTCTCACCCACTCATTGGTATTACTTGTTAGGGCACAAGCAATGCTGGACAAAATATAGATCATATAATTGCCATCATCTAGTGGTTGCCATGTGTGTAGCAAGTTTCTAGGAATTCCCTAAGGTCAGCCAAAATTGATTGCACCATCTTGTTACCATATACTTTTGGGGGAATTTTTCCATCTTCTGGCCTGATTTCTCTCCATCCCTCCCTCCCTCTCTCTCTCCCTATCTCCCTTGACTTATGATGAAGAATTCCATTACTGGGGCTATAATTCTAACACTTAGCTTCTGATTATTATTTCCTCTGAATTGGTAAACTCTTCTTCATATTAATGATAAGATGCAATAGTAATAATATAGATATTGTTGAGCCATGCCAGGCTGGGACTTGAATTACAGATAACAGTGGGCACTGTAGAGCTGTGAAGGTACTTTACCTACACCCCTAAAAAAGGAAGAATGTAAGATATAGCAAGAACAACCCACATTTTATTCTTGGAGACTTTATTGTCTGCAAAATGAAGATATATTTGACTAACTTCTTACAGCATGTATTCTGTCCATAAAGGAATAAGAAAAACTCTTGATTTTTGCTACAGTGCAGTTAATGGGAGCATACAGATCAATAGCCAAACTTTCATAAGGCTCTCCTGATCACAGTGTTTATCTTCTCCCAGTTTAGAAGAGATACCTGAAAAGAGAAAAACTACACAATTAGGCTCTGGAGTGGACATTCTGTTTGGTGTCTACAAGGATGCTTTCAATGTACAGACTAGGATCTGTTTAAGGATCAAAGCACATATTTACAGAACCTTTCCGGTGTCACTAGCTGCATTGTTGTTTGTGAAGACATGCTCATTTTAACTAAAAATAAATTAGCCTATCCTAACAACAAATCCTAAGTCAAAATATCCATAATGTCATTATTATATAAAAAGAATACAGTGGAACCTCGGTTCACAACCATAATTCGTTCCAAAACTCTGGTCATAAACTGATTTGGTCATGAACAGAAGTAATTTTAAATGCACAGTATAATAGTAAACTAAATGTAAAATATGAATAACACTGAGAAAACCTTGAACAACAGAGAAAACTAACACTGCAAGAGTTCGCTCTATAGCGCCACGAACCCGCTCGCTAAAAACACTTTTTTTAATGAGTTTTAAGCACAGGGAAAAAAATGAACATTTGAAAAATCTGTAATTTAATAAACCACCAAGAAAAGTAACATTGCACCAATGCACGCTATGAATCGATCGCTGTAAACAGAAGTGAAGTGGAGGTTAAAATCCAATAGAAAAAAGTCATCATTAAATACAACAAGGTTAAAACAATGCTCGGATCTATCTCTTGTGCATTCTTTAACTGCCTTCTCGGCCTTATGAATCCAGCCGTCTCTCTCTCTCTCTCTCGTGCGCGCACGTGCGTGTGTATCTCCCGTGCGTGTGTGTGTCTCTCTCTCCTGTGCGTGTGTGTCTCTCTCTCAGGTGTATCTCTCTCTCGCGCGTGCGTGTGTGTCTCTCTCTCTCATGCACGTGTGTCTCTCTCTCTCTCGCGTATGTGTGTGTGTGTGCGTGCGTCTCTCTCGCACAGGGAATGCACAGGGAGAGACTGAACACGTGCAGAAATCATCGGCGCGCACAAACCGAAAGGGAAACTGGCTTGTTCGTATACCTAGTGTGTGGTTGTGAACAGATGCAAAAGTTTGGCGAATTTTTTGGTTGTAAACCGATTTGTACGTGTTCCGAGACGTTCGCGAACTGATGTTCTACTGTATTGCTTTTAGACAAGGTAGTACTAATGAGGCAAGTGCTGCACAGAAATTTTTAAAACTTGAAACAAAACAATCTAAACACGATTAATAGCATAAAATTGAACAGAAATTGCATTTGAGGCCTGCCAGGTCAGGCATTAAAACTTTAACTGTCAAAAAGTAAAAAACCAAAAAAAAAAACAACCATGGTTTCTAGTTTTAATATTCATTTCGAATGAGAAAATTAATTTTTCTTAGGATTTAAGCAGTTTGATTGTAGCGACATCTTGTGCAAAGCAGTTAACCTCCATTTTTTATCTAATTTTCAGGTTATCATTATAGTAGCAGAAGGCCACAAAGCTATGGAAACCGTCTACAATAATTCCTATATCTTAAGACAAAAGACCCAAAACCTTAAAAAACTTCTGACCAGTGGCTGTGACATCACTAGTTCTGAAATCATATGGAAAACTTATAAAGATGAAGCTGATAGAGAAAAATCAGGCTTTATTGGACCAACTAGCCAAAAAATTTCCTCTATATTTTCTTGTGCGAGTGTCTCTTCACTTTTAAGAGTGTTTCTGTCAAGTCTGATTCTCAGATTCTGTCATTATTATTTTCGTGGTGCTTTTCTTGTCTCCTGTTCAGTTATATACTACCCATCTTTGAAGGCGACTCTCTCAGGTTGCCTTCTATACCTGTACTCCTCCTTGTGCATTTCATACTCACACTTCCTCTTCCTTCGCATCATCAAAGCCAAACTAATCAATCACGGCATAGCCAAGCTGACCAATCTGATTGCTCTTAGGTACCGGACACACAGACTTTAGTGTCTTATTATATAATAGACTTCACTTTGCCTACCAGGCTAATAGAAGGATAGAGGAAACCATTGTTACTTTGCTTCATCTCTAGTATAACTACATGGAGGTCCATTTTAGCCTTCTATTTGTAGACTTCTTGTAAGCTTTTTATACCATCCAGCCCCAAATTCTTGCAGAGAGACTTCTTAAAGTCTTTAATTTGGATTTTAATTTGACATTGAGGCTAATTGACTTTACAACTGACACGACTCATAGAGTGAAAGTCAGTAGTTGTTCATCATACATGCTGTCTTCATCCACAAGGTCCCGTCAGCTTTTTTTACACTTTTGTTGCACATTCTCTACATTAATTGTTTTTGTAGTAAATTTCAAAATAGCTTCATCTATAAATTTTCTGATAACTCTCTGATTGTAAGCCTACTTAATGAGAATGAAATAAGTAATGGTCTGGAGAGTAGTTAATTTTGTTAGCTGGTGTGATGAATCTTATCTAAAAGCTTAACATTATAAAAACTCTTTCTCTATGATCCTTAGCTGGTGACTGGAAGTGGTGGTTGACCATGCAACCAATACGCTGCTGTAAGTGCTGTAGGGCTTTGGACATTGCTCAAGATGCCTTTCCATGCTTTAGGGTCCATGGCAACTGTCCTTGCTTTATCAAGCTCAAGGTGATGACTCTTCATGTCTTGCAGTACCTCATCATTCCAAATTTTATTGGGTGCAGTTTTTTGTATTCTCTATTCAATGGGGAACCTTCTCTGTAGGTGTCGATGTGGTATGCTGTCTGGGCACTTTGAGCTGCATTATTTGTATGAAAATGTGTTAAATAAATAAATGTTGTTGTTGTTGTTGTTGGGCCCAATCGACAGACAAGACCAAACCATCTCAGCCACAACTTCTGGATTTGCTCATCTACAGTTGGTTGTTATGCATGTGTTGTCCAGTTGACTTTGTTTGGGATATGATCATGAATTGAGATGTGGAGAATCTGTTGCAGGCATCGCATTTGAAATACCTCAAGCTGGTTCAGGTCCATTTGAAGTTGTGTCCATGTTTCCGAGCTATAGAGCAGAACTGGCAGGATGAGCGTGCAGAAGAGATGTATTTTGGTGTTTAGGGTAATGTTGGTCTTCTTCCACAGGCACCACTTGAGTGAGGCAAATGCTGCAGTGCCTGTCCTATCCTATTGCAGATCTCCACGGTTGATGATACTTTCTTCTCTTGGACCAGTGACCCCAGGTACTTGAATTCATGGACTTTTTCAATCTATAGTCCCTCGGTGGATAATGGACTGTGGCCCATCTGTCACTAGAACTTTGGTCTTTGGTCTACATTAATCTTTAGGCTGTATTTCTGGACAGTGCGGACGATAGTGTAGAGAACATCAGTCACCTTGGTGTCATCGTCTGTGAATATGGCGCTGTCATCAGCGAACATCAAGTCTGTCAGAAAGTAATCCTCATCATATTGCACTGCAGGCTTACCACTGAGTGCCTTCCTCATGATCTTATCAACCACTATGTTGAATAGGAGGGGGACACCATGTCTCCCTAGCAAACTCCAGTCTGGATGGAAAAGGATCCAGATAACTTGAGACAGCACTAGTTATGTCTTCAGTGTCTTCCATAGTGTGGGCTAGTGGATACAGTCACATGTGAAGACAATGACAGTCCGTTTCCTGCATCTGATTCTCTCTTCCAACAGTTGGCAAAGGGCGAAGATTTGATCATAACAGCCCCTGTGTTGTCAAAACCCTGGTTGCTTTTCCGAGCTGGTTTGTTCCAAATGTTTCTGCAGCCTTGTTTGAATGACCATCACGAACACCATGCTGATAATAGAGAGGAGGCTAATTCCACAATAGGTCTTATACTCTTTTTTTGTAAAAACAAAGGCACTAATTATTGATTTCATAAGAAACTCACAAGAAACACATCAAAGACCCGGCAGTGGAGATTGTATAATGTTATAAATATACTGGGACAATCGTAATCAGAAGTGACTTATTATCAAAGTACAAAAGCAGCCGGCGAAAAGGGACAGCAGTGCCTCTACTGTCTAAGGAAGCAGACTCTATTTTGTGAGAATCCTACCATTATGTCAATTTATTATATTGAGTATTGTATTATGTATGTCCTAACTTATGTTCTGCTGGCTTGGTTTGTAAATCATATTGCTAGCAGCAAAAGCAAAATAAATCGAATTGTTAAAAAGCTCAGTAAAATAACAAAGCCATAACAATCATATAGCACAGGCCTATTTAATAAGCAATTATAAGCAGAGTGTACTCTGTCAATTTGCCCAGAGGGGGCTGGGGGTCTCATGGTCTGGAACCCCTGCAGATTTTATTTTTTCTCTCCAGCCGTCTGGAGTTTTTTTGTCTTTTCTGTCCTCCCTGGCCATCAGACCTTACCTTTATTCAATGTTAATTAGTGTTATCTTATTTTAATTCTTACTTTGTCTTTTTTCTCTTTTCTTCATCATGTAAAACACTTTGAGCTACATTGTTTGTATGAAAATGTGCTATATAAATAAATGTTGTTGTTATTGTTGCTGTATCAGATAAACCCACTACATTCACAATTCTAGTTGTTGTTATTAGGTCACATGTTTAAGGTTCTGAGGATAAAAAGCAACCCTTTCATGTACCCAACTGCTTTTAATCTTCTGAATTAATTTTATTTTAGTAAACACAGTCTATATCATGGCCATTCAATTATCATTCACATCAATAATTAGCCAAGTCTTAAATGTTGGTGTCATTTTTATATGTAATAGGTAAGATCTGATGTTAGACCGTCAACACTATGTTCACTGCTGTGTTTTATTTATTTGTACAAAGTTTGGGTTTGTTAGTATTTTTAATGTTATATTATGGTCTCTCTGTAAAATCTTCTGACAAACCAAAATCTCTCTTGAGACAATAAATGAATTGAATTGAATTGTCAAGCCAGTAAAATAAAAAAGAACCCCCTACTGATGGCTGTAGAATGCATATTTGCAGAAAGTGTCCTAGAACTGATTACTTCAGGACAATGCTGATATGGTAAGTGTAATGGTCTTTGGTGAGTGAGTTAAAAGACTCAGTCTAATGCTTTGTTCCATTTGATATCACATGTCAGAATTTCTGAGTCCCTATTTGGAATTTTCAGCTAGAGTGCCCTATTAAGTCAGATTTCCTACTTAGAAATTCAGGGCTAGTCTGTCAAGTCCAAGTTTGTCTGACTTCAGATTATCACATCAATCCATAATGGCGATGTACACCACGAACTTTAGCACTTTATATTTATTTCTGTTTTATTAAGTAAGTTGTACACACAGTACCGTCTAACTTTTATCCATGGACAAGTTGCTACAGTGTTTGGATGCACAAAATACTGCATAATGCTCTCTTGTCAACTGCTATTTATTTCAACTGTGCAAGCACAACAAATGCTTTCCTGGATGCATCCATATTGTTTTTCTGAATGTTTCACTGGAACACAGTCAACTCATGTGTTTATCATTCCTAGCTCTGATATCCAATTTCCAAAATAGATTAAATGCTGCGTAATTGGATGTAGCATGGTGTTACTGTGTGGTATGCTTAATCCCAAGGTGTTGATGATGATGATCAGACTACATAGTAGTTATTTTGACCTTTAGGACAGAATGAAGAAAGCCCAAAGGATGGACAGAAAGGTACAAGAGATGAGAGTGATGCAATTAGTGTAACACTGCTTTCCGTTTACCTCAGAAATCAGAGCTAGGAATGATGTGACACTGTGACAGTGAGGGTTAGCTCCATGCTTCCTGATTCATTTGGGAGCCTCTTCAATCCCAAACCATCAATAGTCATAACCGAGATTAGCTGGGCAAATGAGGACACACACTTGCAGCAAGGGGTTGGTACAACAAGTGTTAAGTGCTTTTATTTAAAATCCAAAATCGAAACAAATAGTGTTCAATAGTGCAAAACAATCTTCAATAAATAATCCAATAAACGTTAAAGTGATTGTGGAGATTAAAAATACCAAATAAATATATCCCTTAAAACAAGGTTAAAATTCTATAGCAGGAAAAATTTCTAAAAAATCAGAGTCCCTGGTGCATCTCTTTAAAACCAATGTCCCTTCTGCTTTCCCAACACGGGGCTTTACAGCAGAAGAGATGCCTAACTGACAGGCACAGCCAACCTGTTCTCCTAGGCTTGGGTGTCTGCTCTCCATGGCTCCCAGCAGGACACCCACTTCAAGCCTCTCCTTGCTCCTTCCGTCTCCTGGTGCCTCTCCCCAGACTTGTGCGGGAGCCCCTATGTGCATCGGGTCACTGCAGCTACTCCATAAAAAAACATTTAGCTGGAGTGACCCTCTTCAGCCTCCAAGCATTGGCCCTGTGCACCCCTAGGGGCTCCCCTACTGGCTGCCTGCCTCTCCTGCACTGGTTCTCTTCTGGTACTTCCTTTCTTCTCCTGGTGTTTAACCTCTGTCTCTCTATCTTTCTCCTTTTCTTCTCTGTCTGTTCTATCAATACTGCTATGTAGACTCCTGTTATCTTACCATGCATAACTGGGTTCAGGTGTGACACACAGCTACCTCTGAGGTGTAAATGAGGTAACTAATTGACGCTTGCATTTGCACATGTGTGCATAATCAGCCTGGCAGCCCAACCATCTCCAGACCAGAGCGCATTCATGCACACCCTCACCTGATTGGAGTCTGCACACTGCTGGTACCTGATTATTTATTTAAAATCTGCTGTATGCCACGGACCACTTATCACGCACACCCAAGTTGCAGTAAAACATTTGAAAAACCAATATGGATGCAACCAGGAAAACATTTGTTATGCTTTCTCAATCAGAAGAAATAACAGTTGATAACAATGCATTACACTGTATTTTGTAGATCCAAACACCGGAGCAACATGTCCACGGATAGCCGGTTTGACTGTACTGTATGTACAACTGATTTAATGCTACACAAATAAACAGAATCGCTATTAAACAGTATATTACTGCAGCTTTCACTATAATCCGTTATGTACATAGCCATTTTAGTCATAATCTTCAATCAGACACAGACTAGCCCTGAGTTTCTGAGTTGAAAATTAAGTTTAGGAACTTTTAAATTCAGACTTTCCACTTCAAATGGAATTCAGTATTATTAGAAACTGAATCAGTCACTTCACTGCATTGACCAGGGATTGACCTTAAAGTACAGTCATGAAGAGGCATTAGATTTTGCTGCTTACTTTTGCTTATCTGCCATTGTTAATTCTATTTTTATTGTGTCCAAATTCATAATAAGGGGCATTATTTTTATGTACATTGTTCTCTATGAAGTATGTGTACATATCATGCACTAATGTGTATATGTGCAACTAGTGCTGCAGCCAAAAATGTTAGAGTTAAAACATTATTGCATATACATGATGTGTATGTATAATGTATGTGCGTGTGTACTATATATTTAATGTAGGTCAGGGTAAAGGGAGCTAAAACCTCTGTTAGCAATTTCATTTGCAAAGCTAATACCAACCCAAGATGGAGCAGCAGGCCATTACAGGGACACTCATAAACAACTGCTTTAACTCATGTTGGGCCAGACATCAATAAACCTTTCAGTTTAGGATATGGGAAGAAATCTGGTGTACCAAAAAAATCAAACAACAAAGACAAGAGGGGATAAAAAGAGTCTAGCTACAAAACCGGAGGTTGTTTTCATAGTTCTAAAGATGAGACTCCCGTCTTTACTTGCTCATCCAATTTTCTGGTCACCCACTGGGTCTCCTTTATTTATTTTTCTCTCGATGCAGGGGTTCTTCAGTCAAGTAATCACTGTGTGATTAAGTTTACTGTCCCTTATGTGACATTGTATTTCCCAAGTGAGATTCTTCTTTGTTCTTTTCTGAAAATTACGTGGTGCAAGTGACGTGAACCACATGGCTTACTTATGATTTGAAAGGCAAGCATTTCTTTGTTGTTTTAGAGAAGTATTTGCTGGGGACCGTGATTCCACCTTTCTAGAGAACTCACCAGTAGATATTGTTTTAAATTTCAGGTAAAATTTAACACATTTATTCCTGTAAAGATAAAATGCTCAGTTTAAAAGCTGTCAAGTAGTATTCAGCACTGTAGAAATTCTGGTTGGAATTTATATTTTCTCATTTTCTTTAACAACTATATTAGCATATTTATTGTTTTTTATGTGTCTTTTCTATAAGGTGCACTCAAGACATGTATACAATAAAGAGAGACCTGTTCAATTTGTTGAAATATTTGTCTCTTGAGGTTTGATTTGTTGAGATTTTAGGATTTGGTTCAAATCAGAGGATTGCTAGTTTTGTCCTGACATAGGAAATATTATTATTGAATGAGGGTGGACTCAGCACTTGAACAAAGCAACAATTTTAGTTTGACCATACCGGCACTTATTGGTAGTGTACCAGTGAGTACCAGCAACCTCTTCACAAATCTTCATGGGATGTACTCCCCAACACCACTGCGATCGATGGTCATTGTATCTCGACAATCTACGTTTCACCATACCGGTACCTTATCTTAGTGTACCAGTGTATACCAGCACCTCTTCAGGAACCTTCACAGAGGACCCTCAACTATTTGGTTCCACTTCAAACACTGGGTGTACTTCATTTTTCACATTAGTGTGTATGTGTAAATGCCTTTTTCTGTTAGAGACAAAGTGTTTGCAATGGATCCTTTTAATTAGTGTTTGAAGCTGAATTTAATTTACTGAGTTTATGCATTGTACACTGTTATACTTGTAGCACACTCAACATCTGGTCACTAGCAACATTAAAGGAGAAAGCACGGCTTTAGCAGATACATTTGCTTCTTAACCTTTTGTTTAATCTAGCACTGAAATATTTTGTATAATTTGTTTTATATCACAAGGGACTGGAATGTATTTGTTACAGATTGCAGTTTGCTAGCAACACAAAAGCAGTATGAAGTTTAACCCCCACTTTCCTATTAATGCAAATTTCATTTATTTATGTGCATAAATTGTGCTTTGACAGTTTCCTCACTCTGCCTGTCTGCATTTTAAATATAATAATTATACTAAAAATAATTTTACAAACCTTGCACCTTTTGAATTTTAATTTAAAGTGCCAGACACAGAAGCTGTTCCTTGGTAAATATTTACTATGCGCCTTAGAAGACAGCAAGGAAAGAGTGTGTATGCTGTTTTTCCTGAAGAAGATTATATAGATCGGATTCAGTCTTGCTTGTAGCAAAATTGAAAAGGTTATATGATGTGCTGTTCCAGCCAGGGCCAGGGCCAGTGCCAGGGCAGACTGGACAGCTTTAAGAGATTTTACATGGATATATCATATTAACTGTAAATGGCAGACATTTTGGTTACAGAGACACTAGTCACTACTTTTAAATTGATTCCCAGTCTGAAGTATCTGTGCTGTGTGTAGTGCAACCAAATCAAATTATATAATGTAATATTTTCAAATTTGCTTCATCCAGTTCAGGGTTTCTGGTGGCCAGAACTTACCCTGGCACCACTGAGTGAAAAGTAGGAATAGGAGAAAGAGTAAAATCTGTAACATTCTACATGCATTTATATAAGCTGCTTGGTCAATAATTCATACTTGCTGATATTTTGACCTGGAAATGGGACAATAACATTATCTAGTTGATGTTTTAGAGCAGCCCAACAAAGATAGTTTATCTTCTTCAGGTACTACTATTATAATGTGACATATCTGGTGACAAATCAGCTGACACTATTCACTCCCTGCCACGGGCATTTTGAGCCACTCACTTTCCTGTTTCTTACTATAGAGGAAAGCAAAGAGATCCAGCAGCCAGGGCAGGATGTAGACGAAGACAGAGTGGTAGCTAATTTGTCTGTGAGCAAACGCAACAGAGACAACTGGGAGAAGAACACACAGGTAATGAATACTTTTATTCACTCCGTTTGATTCCTCCTTTTACTGTCTGCTGTGTTTATTTTCATTAAAATTTTTTTTTACACTTTTCCAGCTTTTTGAAAACATTGTAATATATATTAGATGATAAATATGGAAAGCATTCTCTATCTATCTATCTATCTATCTATCTATCTATCTATCTATCTATCTATCTATCTATCTATCTATCTATCTATCTAGCTAGAATTCTCATATCTGTCTTTACAATAAAAATAATTGTATCTTGTTAATTCCTTCATTTTCTGATCCTGCTTATTTTAAAACCTTGTCAAGATGTGTATGTTATTAATGCTAAACATAAACACGTTTTTAAATATTTTAGTACTATAATGAGTAATACTATAATATATCATTTTAACTTTTGTTCAAATTTTTATTCTTTTATAACTTTTTGTTTAAATGTTTACTTTTTTTTTATTTTTGCATGTATACAAATCTCTTACCTGTACTAAATAGTACCAAAGCAAGAAACAAGAAAAAATTTGTGATATTTTGTCACTGTTTGACTTTTGTTTGATTTTTTCACATTTTTATTCTATGCTGATTTATCAAGAAATATTTAAATAAAACATTATAGTTTCAACTCAGCTCTGTAAACATTCCCAAAAATTTTGACTAATTTAGATTCCTTATTCATGCTTAAATATAGATACAGTATACAGTATATCATGAACATGCAAAAAATACATTTTTAACTGTTTAAAATGTAAGAATTTAAACATTTTGTCTTCTCTGAGTTGAGGATATGGGCTCATATTTTATGGTCTCTTGTGGTAGTGTATCTTTATCCCTTGGTGCGTCTTTTCGTTTTGGTTTTGAATGCTATGAGTTGAGAGATACATTTTATTGTATTACAATTCATTTTTTGTATTTTAGTTGAAACATTTTGTATAAATCTCAAAGTCAAGATTATCATCAGCAACTCTATACACATACATAGTGAGATGAGACAACATATCTTCATAAGCCACAGTATAACGTATAGTGACATACAACAAAGTGCAAGTTGATGTTAAAATAGGATTAAAAGTGCTTCTCGATCATAGGTACCAGAATTCTTCTTCACTCCACATTTTAAAGTTAAAGTGCCAGGAGAAACTGAATATGTAACTTAACCAAGGAGATCATGTAGTGTTGTTACTAATACACTGGACTTTAAACCATAAGCTTGCTGTTTCAATTCCTACCCAAAAGCACATTGTCACTTAGCCTGTGAGAGTTCCAATTGTTAAAAAAAAGAAAGCAAGATATGTAAACTATTTTATTGTGTCCAGATTTTGTAAGTTGCCTTGGCTAAAGACATCAGCCTGATAAGCTGTATCATAACAAATAGGGGGGATGTTCTGTCATGTTTTTTACGAAGGTGAAGTAGATCACAAACTATGGTACTCAAATTTAGAAATACCAGTTGTATATGAGTGGATTATGAATGTCCTGCAGTCTGAGGAAGAAACCCACATGGGAAGTATACATGTTGGTCCCCACACACTGCAAAACAGAACCTTTGTTTTTAAATTCTGGAAAAAATTGACATTTTATCATAAAATGTTTCTACAGACTCTCTAGCTTTTTCATGGCAAAGCTTTTTTTGCGGATTTAAAGAACATGTAGAGTCATATACTGTTTATCACAGTATTTCTGCTACAAGCCCTTTAGAGATTCCATTACTTCTGCACACAAAAACAATACAAGGTGCCAGGGTGTCAAAAGTGTTACTTAACTTGAAAAGGCTAAACACTCATTTCAGTACACTACAGTGGAGTGTCTCCGCAAATGTTTGCATTATAGACGCAGGTGGAACAAACTAGTTTCACTTTTGGCACATTTCAGGTAGCTATTTCACCTCAGAAGGTGCTAGTAGGTGTGGAAGAATGTAACGGGGCTTTTTGCTTACTCTTTCAACCGTTTCATGAGTCTAATGTCTTCCTACGTCATTATAACTTTTACGCCTTTAAAACCTGTGTTCTTGTATCTTACAGGATCACTATATTTAGACCCCAACACTCCCCCAACAAACATCAGGCTGTCGGACAATAAACTGTCCTGAAAGGGGCTCTGGTCAATTTCCACTCTTAGTATGACTCCATCTGTTAGTGAGTAATTCTGGCAGAAAGTATAAGAAATTATTCTTTCCTGTTTACTAACGGAGGAGGGTCTCACTTAGTTGCTGAACAGTATGTGTTAGCGTAGCTAAATTATTAGCTGTTCCATTTATTTATTTAGACAGTTGATAAAGATTGTTAGTTTTCATACTACAGTACTTATAGTCTCTAGTCATCTTTGTAAGTATGTATTTTGAAACTTTAGATTTAACTAGAAAAATGTATAAAAACAAATGGTACTGTATTTAATATATTAAATGGTAAAATTTGATTTAAAGGTGAAGGTGTTAAAAACACATTCATTTTGTACTTATTTCAGTTTTGGATCATTATTATATTAAGATTTTTTGTTTTATTTTGTTTTTTATGTGCTGGCATTTTCTTTAAAACATCTCTGGCAAATTTTGTGGATGTTTCTCATTGATACTGCCATGTTGTTTATGGTTGTGAGTGCCATTGTTAGGCACATGACACATGTATCATGTGATCTATGACATCATAAAATATGACAGTACACTACTCACAGTGACTGAGCTTTTGAAATTAGTTTAGTGTTTTAGCTGCAAATTTTGTTTGTCATGTTGGTTTAGCCTCTGTTTTAAAGGTTTCCGGTTTCTAAACCCTATGTGTATTTATGGTTACTCTTTTGTGGATAATGTTGAAAACAAATCTTTTTCAGCCTTGCACCTTCCAGATAGGCTTCAGATCTGAACATCTCTGTTGAGCGTTATTACAGAAGGTTGCTTCTGATACTGCAGGTTCCATGCTGTTGCCAAATCTGCCACACTCACAGCTGTGCTTCACACCATCTTTGCTCACCTTTGAGAGTGAGGCATCTTATGAAGGTAGAGAACTTGGCAGTGCTTGCTGGCTGATAAAAATAAGTGAAGCAATATTTGAAAGCCGAACAGTCATGTTCTATCTTTTAATAGCGAAAAGTACAGTTTCATGGGGGCATTTTGAATGTTTGGACTTGAGTTCTTCTAGCAGCAGGACACTAGACCAGTGATGTCACAATTCTTTCAGATCTCCCACACAAGAGAGTACTTTACAATATGTGACGGGGCTTGGTGTCCTTACCCAGCCAGGACGCCCCTGCACACTATATTCAGGGGGAGCAGCCATGGACATTGCAATACCTCCTCCTGAACGGTAGTTGGCCACCTCCCTGGGGTGGAACAGTGCCTCGGGTTCCTGCAGGGCATCCTGGGAATTGGAGTTGGGTGCAGTCCTGTTGGGTCCTGCAGGTACCGCTAGGGGGCGATGTATTTGGGACTCCTGAGCCCGTGTGGGCAACCATTTCGTCACACCCAGAAGTGCAGCTGGAAATCAGGGATCAAGCACCTATAAAGGGAGCCAGCGACTACCACCACTCAGTGGCCAGAGTCGGGTGGGAGGAGGACAAAGCTTGGTGAGGAGTGGTGGAGAAGGAAGACGAGATTTGTGTTTATTGTGTGCTTGGGACTGTGTTGTGTCTGTGGGTACAGGAAAGGCATAGCCCACAGACGAAGAAAATAAAAGTTTATTTTACACATACTTCCCGTGTCTAATCTGTGTCAGGTCGGGCGCTATACAGCGTCACTCTTACAAATATTAAAAGTGGAAAAAAAATGACTGATCCCCATTAGTTAGATCATCTATAGGCCCTGTGATTAGTAACAGTCCAATACATTAATAGAGGAGAACGAGAGGATGAAGATAATCTGACTGTAAATCAAAATGGGGATGTGGTCATTGACAGCAATGTTACAAGGCAGAAACTTAAGTTGAAAGCACAGCATCAAGGGTCAAAAAGATGGGAGAATAACAAAAGTCAGACCTTGCAAGCAGTCTCTGAGATGATCGTGGATGCAAAGGAGTCAAGAGCTTAGCACCAATCTTAGGCTAGACAGCATAATATACTCAAATGGTCCATTGTATCTTGGGATTGCTCCATATTTACTGTTGCCAGGCAATTCAGAATCAGAAAACAAATTTCACATTAAGGGTTTGGAGAGAAGCATAATACCTGAGGGAACTGTGGCAAGCAGTGTGAGAATGAGGTTGTCATTCTGAGTGTATATGCAAATAACAGCTTTTAGGAGCAACAAAAGAGCATCACTGATGGTTGCATAAGTATTCAGTGCCTTGGTGTAGACGGACTTCTAAATGCACGGCAAAGCAATGACTAAATATTGCTATCATCCCAATGAAGATTTGCCTCAGGGGTTACACAGTTATGAAGTATCATTACAGATTTTGAAAACATGTGACTCACCTAAGAAATGCAGTGAAATCTGAATCACTGAATTAGATAGACCTTCAAAAGAACACAAAATGTTTCTGAATGGATTTTCAGTCTCAAAGGTATGTCTTGAGTACCCTGTATATTTCATTTGCCAGAACTGGTATGTTCATAAGACTATTCAGCGCTACTGTGTCACACCCCCTTTGCTTTTCTTAACCAGTCCTGATCCTTCACAGCACTCTTTGATGCTTTGTTTGATACCACCAAATTTATTATACAGATTTTTAAGATTGCTTAGGTTGTCTTGATTTATTTTTCTGTAATGTTTTCGAAACATTTCTTGAGCTTTCATTGCTCACCTGTGGAAACTTTTCCAAGGACAGTAACATCAGGGCTTACTACAATTTCACTTTTACACTTTTTGTCTTTGACATTTTAGTATCATTTTGATGGAACTTTGAATTGTATTGAGCTTTCTTA
Organism: Polypterus senegalus; assembly: GCF_016835505.1. Classification (NCBI taxonomy): domain Eukaryota; kingdom Metazoa; phylum Chordata; class Cladistia; order Polypteriformes; family Polypteridae; genus Polypterus; species Polypterus senegalus. The sequence continues at coordinate 138,247,148 of NC_053161.1, forward strand.
ATTGCATGTTTTAACTGATAAGTTCTTGATAAGGACTGGGGCCCTAGTGTTTTGCCAAAAATCAAATCCCAATATCATAGTCAAAAAATAAGTAGTACTGAAATCTAATATAACTAAATAAACATGCTCTAAACCTTTTGTCAACTCTCCAAAAACTCAAATAAATTTGAAGTAAGTATAATTTTGTAGCCTTTCTGCCCCCAGAGTGATAATATCACTGATTGTGGACTTTACCTAACAACTGCTCCACAGAATGGTAGTGCCTTTATAAACAAAATGACAAGAAAAGCAACACAAAAAATAATTAAATTATATTATGCAAATTTTACTTGGAAAAAATGACCTTTATTAAACATGGTCCAAAATTCACTTCAGATGGGAGAACTACCTGATGAATGGAAAGCTGCAAATGCCCAATACACAAAAAAGGGCAAAAAAAGATCCTGATAATTACAGATCAGCAAGTCTTACTGTTGTGCCATGCTAAATTATGTAAACTATAATAAGTAATAGTTTAAAAGAGTACTTTTATATAACTAGTATCCTAAATAACACCCTTTATAGGTTTATGTGAGAAAGATCATGCTAAACGAATCTGTTAGTTTTTTTGAACAGCAATGTGAACTGGGAGAAAAAAGTAAAGATTATGCCATGATTTATTAAGATTTTCAAAAAGTCTTTGATACAGTTCCACAGAGTTAATTTTAAAACTGTCGGTATAAGGGATAACTTGCAAATCTGGAGTTCTATTTGGTTCTTGTTGGTTCATCTTCAGGAAACAAAGTGTTCAGATAACAGGAAATGCTCCACTGCCCCAGAAACTAATAACATAGATTCTAGGATAGCTAGTGAACTTGTGAAATCTGCAGATGATACTAAAACTAGAGGGATACAAGATGTTGAGGAAGCAGTAAAAACAATTCGAAAATCTATGGACAGTCATCAGAACTGGGCAAACACCTGGAACATAACATTTATTATAGGAGAGTACACGTACGTAAAAGAAATATTAATAATACATACACACTGTCTTACAGGAAGTAAACAATGAACAGAGTTTAGGGATTCATACTGATAAAAAAATTCTCATCATCTAAACAATGTGCAGAATCAATTGAATAGATAAATAAAATCTTGGCTATTTTGTAAAAACTAATGAACTTGTATAAGGAAATGTTATGGTCAGACTGTATTATGTAGTCTTTCTCAACCAGGGATGGGATGGGTTGGCATCTCTAGGTCACATGTGGCCATCACTGGGTTGGGAGTGGCCGTCCTTGGGCGGCAAGCACAACAGGAAAAAAAAAGCTGCTCTTCTGCTAATGAGTTGTTGTGACATTCCCATCCGTTCCTCTACATTGCTGCAAGATATATATTTCCTGGTTTTAACACCAGGGGAATCCCCCTGCTCTTCAAATCGTAGATGTTTCACCAAGTGGAACCCCCCCACCACACTCTTCAGTTGCTGGCGGTGGGTCATCTGTGAACTTAAAAAGGTAAAATACTGGTATAATGTACCAGCGATACCACAGCTGGAGTACTGTGTGCAGCAGCACTGGTCACCAGCAATGAAGCAAGTTGTCGAGAGACTAGCAACTGAGTGCATCCCTGGACCACTGTGCATGTTAACTCTGGCAGATTCAAGGAATTAATTATCCTTAGTTTTGATCAAAGAAGTGTCCACGGGGATCTTATCTAGGTCTTTAAATTTCTCATGGATATTAATACAGTTGATTAAGCTAATTTATTTCTTTAGATAATATCGCACTGGTGGGATATTAAGAGAAAGTGCATTTAAGACTGGAAGTGCCACTTTATACAAGAAACAAACTAGGGGCAATCTGGAAAAAATACCAAATGAAGCTGAAGTTGAAACCTTGATAACTTGTGCCAAATGTCTGGATTTGCTATGTACAGTAGACAGCTTAACCATTAGCTTACCAACTGAGCTCAGTAGACTGAATTCTGTCATTTGTTTGTGTGTTGTTTCCTTTGTTCTTATATATATCTGTATGGTTTGCAGCTACAGCTACTGTACATTTCCAAACCTTTTGTCATAAATAGACTCACCCATATTCAAAGTGAAATTTTTCCTAAAATATTTAATCTAGCAGGAAAAATAATAAACTAAATTCTAATCCCTAGGTACTATGGTGGGGCGTGTCTGACGGGTGTTTTTCACTGGGTCTAATTTAATTTATTTATTTTAGAGTGTTGACAAAGCCTGCAGGTTCATAGGTGCTGGCAGGCACATGCACTCGCCTCAATGAGGTAATTGACATTTAGTGGTTGGGCGAGTGCACAATGTCAGTTGAGGCTGTGAACGTGCATTTTAAAAAGTTAGAGATACTAAATAAGGAGTATTATTGGAAGAAAGATAATTATAATCAAAAGAGAGAATGAGAAAGAGAATGAGCGTGAGGAGAGAGCAGAGATAAAGTGGGTTCCATAAAGTCTTGTACAGAAGAGAGAGAGAAGGAGAATGATCCATCATGAAGTGAGGTTCAGATCTGTTGATTAACGTCAACAAGCAGTGATGACAGAATAAAGCAGATAATAGTAAGGAACAGTTCGTAGGGAAGCATAGTTGCCTGGGGATTTGACTCAATTTTTCAGGATGGGGCAGAACTGTGTGTGGTGCTCTGGGTCAGAATCTAGACTTTGTGCAATAATTTTATAAGAACTCTCTCTCAATGTAACTGCTGGGTTCTTTTCAGAAGAAGTTATGCTTTCCATGGACACCATTTATTAGATAGATAGATAGATAGATAGATAGATAGATAGATAGATAGATAGATAGATAGATAGATAGATAGATAGATAGATAGATAGATAGATAGATAGATAGATAGATAGATAGATAGATAGATACTTTATTAATCCCAAGGTTAAATTCACATACTTCAGCAGCAGCATACTTATAAAAAACAATATTAAATTAAAAAGTGATAAAAATGCAGGTAAAACAGACAATAACTTTGTATAATGTTAACGTTTACCCTGCCGGATGGAATTGTAGAGTCGTATAGTGTGGGGGAGGAACGATCTCCTCAGTCTGTCAGGACAGTGACAGCAGTCTGTCGCTGAAGCTGCTCCTCTGTCTGGAGATGATACTGTTCAGTGAATGCAGTGGATTCTCCATGATTGACAGGAGCCTGCTCAGCGCCTGTTGCTCTGCCACGGATGTCAAACTGTCCAGCTCCATGCCTACAATAGAGCCTGCCTTCCTCACCAGTTTGTTCAGGTGTGAGGCGTCCCTCTTCTTTATGCTGCCTCCCCAGCACACCACTGCGTAGAAGAGGGTACTTGCCACGACCATCTGACAGAACATCTGCAGCATCTTATTGCAGATGTTGAAGGACGCCAGTCTTCTAAGAAAGTATAGTCAGCTCTGTGCTCTCTTGCATAGAGCATCAGTATTGGCAGTCCAGTCCAATTTATCATCCAGCTGCACTCCCAGATACAGTATTTATATGTCTGCACCCTCTGCACACAGTCGCCTCTGATAATCACGGGGTCCATGAGGGGCCTGGGCCTCCTAAAATCTGCCACCAGCTCCTTGGTTTTGCTGGTGTTCAGGTGTAAGTGGCTTGAGTCGCACCATTTAACAAAGTCCTTGATTAGGTTCCTATACTCCTCCTCCTGCCCACTCCTGATGCAGCCCACAATAGCAGTGTTATCAGCGAACTTTTGCACGTGGCAGGACTCTGAGTTGTATTGGAAGTGTGATGTATATAGGCTGAACAGGACCAGAGAAGGTATAGTCCCCTGCGGTGCTCCTGTGTTGCTGACTACAATGTCAGACCTGCAGTTCCCAAGACACACATACTGAGGTCTGTCGGAAAGATAGTCCACGATCCATGCCACCAGGTATGAATCTACTCCCATCACTGTCAGCTTGTCCCTAGGAGCAGAGTTTGGATGGTATTGAAGGTGCTAGAGAAGTCCAGAAACATAATTTTTACAGCACCGCTGCCTCTCTCCAAGTGGGAGAGGGATCGGTGTAGCATATAGATGATGGCATCCTCCGCTCCCACCTTCTCCTGGTATGCGAACTGCAGAGGGTCGAGGGGGTGGCGGACCTGTGGCCTCAGATGGTGAAGCAGCAGCCGCTCCATGGTCAATACACTATAGACATTTTACTCCTTGTCTTGGTTTTAATAAGCACTTTGCATTTTATGCACCTAAACCTCAGTCTCTTCACTTGTTGCTGGTCCATGTCAGTTTACAACTATTGATGTCTGTTTGCACAAAGAGTGTGCCAGGTGCAGGCAACTCAGGCAGCACAGGTACATTACTATAAATATTTTATTTTCAGGCCACCTTTTTCAGAGTTTAGAAGATTAAGAACTGCATGTTAGGGATGGGATATGGGTAATTAAGTGGATGTCCAGGGACACAGGGGCCAGGGTAGCACCTTCAACAAAAAGCCGTGAATAGGAAACCCTGGATTTATCATGGCTATATGTGATTTGTCATGTGCATGTGCACGTGCAAAAACAAAAGAAAATGAAAAGAACTCACGAAGAAAAGGTTTCCACGTGCACATGCTTTCTGTACTACCTTTGGTGACACCAGTTAAGAAAACAAAATGTCCCATCATTAGCTTTGTTCAGGAGTTCTCAACCAGGGAAGCACAAGCAGTCTTCTATTTTATTCTTTATTCACATGTATGTCCTGCATGTTACTTTTTGGCATTTACAAATCATTTGTATCAAACATTCCTCTGAACGTTTATGTTTACTGATGTGTAACACCACACTATATGTAAAGTCCACAATTCTCCCATAAGATGTGTCTGTCAGATCAGTTTATTAGAACATTTAATGATGCCTCATGAGTGCATCACATCAAATAGCAATTTCAAACATCATTGGTACAAATAATTTCAAGTTTTTGCATGTTACCGTGAGTCTTTACATTGCATGTTGCTCTTTGCACTTTCTTTTCTAATTTAAAAACATTGTAAAAATTTCTGCTAATAAACTCTTAAGTGCTAACAGTCTATTCTATCATATTTTTATCATATTTCATCCATGTCTACAGACAATAATTCACAGCTTTTCCACTCTTATAATAATAATATGCAAAAAAAAAGTCTATCTTCAGCGAAGTCTTTGAGCTCAGAAACCATTTATTGACTCATTTTGTGTTTATTAATTAGGACATTGAGACGTGTTGAATTATGGCAAGTTTTTTACAATATAAAATCATCTGCCGTAGACAACCTTAGAGGGCTCTCCAATATAAGTGTTTGTTATTTGTGAAAGTTAACAATTTAATGGCGAAAGCTATTCAAGTAAATTGTAGACAGTATTTTTTATTGACTAATTTGTACACACTGCGTTGACAGTTCATTTTTGTTCTTAGTAGTTGTACAAAGGTTGTCCCATTTCTCTTTGTTCAGTGCTTCATTTGTATTGTTTGTGTAGATCTGATTTCAAAAATATCATTACAGGGTAAATATTGTAGCGATTTCCCCATAACAGGTTCAGAAGGAAGGCACAGTAGGATAAAGAAGTGATTGCAGAAAGGTTTGTCACAACACTGTAAGATCCATCCATCCATCCATTATCCATCCATCCATTATCCATCCATCCATTCATCCATTATCCAACCCGCTATATCCTAAATACAGGGTCACGTGGGTCTGCTGGAGGCCAGTCCCAGCCAACACAGGGCACAAGGCAGGAAACAAATCCCGGGCAGGGTGCCAGCCCACCACAGACACTGTAAGATGAAAATATGAATCTAAAATAAAAAAAAGGAAATTGAACAGGAACTCTTTACGATTATCTATAAACCTCTCATTGTTGTGGCCCTGAGAAACGACCCCTAAAAGAAAACACTGGTTCCCTACACAGAATTCAACCGCCACCATGCTTCTACCTCACCCTTATATACCACACCTTCCCGTTGTCCCCTGAACCATCCAGAAATCTCCGCTTCAATTTCCAACTCCTCCATCCAAGGTACCACCTCTTTTTTTGCTTCTAGCATCGATCATTTCCCTGACAGCAGTCCTTCCTCTCCTTAAAACTCAACAGTCCCTCAGCTTCCAGGCTTCAATATTATATGTGTAGGCCTAACATTTAGTGTCCTTTTCAAGGAAACAAGTTGATTCCTTATTGTGTGGCCCATTTAGCCTGTTGACACCAGAGCAGCTTCCCTCAGAAGAAGGCCAATACCTGGATTAGTGGGTGTGCTAAAAGAAAAAAGTCTACTAATGTGGTCACTGTGATGAAATTGATAATTTTTTTCTTAGAAATGATGAAGCCTCACAGCAATAGGATTTACCTTTAACATATCATTTAACATTTACCTTATCTTTATTCCTCTTGTTGCACTGAGCATGTATATGACAAAAGAATTTCCCTCGGGATAAATAAAGTTCCTATCTATCTATCTATCTATCTATCTATCTATCTATCTATCTATCTATCTATCTATCTATCTATCTATCTATCTATCTATCTATCTATCTATCTATCTATCTATCTATCTATCTATCTATCTATCTATCTATCTATCTATCTATCTATCTATCTATCTATCTATCTATCTATCTATCTATCTATCTATCTATCTATCTATCATGTCCAGGTCTGACTGGGCACCTAATGTGGCATTTCGTGTGGATGTCAAATAACTGCCCATAAGCAAGTGAACAACATTAGTGTGTTTAATAATGACGGAGCTAAGGTCCTACCTGATGATCAGCAGCAGAACCCTAACAGTGTTTTTGTAGAACCTGAATAAGGTCTACCGTGAAGAAGATTTTACAGTAAGTAAGGGTTGCCATTGTCAAAAGAAGCCATTTTGTTTTTATTAGCCTAGTTTCAATTTTTTTGTTCTGCACTCTGTTTCACACTTGTACTGTAGATTATCCTGCTTTTGTACAGATAGCTAAAAGGTATTGTGCTTTGCCTTATTCTGTTGATGTGTTATGTTTCGAATTGTAAGAATTGAAGAGAGTAGTGCTGTAACTATTCTTCTTATTTAATGTCCCTATTTCATCTTGTGCATTTTGTTCACTTTTTGTTATACTGCTTTAGTACATATAATTACAAGGGAAGTGCCCAGGCATTATTTATTTATTTATTTTTTATTTTATTTTTGGGCAAAATGAACTAGGTAAAGTTATAAAGATATTTTTTAGAAAGCCAAAGGTAGTAGTTTTGTGGCCGTTGAAAAGAACAGTAAGACACTGATTTATAAAGCATTACCAATCAATAATTGATAACATGGATTCTAACACCCCTGTGAAATCTGAGAAAACTGATGCAGTTGCCAGATCAGATGTTTGTCCTTTGAAAGCTTGTTTGCTTTTAATCTTTAATACTTTCTGATTATTTTTTTTTAGGTGTATTGTAAATTGCATTCAATTTGTCTCAATATGGCAGCTCTGGTGATGCTGGTGCCCAGGTGGCACACCATATTATCCTAATCTGGCCCTGATGTATATAGTTAGTATAGTCACATGATTTTTCTTGATCTTGTAACTGATGCTGGTTTAATTCAACATAAAAGCCAGACGCAGCAGCTCTCCAGGTAAGGTCACTGCCTGTCTAGAGGTTTGCTGCTGTATTGGGTTGAATCGTTGATGATAAACAGAGCTATTGATGCCTGGTTTAGCCATTGAGCAAGACAGGCATGTGCTTCTTGTCAGCCTATTTAGTCTTCCGAATAATAACATGCATTTTTTTTGTCTTTGTCCCTTTTGTTAATTTCAGGTGTTCATTCAGATGGCAGATGGCACATTTTTCTAAGACTTTCTTTGACATTGACCTGTTCTGTTTAAAAACACTTAGTCATGCTAAGTGGATTTTAGATAACAGGAAACTATTAACGAAAAATGGATTTTCCATATTGCTTTGGACGGCTCATCTGAATGCTGCCCCATTCTTGAACCTCTAAGCCCTTAAATGCAAAATTAAAGTAATGGGTAGGGTGAGTAGTAATCAGAAATGATAACTTAAAGGCTTAAACAAAACAAGTATCACATCTGTAGGAGCCCCACTGATTTTCAGCAAGCATGGAGTGCTGACCACCCTTGTACAGTATGTGATGTGGTGGTGTATTCGCTTACTCATCCAAACATCCTTCTTATCATCTCTTTATGTGCCTGCCTAATCTGATTCTCCTCCAGAGCCACTAGAATTGTAAGTTCTCAAACTATAAAATAAAAAAAAATGAAGAAACAGAATCTCAATGTATTTGTAAAACACATTGTTCCCATGTACAGCATAACACGCTGATATAAATCAGATTTGTTTGTGTAAAATCTTTGTTTTACTAAAAATACTTGTAGCTAATATGTTTGCATATTTCTTCCCCTGCTCCACTCAGAAGATCAGCTAGGAACTTTTTTTTTGGTGTACAGAATTTCTTTTTTTCTGAAATAAGCGGCGCTCAAGAGTTTTTTATTTTTTTTCTGTCTCTGTGATTACGAGAACAACAACATTTATTTTTATAACACATTTTCATATGCAGGATGTCGTTCAATGTGCTTTACAAAATATCAAAAAGTTGCAGAAAAAGAAACTAAACTAAAAAAAAGGAAACTATATTAGGTAAGAATAATATTGAATAAGTAGGAAAAAACAATATAACAGACATATAATTAGTGGAAAAGTAGAGTCCTTTGTGACAGATAGGGGTCACTTTTGACCCCTGAACCCTCAGACAACACGTTCAGACACCAGGTAAAAGTCCCAATATAGAATTTATTTTTACAATAATGTGCACAAAGCACCTCCACCTCCACTATCAATAAACAATACAATAATCAATAATAATAACAACAATAACCAATCCTCCAGTCCCAGCAGCTCCGTCACACTCCCACCCAACTCCGGCTCAGTCTACTGGGTTTTCCCATCGTCCTTTTATATTCCCTGACCCAGAAGTGCTTCTTTCCCTCAGTCCATGTGACTTCATAGCACTTCCGGGTCAGATGAAAACTTCTTCTTCTTCAGCCCGGCTATAAAAATACTTGTGCCTCCCTACAGCGTCCCCTGGCGGCCCCCATGGTATCCAGCAGGGCTGTGAAGTAAAACTCCAATGTCCCCGATGCCCTGCTGGAATTCGGGGCCCCTCCATGTTGCAGGAAGGACTCCATCTAGCGGTGTGGGGGTATTAGCCAGGATAAACTGACGGCCATATATCACACCTTATATATATATAGAATTGTTTTTTTAAGTCTTTAAAGTTGAATTCAGTGGTAAGGTCAGATGGCTGGAGAGAACAGAAAAAAATAAAAAAGAAGATAAAAATGAAATCGTCAGCGGTTCCAAGGCCAAAAGACCACCCAGCCCCCACTGGGCATTCCATGTAATATAAATGTTCTTAAGCCGTTCCTCATAGTTCCCAGTCTATTTTTCAAGAAGATTTGATGCAGTGAGTCCTGTGAAAAGGTTTTTCGGAATTTAACCTATTAAAATATCTGATTGGAAAAAATGTCTGTGAATGTTTAACTTAAGTGGAATGCTACTGCCGCTTGGCAGCAGGCACAGGTTATATTTTGCATAACATCGTCTTCTTGTAAATATTAATCTTGGCACATTTTTCTTTTCAGAATTTTTTAAATTATAGCAATTTAGTTCAAAGAATTGTTTCCAGATATTTACAAAAATTACGTAAACACGTATCACAAGAAACTTTGGGTCTTAGCACCACTTTTTTATTTGTTGTACAAACATGACCGCATTTCATGTGTGAATTCAGAAGGAACAGTCAAGGGTGCTGATGACACACTGCTGTTGTTTTATTCATGGATTGTGAAAGTTTGCATACATAAATTAAGTCGCAGAAGTGAAGAAGTGGTGGAGGCTAAACAATCTGGAAATTAAATTTCATGAAAGCACAAAGAGGTGATGGACTTTAGGCATGGCAGAAGATTCCTCTCACTTTAATACATCAGCAGCCACGTTGTAAAAAGATAATGTGGGAGGTCAATACATTTTGTACAGTCAACGAAAGGTAACTGGGGACTGATCTTTCTCTGACAAGTAAATAAATTTAACTTATTTAACTGGCTGACAGCTGTATCCAAGGCAGCGTACAACAATGATACACTTGGTTACATTTCTTTTTGTTTTTCCAACTGGATCACTAGCAGGTCAAGTGGTTTGCTCATGGTCACACAGTGTCAGTAGAGGAATCTGAACCCACAAACTCAGGGTTCGAAGCCAATTAAAAACTGTTTTGTAGTTCTTTTTTATCCATCCATCCCACTATATCATAACCACAGGTTCACGGGGGTCTGCTGGAGCCAATCCCAGCCAACACATGGCACAAGGCAGGAAACAAACCCTGGGCAGGGCACCAGCCCCCCACAGGGCACATACACTCCCCAAGCACACACTAGGGACAATTTAAGACCGCCGATGCACCTAACCTGCATGTCTTTGGACTGTGGGAGGAAACCGGAGCACCCAGAGAAAACCCACACAGACACGGGGAGAACATGCAAGCTCCACGCAGGAAGGACCCGGGAAGCGAACCCAGGTCTCCTAACTGCGAGGCAGCAGCACTACCACTGCGCCACCGTGCTGCCCTGTTCTTTTTTATTTTATACAGGAAATAATTTTTATATTTTTTATTTCCTCTTACAGTTTGGCAGAGTGCAACATCTGCTTGAAATGGGCAAAGAAGATAAAACCTTACATTCATATGACTATGACCTTATAGTCATTGGAGGTGGATCTGGAGGCTTGGCGGCTGCAAAAGTAAGATGCCCCCTTCTGTAGAAAAGTATCTCCAACAGTAAAATCATCTTATCTGTTGTTCTGACCTCCTGTCACTGTATGTGCAATGCTGTTGCTTGTTTTAATTCTGCTTTGTAGTTTCTCCATTACTTTTATTCACTTTACAAATGTAAGTATTTATTATAGTCCTGCAATGAATTGATTGATAGATAGATAGTACTTTGTTCATCCCAAGGGGAAATTTAGCTTTTTACAGAAGCTTAGTAAATAAATATTATAAAAACAACAGCAAACTCCCTCAAATACACACCAGAATTATTAAAAGGAAAGAAAACCTCTTGACTTGACTAAAAATAAAAGGAGCAGATACAATCAAAGTGAGTGTACCACAAAATCTGTCAACACAGACCTTACGAACTCAAGAATTAACTCCATCTGTACCCACAGCTTCTTCTGTGTGAAGCCTCCTTAGTTGTCTCCTTCACTTAATCATTAGTTACACACAGCCTATACTGATGATCCATGGTGGACTCATTGGTTAAAGTGGTAATAGTTGTTGGTGCAGTAGGAATGGTGTAGGGGTGGAAGGAGGGAGATTCTAATAAAAACTGCTTTGTGTTGTTAGCTTTATCCACATTCCCTCCTTGCACCTAGTCTCTGCATTGCCTAGTCCATTCCAAAGCTCCATAAGCTTTCTTGCCTTCACCTCCTTTGCTGCTTCTCCAGCGCACACTGCAAACCCTTCAGAGCTTTGTTTTTTTATTTTTTTTACAGGATTTGAATTTTCTCTTCTTCTCATTCAAGAGGCTTTTAGCTCCTTTTTAATTCAGGGCTTATTGGTGGGAAAGCTGCACACAGTTTTTGAGGGTACAATAGTATCAACGCAGAACTTAATGTAGTCTTTGATGCAGTGTCTGCTAGGAGTACAATTTTATGAGTTTGTGTTTAATTAAGTACCTTGAATTGAGCACACAGCCTTAACCTCAAGTTTTTACAATCATAGTTTAAAAGCAATGCTTATAATTTCAGAACTAGAAGAAAAAAGTATAATATGCATAAAAGCTCTTAGGTTTTTATCAAAATCCAAATCTTGACTAAAGAGAGATCTGTAGCACAGGGATTTCAAGTATCATGTGAATGACGTCAAATAACGCAACATGCAAAAACGTGTCCCCTGGCAAACAGAAGTTGCATTATATATTTATATATATATATATCTCTACTAATAAAAGGCAAAGCCCTCACTGACTCACTCACTCACTCACTGACTCATCACTAATTCTCCAACTTCCCGTGTGGGTGGAAGGCTGAAATTTGGCAATCTCATTCCATACAGCTTCCTTACAAAAGTTGGGCAGGTTTCATTTCGAAATTCTACGCGTAATGGTCATAACTGGAAGCTATTTTTCTCCATATACTGTAATGGAGTTGAGCTCGATGGCCGTGGGGGGCGGAGTTTCGTGTGACATCATCACGCCTCCCACGTAATCACATGAACTGACTGTCAACGCAGTACATAGAAAACAAGGAAGAGCTCCAAAAAGTGCTGAAGAAAACATGCATTATATAATTGAGAAGGCAGCGAAACAATAAGAAGCGAGTGAGTGACATATACAACCATATTCATGAGTGCTGCTACTTCGGAAACAAAGCACGGTGTAAACCTAAAGTTTAAATTAAGTTCATAGACAGGCTGCCGCTGGCATTTGTCATGCCCACGGCTAATGTGGGATACAAGTTTAATGAGAGGACGCAGGATATAAACGAGAGTTTTGATCACTTTGCAACTAAGTTAAAATTGCAGGTGAAGGGCTGTGCTTATGCAAATTCCGAGAGACTGTGTTTGTGGGAGGATGGACAGTTAAGGCGGGTGGGGGAGTGTTTTATCTTGGTAGAGTAATATATATATTGCTCTACTTTCCCCTATTGTATTATTAATATGTAGCCTTAGAAGGCCTAATCTCACAGACTTACCACTGTATATAACTTATCCCCACCTTCCCTTCTATATCTACAACCTTAGGCAATTAGATGTAGTATAAAGACAAGCAGGAGTTAAGTTCTCATCAAACTGGTTTAAGACACATCCCCCCAAATCCTGTCATAAAATTACAAAGAGACAGTCATAAAAAGTGGGGGGGTTTGCAAACATGAATACCTCTCACCACTTGGTTTGCCTAAATTATAAATAAAGACATACAAAACATTTATCAAGTTATATGCAAAATCCCACATCACAACAGGGAGTCACGTCATCATCTCCCCTCCCATTCATCTTATTTCACTCTGAGCTGAGCTCAGCAGCTAACGCAGTTTTGTGGAACCAACTTTGTGACGCTGCCACCACATACTCACAGAAGAATCCACAAAGTAATACACACGCTGCCTCTAGAGTTTCTCCACACTCTGAATCCTCCAGGCACTACTTACAAAAGGTTACATTGACAATCGTGTTACGTTATTTTTAAAATGTTTCCTTTTCTTAGCACAAGCACAGCTGAGAAGCCTCAATGCATGTACTCCATAACGCGTTAAAAAATAACGCATTTAATCACACTTTACATTCCAAGCAAAGGGGAACTTCTGTCAATGCATGATTTCCTGGTACACCGATTACATTGATGCACACATCAGAGCTACAAAAATGTAACAGTCAGGTGATCCAACTTTTCAACTGCCGTGCCGAGAGACTATTTCAAGTAAAATTCAACAGCTTTATGACACTGAAAAGCAAGCAAAATTAGATGCATTACAGAAAGCGGACTTAGATACAAAGTGATCAAAACTCTCGTTTATATGCTGCGTCCTCTCATTTAACTTGTATCCCGCATTAGCCGTGGGCATGACAAACGCCAGCGGCAGCCTGTCTATGAACTTAATTTAAACTTTAGGTTTACACCGTACTTTGTTTCCGAAGTAGCAGCACTCATGAATATGGTTGTATATGTCACTCGCTCGCTTCTTATTGTTTCGCTGCCTTCTCAATTATATAATGCATGTTTTCTTCAGTGCTTTTTGGAGCTCTTCCTTGTTTTCTATGTACTGCGTTGACAGTCAGTTCACGTGATTACGTGGGAGGCGTGATGATGTCACACGAAACTCTGCCCCCCACGGCCATCAAGCTCAACTCCATTACAGTATATGGAGAAAAATAGCTTCCAGTTATGACCATTACGCGGAGATTTTCGAAATGAAACCTGCCCAACTTTTGTAAGGAAGCTGTAAGGAATAAGCCTGCCAAATTTCAGTCTTCCACCCACACGGGAATTTTAACTTTAACAGATACGACAGTTCATAATATCCACGCAGACTTGCACGTAAGAGCGGGAGTCATTCATTTTAAGAAGCAGCGAATTGCACCGATACGAAATAGCCTACCCATTTAATTATTTAAGAATGGATAAATAAATTAAGATTTTGTACAATGTTTTTCATTTTTCTTCCTTCATGGATTCTGCCACCCCCAGCAACAGTTGCTCGCACCCCAAAGACTGTATATATGTGTATGTATATATATATATATATATATATATATACAGTGGTGTGAAAAACTATTTGCCCCCTTCCTGATTTCTTATTCTTTTGTATGTTTGTCACACAAAATGTTTCTGATCATCAAACACATTTAACCATTAGTCAAATATAACACAAGTAAACACAAAATGCAGTTTTAAATGATGGTTTTATTATTTAGGGAGAAAAAATCCAAACCTACATGGCCCTGTGTGAAAAAGTAATTGCCCCTTGTTAAAAATAACCTAACTGTGGTGTATCACACCTGAGTTCAATTCCGTAGCCACCCCCAGGCCTGATTACTGCCACACCTGTTTCAATCAAGAAATCACTTAAATAGAAGCTGCCTGACACAGAGAAGTAGACCAAAAGCACCTCAAAAGCTAGACATCATGCCAAGATCCAAAGAAATTCAGGAACAAATGAGAACAGAAGTAATTGAGATCTATCAGTCTGGTAAAGGTTATAAAGCCATTTCTAAAGCTTTGGGACTCCAGCGAACCACAGTGAGAGCCATTATCCACAAATGGCAAAAACATGGAACAGTGGTGAACCTTCCCAGGAGTGGCCTGCCGACCAAAATTACCCGAAGAGCAGAGACGACTCATCCGAGAGGTCACAAAAGACCCCAGGACAACGTCTAAAGAACTGCAGGCCTCACTTGCCTCAATTAAGTTCAGTGTTCACGACTCCACCATAAGAAAGAGACTGGGCAAAAACGGCCTGCATGGCAGATTTCCAAGACGCAAACCACTGTTAAGCAAAAAGAACATTAGGGCTCGTCTCAATTTTGTTAAGAAACATCTCAATGATTACCAAGATTTTTGGGAAAATACCTTGTGGACTGATGAGACAAAAGTTGAATTTTTTGGAAGCAAATGTCCTGTTACATCTGGCGTAAAAGGAACACAGCATTTCAGAGAAAGAACATCATGCCAACAGTAAAATATGGTGGTGGTAGTGTGATGGTCTGGGGTTGTTTTGCTGCCTCAGGACCTGGAAGGCTTGCTGTGATAGATGGAACCATGAATTCTACTGTCTACCAAAAAATCCTGAAGGAGAATGTCCTTCTGGCCATCTGTTCGTCAATTCAAGCTGAAGCGATATTGGGTGCTACAACAGGACAATGACCCAAAACACACCAGCAAATCCGCCTTTGAATGGCTGAAGAAAAACAAAATGAAGACTTTGGAGTGGCCTAGTCAAAGTCCTGACCTGAATCCAATTGAGATGCTATGGCATGACTTTAAAAAGGCGGTTCATGCTAGAAAACCCTCAAATAAAGTTGAATTACAACAATTCTGCACAGATGAGTGGGCCAAAATTCCTCCAGAGCGCTGTAAAAGACTCATTTCAAGTTATTGCAAATGCTTGATTGCAGTTATTGCTGCTAAGGGTGGCCCAACCAGTTATTAGGTTCAGGGGGCAATTACTTTTTCACACAGGGCCATGTAGGTTTGGATTTTTTTTCTCCCTGAATAATAAAAACCATCATTTAAAAACTGCATTTTGTGTTTACTTGTGTTATATTTGACTAATGGTTAAATGTGTTTGATGATCAGAAACATTTTATGTGACAAACATGCAAAAGAATAAGAAATCAGGAAGGGGGCAAATAGTTTTTCACACCACTGTATATATATATGTATATATATATGTGTGTATGTATATATATATATGTATTTGTGTGTACATATGTGTGTGTATGTATATGTATGTGTGTATATGTAGATATGTATATATATATGTATATATATGTGGATGTATGTGTATATATGTATGTATATATGTGTGTGTGTATATATATATATATATATATATATATATATATATATATATATATATATGACAGAAACACTCATAACAGTGACAAAACAATTACATTGACAATCATGTTACGTTATTTTCAAAATGTTTCCTTTTCTTTTTCATTACTTTTTTAACACACTACTTCTCCGCTGCGAAGCGCGGGTATTTTGCTAGTATATATATATGTGGTGGGCCATCGGGGCCTGCAAGGCCTTCTCTGCTGGCCTAAAAAATATTTGAATCACAAACTGATATTAATTATATTTTGTCCATGAATACTTATTAAATAATTCCAAATAGTCTGTCCGCTTCCTTTCATAGCTTTTCTGATGGTTGTGCTGCTTCCAGACGTGTATTTTCGTATTAAAGCATTTAACCAATCACATTTCAGCCATCATTTGTTACCAGGCAGAGTCAAGGTCAAAGAGGCCTTCACAATCCGTTCTGCAGGCCCTCTAATGCAAAATAAATGTCGATTAAACTGTTGCTTCAACCAATCAGATTTTGAATTGGTGTTAGTAGGGCCCTCTAGCAGGCGTACGGCAACGTCACTGTATTCAGACCCATTGATTGGATAGAAGCCGATATGAGGAACTCTACGAGGCCACTGAACGCACTGCAGGTGCTCCGAGCGCACGAAGAGGTCAAGCA
This sequence comes from Polypterus senegalus, assembly GCF_016835505.1. Classification (NCBI taxonomy): domain Eukaryota; kingdom Metazoa; phylum Chordata; class Cladistia; order Polypteriformes; family Polypteridae; genus Polypterus; species Polypterus senegalus. Next base: position 138,263,830 of record NC_053161.1, read on the forward strand.
CAAGATCCTCGTGCGCACTACGGCCAACTCCATGGCAGGATTCTGCACAATATTATTTGCTACATCTACAAGTGCAAGTTAAAAATGTAACCATGCAAAGCGAAAGCCATATATCAACAACACCCAGAAACGCAGCCAGCTTCTCTGAGCACAAGCTCATCTAAAATGGACTGACGCAAAGTGGAAAAGTGTTTTTGGAAATCATGGACGTCGTGCCCTCCGGGCCAAAGAGGAAAAGGACCATCCAGGTTGTTATCAGCGCAAAGTTCAAAAGCCAGCATCTGTGATGGTATGGGGGTGTGTTAGTGTCCATTACATGGGTAACTTGCACATCTGTGAAGGCACCATTAATGCTGAAAGGTACATAGAGGTTTTGGAGCAACATACGCTGTCATCCAAGCAACGTCTTCTTCAGGGACATCCCTGCTTTTTTCAGCAGGACAATGCGAAGCCACATTCTGCATGTGTTAAAACAGCGTGGCTTCGTAGTAAAAGAGTGTGGGTACTAGACTGGCCTGCCTGTAGTCCAGACCTGTCTCCCATTGAAAATGTGTGGCGCATTATGAAGCGCAAAATACGACAACGGATATCCCAAACTGTTGAGCAACTGAAGTTGTACATCAAGCAAGAATGGGAAAGAATTCCACCTACACAGCTTCAACAATTAGTATCCTCAGTTCCCAAACGCTTATTGAGTGTTGTTAAAAGGAAAGGTGTTATAACACAGTGGTAAACATGCCCCTGTCCCAGCTTTTTTGGAACGTGTTGCAGGCATCAAATTCAAAATGAGTGAAGATTTGCAAAACAACAATAAAGTTTATCAGTTTGAACATTTGATATCTTATCTTTGTAGTGTATTCAATTGAATATAGGTTAAAAAGGATTTTAAAATTATTGTATTCTGTTTTTATTTACATTTTACACAACGTCCCAACTTCATTGGAATTGGGGTTGTACAACATATATATATTGTTATATATATATATATATATATATATATATATATATATATATATATATATATATATATATATATATATATATTTATATATATATATCCATCCATCCATCCTCTTCCGCTTATCCGGGGTCGGGTCGTGGAGGCAGCAGCTTAAGCAGAGAGGCCCAGACTTCCCTCTCCCCGGCCACTTTTTCCAGCTCTTCCGGGAGAATCCCAAGGCGTTCCCAGGCCAGCTAGGAGACATAGTCCCTCCAGCGTGTCCTGGGTTTTCCCCGGGGCCTCCTCCCGGTTGGACGTGCCCGGAACACCTCACCAGGTGCCGAGCCACCTCATCTGACTCCTCTCGATGCAGAGGAGCAGCGGCTCTACTCTGAGCCCCTCCCGGATGACTGAGCTTCTCACCCTATCTTTAAGGGAAAGCCCAGACACCCTCTGGAGGAAAGTCATTTCAGCCGCTTGTATTCGCGATCTCGCTCTTTCGGTCACTACCCATAGCTCATGACAATAGGTGAGGGTAGGAACGTAGATCGACTGGTAAATTGAGAGCTTTGCCTTACGGCTCAGCTCTTTTTTCACCACGACAGACCGATGCAGAGCCCGCATCACTGCGGATGCCGCACCAATCCGCCTGTCGATCTCACGGTCCATTCTTCCCTCACTCGTGAACAAGACCCGAGATACTTGAACTCCTCCACTTGGGGCAGGATCTCTCCCCCAACCCTGAGAGGGCACTCCACCCTTTTCTGGCAGAGGACCATGGTCTTGGAGGTGCTGATTCTCATCCCAGCCGCTTCACACTCAGCTGTGAACCGATCCAGAGAGAGCTGAAGATCACGGCCTGATGAAGCAAACAGGACAACATCATCTGCAAAAAGCAGTGACCCAATCCTGAGTCCACCAAACCGGACCCCTTCAACACCCTGGCTGCGCCTAGAAATTCTGTCCATAAAAGTTATGAACAGAATCGGTGACAAAGGGCAGCCCTGGCGGAGTCCAACTCTCACTGGAAACGGGCTCGACTTACTGCCGGCAATGCGGACCAAGCTCTGACACCGTTGTACAGGGACCGAACAGCTCTTATCAGGGGTCCGTACCCCATACTCCCGAGCACCCCCACAGGATTCCCCCGAGGACGACGGTCGAACGCCTTTTCCAAGTCCATAAAACACATGTAGACTGGTTGGGCAAACTCCCATGCACCCTCCAGGATCTGCTAAGGGTGAAGAGCTGGTCCACTGTTCCGCGACCAGGACTAAAACCACACTGTTCCTCCTGAATCCGAGGTTCACTATCCGACGGACCCTCCTCTCCAGAACCCCGAATAGACTTTTCCAGGGAGGCTGAGGAGTGTGATCCCTCTATAGTTGGAACACACCCTCCGTCCCCTTTTAAAGAGGGGACCACCACCCCGTCTGCCAATCCAGAGGCACTGTCCCGATGTCCATGCGATGTTGCAGAGGCGTGTCAACCAAGACAGTCCTACAACATCCAGAGCCTTAAGGAACTCCGGCGATCTCATCCACCCCCGGGGCCCTGCCACCAAGGAGTTTTTTGACCACCTCGGTGACTTCAGTCCCAGAGATGGGAGAGCCCACCTCAGAGTCCCCAGGCTCTGCTTCCTCATTGGAAGGCATGTTAGTGGGATTGAGGAGGTCTTCGAAGTACTCCCCCCACCGACCCACAACGTCCCGAGTCGAGGTCAGCAGCGCACCATCCCCACCATATACGGTGTTGACACTGCACTGCTTCCCCCTCCTGAGACGCCGGACGGTGGACCAGAATCTCCTCGAAGCCGTCCAAAGTCGTTCTCCATGGCCTCCAAACTCCTCCCATGCCCGAGTTTTTGCCTCAGCAACAAACGAAGCCGCATTCCGCTTGGCCTGCCGGTACCTATCAGCTGCCTCCAGAGACCCACAGGACAAAAGTCCTATAGGACTCCTTCTTCAGCTTGACGGCATCCCTCACCGCCGGTGTCCACCAACGGGTTCGGGGATTGCCGCCACGACAAACACCGACCACCTTACGGCCACAGCTCCGGTCAGCCGCCTCAACAATAGAGGCACGGCACATGGCCCATTCGACTCAATGTCCCCACCTCCCTCGGGGCGTGGTTGAAGTTCTGCCGAGGTGGGAGTTGAAGCTACTTCTGACAGGGGACTCTGCCAGCCGTTCCCAGCAGACCCTCACAACACGTTTGGGCCTACCAGGTCTGACCGGCATCTTCCCCCACCATTGAAGCCAACTCACCACCAGGTGGTGATCAGTTGACAGCTCCGCCCCTCTCTTCACCCGAGTGTCCAAGACATATGGCCACAAGTCCGACGACATGCTTATGCTTGAACATGGTGTTCGTTACGGACAATCCGTGACGAGCACAGAAGTCCAATAACAAAACACCGCTCAGGTTCAGATCGGGGGGGCCATTCCTCCCAATCACGCCCTTTCAGGTCTCACTGGCATTGCCCACGTGAGCATTGAAGTCTCCCAGCAGAACGAGAGAGTCCCCAGAAGGTACGCCCTCTAGCACCCCCTCCAGAGACTCCAAAAAGGGTGGGTATTCCAAACTGCTGTTTGGCGCATACGCACAAACAACAGTCAGGACCCTTCCCCCCACCCAGGCGGAGGGAGGCCACCCTCTCGTCCACCGGGATAAACCCCAATGCACAGGCTCCAAGTCGGGGGGCAATAAGTATGCCCACACCTGCTCGGCACCTCTCACCGGGGGCAACTCGAGAGTGGTAGAGAGTCCAGCCCCTCTCAAGGAGATTGGTTCTAGAGTCCAAGCTGTGCTTCGAGGTGAGTCCAACTATATCCAGCCGGAACCTCTCAACCTCGCGCACTAGCTCAGGCTCCTTCCCCTTCAGAGAGGTGGCATTCCATGTCCCAAGAGCCAGTTTCTGTAGCCGAGGATCAGACCACTAAGGTCCCCGTCTTCGGCCACCACCCAACTCACACTGCACCCAACCTCCTTGGCCCCTCCCATAGGTGGTGAGCCCATGGGAAGGAGGACCCACGTTACCTCTTTGGGCTGTGCCCGGCCGAGCCCCATGGGTGCAGGCCCAGCCACCAGGCGCTCGCCATTGAGCCCCATCTCCAGGCCTGGCTCCAGAGGGGGGGCCCGGTGACCCGTGTCCGGGCAAGGGAAAACGTTGTCCAATGCTCTTCATTGGAGGTTTGTTGAACCACTCTTTGTCTCATCCCTCACCTAGGACCAGTTTGCCTTGGGTGACCCTACCAGGGGCATAAACCCCGGACAACATAGCTCCTAGGATCATTGGGACACGCAAACCCCTCCACCACGATAAGGTGATGGTTCAAGGAGGGGTATATATATTTTCTTTCATATATATATATATATATATATATATATATTTATATATATATGAAAGAAAATAATAGACTAAGTACATGATAAAGAAAGTGAACCCCATATATTGTAAAAAAAAAAAAAGAAAAACAAAAATAATGAATTTAAATAAATTAATGAAACATCTTTCCAGACACAAGTCCCAGTGCAGACTGAAGTCAAGATGGCAATGGAACCCTTTCTGAGCCTGCCAGAGAGAAAAAAAGAGAAGCATTAGGCAACAGTACCAACCCTTGACTTGGGGTGGAATTACCATTAGAGAAACCTTGAAGCATTTAAAATGATTTTTTCCCTCATCAAACACCCAAGAATGACAAAGCAAAAACAGGATTTATTTCAAATTTCTTGAAAGTAAAATGCTGAAATAGACACAAAAATACGTACAAGTACATGCAGTATAAGTAGCTGTTGAGTATCATTATGTGTGATGAGCTGTGATTAAATTGGCATACACGTAAGTTTATATGATACATTTTATGGTCCCTAGTTTGCCCTCTAAGGACACTTTTTAATTCAAGAAAATAAGTAGTTTTATCTAGTATCATTCATTTTTAGGATCTGTTATGTTCTAATTTCAGGAAGCAGCTGGATTTGGTAAGAAGGTGATGGTTCTGGACTATGTGACACCTTCTCCCAAAGGAACGAAATGGGGTATGTGTTTCACTTTCTCATATTGTGTAATTTTATTTGAATCATTACAGGATTTACCTTTTTTCATTTTTTTCCAATGGTTACCATCTTGAAGCATTCTAAATGAAGGTTGTAACCCAAAATATGCATTGTTGAAGTGTAAATGGAATCGGCAGAATTACACGGTAAACTAGCCAATGGAAACTGAAGCTGCGTCCTAGTTATTTTAAAGATAGTTGTTGAGTATCTAGGCTGCACTGTTTTATTTATTTGCTTGTTTTTTTTTGAAAATAATGAAAATATATATTTTTTTATTTCTGTTAAGAATTTGACATATTCAGTTCCATCTATTCATTTATAAAACACACTTGATTTAGGTTTATGAGAGCTAATGCTTGTCTAGCAGTTTCTGTTGCTGACTTTGGATGAGGAATCAAGACCATTACAACTTTTAAATGTTTTATTAAGCCTGGTATGTTTGGATGCATGTTAGATTTTTGTCAGGCTCCAACCTCGCAAATTACTTTAGCACTTACTTTTTGTCTTACGCCTTCAATTCTATTGGTTATATAAATCCAGATTGTACAGGCAGTTCCACATTTCTTCAGTTTCATCACTGTCAGGACGCTGTCAGGGTCTTCCAGTCAGCATGTGGTAGGAACTGAATTAGCAACCGCATGCTATGTATGATATCTTTGTCACAAGTCTTAAAAGCCCAAGTTCTTTCAGAGATTTCTTACTTTTCACATGGTCCTTAAGCCTTCCTTCATTATCCCAGTCTATAGTGGCTGATGTTTTTTTAACCTACAAATATTTAAAAGTTAAAACATACTGTACTTTATTGGGAGAAGCAATCGAGTCTATTGGCAGGTATGCCAGTTTGAATTTTTTGTTTACAACTGGATGCCTTTTTGAGATTTAGGAGAAAAATATCAGGTTTACTGACCTCTGCTTTACTGTTTCTGATTCACATTGGTTAGTTCTGTGTACTAAGCAATGGCAGAGAAGTCCAAGTGGTTTCCCAATTAGGTAACTTGGCTTCAGGTCTATTTCAGTACATTTTTTCTCCAGGTTCTTAGTATTTTCTTGTAGAGTATGGAAGCCATCATGAATATCTGAAGCTGCTAGATGGACCTCTGATAGGAAGGCCCCTGGACTTTCAGATTGTGTGCTGTTGATTAGAGAAGTAGGGATTTAATTGAAACTATCCCCAGGGTGGGTGGTTAATGGCCACCACTGTTTTTTGCAATGTAAAAATGTGAAAGAGACAGAATCGGAGGTGAATGGAAGAGAGTTGTGGTGTTTAAGGCTCTGTGCTCTGGGTGTCCTGGGCCAGTCACCTCACCTGATAATTCAGGACCAGAACCTGTTTAGTTAAGACCAGTGAGACAGCTACGGTTTATTATTTTTTTTATGTATTTTGGTATTTGTTTTCCCTTTTATCACCCTTCACTTGTTATTCAATTTACATATATCATATATGTTTTTAAAATAAATATTAAAATGACAGTAAATGACAATAAATGACATTCTGCTGTCACTGCCCTGCTCCACTGACAGACTGAGGAGATCACTCCTCCCTCACACTGTGCAACTCTTCAATTCCACCCGGGGGTGGGGTTTGGGTAAACATTAACATTATACAAAGCTATTGTTTGTTATACCTGCATTTTTATCACTCTTTAATATTGTTATTTTTTTTAATCAGTATCCTGCTGCTAGAGTATGTGAATTTCCCCTTGGGATTAATAAAGTATCTATCTATCTATCTATCTATCTATCTATCTATCTATCTATCTATCTATCTATCTATCTATCTATCTATCTATCTGTCTGTCTGTCTGTCTGTCTGTCCTGTGACACTCTCTATTCTAGTCAAGGAAGGCACACAAGTGCCCATTGTGACAGTATGACAGTTGTCTCACGTGACAGTGTGACATATGCCCTCCACGCAAGAGTATGGCAGGTACCCCATATGACATTCTGTTTTTCAAAAAGTTGAGGGTGCTAAGTAAAAACATAAAATTGTTGCTCTCTGCTGTACTGACAACAGAATGGTTTGTATTGTACATTTGTATAGTTCAACTGCCACCTAGAGGAGACTCTCCCCTTGTGAAATCACTTTAAGAAATGATCCAATAAAGTGAGTATCATTTAAAGGCTAGATTGTTTTCTGAGCATTTCTTTGCCAATTCCTTTACATGAACCATGCCTATCACTGTTGTAAAAATGCAGTACATTATTTGTCTGAATAGAAAACTCCATCCATCCAGTTCGAATCCAACAAAAATGCAGACTGTTTCAAGATGAACGACTCAGTGATCTAACAAACATTTTACAACCAAAAACAATGAAAGAAAGAAGTTTAGATGCAGCAGTTCAAGTTAATTGAAATGTGAGTCTTGCAGCCCAACCGTTCCTTTGAAAAACTAAAGAAGTACAGCTCACCTCACCAGAGTTCTATGCTGGGGATTTATGTTGTTGCAGTGGACTTTTAAAGCTGAATAATCCTTGATTTATAGCCAAAGAGTTTTCTAATTGAAAAAGCCAAAATGACTTATAATCGGTCAATTAATCAGCAAACCTCTTGAAAAGGCATCTACCTTTTATGATAAGAATCATCCTAGCTTTTCTAAATTGGGGATTTCTTTTAAAGAGTTGGGGGTTGTTTTTGATTCTTCAGAAAGGAGATTGTTAGCCCCAGATGTTCAACAGGGTAGCTCATCAAACAGGGTGTGTTGAGAATTGGGAAACCTGTCTTCTTGGTCTGAAGTTTAATTGGCACTCCAAACATTTTTTTTAATTCATGAGAGTTTTATATTTCAAAAGCAGATTTTTTGAAATTTAGTTTAATGTATTAGAAAATCCTTTCCTTGTTTGAAAGTTTTAGTTCTTTTTTGTTATATTTCTAACAGCATCACATCATCATGTTGAAAACTGTTGCAAGCAGATAATCACTTGCTATGGGACCTTGCCTGGTTGTTAGGGACCACCATCCTGATATGAGCTGCTAAATTACAATGTATCGGCATCAACAGCTTCATCCGAGATATGGATTCAACCAGTTTAGTAATCAATAGTGTGCTTTTAAACTCTTGCTCCTTTGTCTCAATTTGGCGTTCATCTTAGTGTGTTGGCCGTGGTTATTAAATGCGAGTTTTCTTGGTCAAATGACGTTTGCAGTTCCATTCAGACTCTGATCATGCTTATGTCCTCCAGTTAGAAAGCTAGTTGTTTATATTTTGTTTAGGAGTTTCCGAAATCTGCAGGAAACAGAAATCTATTTTTTTTAAATAAAGGCACATCTCATGTTTAACTTCATTAAACATCATGGGAGTGGTCTGCTTGGAGAAAAGGTGACGGCTGGTTTAGAAGATAAGACAGGTGGAGGGCATTCTTATTGTGGGTTTTCAGACCATTTCTTGTGTTTGTTAATTGGCATAACAGGATATTTATAGCAACTTTTAAAACATTAACAGCAAACAGTCCTTGGAATGAGGCAGTGATAATTTTTACTTTCAAGAACTGCTTAAGTTGGCAAGTCATGGCTAGGGTGGCACTACGGATGAGGTGACTATTGCACCTTTAAAATTCAGTGTTTAAATTGCCAACTTTTTAAAATAAACATTAACAATCAAAGGATCAATATGAAATGTGTAACAAATAAGAGGAGACCATTACTTCCCTCAAACTTGTATGGCAATCTAATTGCTAAGTTGCCTCATTATCTCCTCCAAATACTTTTAAAAACTTCCATGGCTTCCACTTCAATTTGGTAGTTTGTTACAGATTTCCACTTTCTACTTCTTTGTGTGAAGAACTGTTTCCAGGCTTCAGTTTTAAAAGCACTCCATCTTTTTTTAACAGATGTCCTTGAGTATGTAATTCATTATTTAACTGAAACTATTCTTCTGGAACAGATGTATTGATTATTTTATGAATTTAAATACCTAGATTAGGCTCCACGCATCTTTTTCAGCTCAAGACTGAAGGGGTTTCATTCTGTTAGCCTCTCAAGCAGTCCATTTACTCTAAGGATACTTATCCTGCTCTGCACAGCATCTATTTGTGGCCTTTTAAATATGGGACTACAATCATCAGCTATTTATCGTCACAACAAATCATGTGATTCAACCAGGATTAAACAGTGTGAAATGAAGAGACTTGACACACGTAAAAAGGTTTGGGGCAGCCACCCGTATAATATTCCTAGCTGCAAAGGTATTGAAGTTTTAAGCAACAATGACATTGACTGTAGAGAGTCCAAGACAAAACTGCTGAAGGTTGGAAAAGATGGCGGTTTTAAATGGTCAGACAGGAAGTGATGTCTGTTAACTGGAAGTGATGTAGGTTGACCAGAAGTGATGTTTCTCTGACATCAGCCTGGGAGCCGGGACCGGAAGTGACGTTCTTCTGGGTGCCGTAACTGGAAGTGACGCTCTTCTAGGCGCCGGAACCGGAAGTGATGTTCTTGATTCAGATAGGTTTTCCCGCGGCTGGTCTGTAGAGATAGCAGGAGAAGGTTTAATGCAACAGTGTGACAACAGGTAACAGCTCTTTTAGGATTTTAAGCTTTGTATATTCTATTTTGTGCTCAAAGTATGTTAAGGCCCACTGCTGTATAACTGACAGCGTGGCCAAACACAAATCTAACTCCAACATTAAACTTGTTGATGCCACCACCATCACAGGATTGATCACCAACAAAGATGAGACAACTAACAGAAAAGAGCCTTACCTGTGGACACAATAGTGCCAGGATAACAACCTTTTACTTAATTTAAGCAAAACCAAGGAGCTGGTCATAGACAGAAGGCAGAGCACATCCCTACCAACATTGAAGCAAGTTTAACATTCTGCGGTGAAATGGACTAGGCACAGTACATCTTCACAATCATCAAGAAAGCTCACCAATGTCTTTCCTTCATTCAGTATTTAAGAAATACCTAAACGTTGCCATTATTGCTCATCAACCTCTGTTGCTGCTTAGTGGAACCCATGCTCACTGGCTGCATTACATTCTGGCAAGGCACCGGCTCAGCTCAAGAGCACAAAACACACAATAGGGTGGTAAACTCACCACAGAACATTACTGGTATAAAGCTCCATTCTGTTCAGGACAAATAATATATAACACAAACTCACTAAAAATCAAATGGTATTACTGTGGAACTCATTTTCTTATTTTCAGGTCATGGGGTAATCTCTTATACGTGATTATTTTTTTCTACAATCTTTATAGAGAGTGTTGTATTTATTAAATTACATTGTATTCTTTATCTTTGTCCGTGACTAGAAAATGACCAGAAAAGTAAAAAATACTCCAACTTTCAAAACAGTTAACTAATTCTATGAAGACACCTGGATTTTACACCATCCATACGTTTTCTTACTTGTTTTAATCTGTTGTTAGTATTGTACTACTGTCACTAGTCTGCATAAGACATGCAAATAACAAATTAATTGTTCCATGTACATATGATAATAAACTTGAACATAAATTTACATTGTGAAAATGAGGAAAAAGGCTTGTAGAATACTTCACTGTTATGATCTTTTTGAATCTTTTTGGTAATAATTAAACTGAACGGCGTTCAATGAATAGTTAAGCACAAAAAAACTATTAAAAAGTAAAGGGTGAAACCACAAAAAATAAATCTTGAGTAAAGAAAAAATCTCCATGTTTAAAAAAAAATCTAAAGTTCTTTTACAAAATGAATGTTTATAGAGAGAAGAATCCCAGGAAAAATAAATAAAGACAAAACCTTAGGCAAGCAAAATTTCCTTAAGAAAAGCATCACAAGAAAGGAGCTTATGATTAAAGAGTAAAACCAAATCCTCACTATTAAATTAAATTTTTCTTGATTAGAAGCATGTATGGTGTTAAGAGGAAAGAACAACTCAAGTAGAAGGAACCAAAGACAAGCAGTAGGATCCTAATGCCTCAGCAATAACAAGGGGGGGCCAAGAAAACCTTTACATAGGTCAGCAAGGGGTAACTGCCCAAATTTCGGCACTCTTGTATAATTAGGTGGCCTTGCCCTGCTGAGCTCTACGTAAAGAAACACAAATGAATAAACAAATAAATGGAAATAGCATATTCAACATGGAAAAGACAACAACAACCACATTTATTTATATAGCACATTTTCATACAAAAAGTAGCTCAAAGTGCTTTACATAATGAAGAATAGAAAAATAAAAGACACATTAAGAAAATAAAATAAGTCAACATTAATTAACATAGAATAAGAGTAAGGTCCGATGGCCAAGGTGGACAGAAAAAATAAAAAAAAACTCCAGACGGCTGGAGAAAAAAATAAAATCTGTAGGGATTCCAGACCATTAGACTGCCCAGTCCCCTCTGGGACAATCACTGAATAATTAACTATAAGAATAATAAATAAATACACAAAAAGCAATACATCTTAGTTGCAAATAGAGAGAAATAAGTAACTGAGATCCAAGGAAAAAAACATAAAAAATAAGCAATGTAGAAATCAAGGACAGAGCCCCAGAGCCACATTTCCACCATCAGGACCAAACTAACCAAAGACAGTGTGTCCATATTTCACTGGTCTGATCTCTCTGTTTTCTTTCACAGGCATTCAAATATAATGATCAAATACAAATCATTCTTAACTTTGTGTTTCTCTCCCCATCACTGAACAATTACTGTTTAAATTGTAGCACTCATCTTCTCAGATTACCAGCTTTAATGTAGTTTGGCATTTTATCATCCTCATTTGTTGTCTTTCTCTTCTGTTTGTTTCCCCCCTCGCTTCATCACCCAACTCCCTCTTCCATAGATTCTCTTCATGTGTCCACTTCAGAACATTCTTTACCTTAACCAAAAACATTGTGTTTCTAACCTTTTTTTCAGTGTAAAAGTGAAGATATTCCAAAGTCACTCTCTCTTGGTGTTTTATTTCAGGCCTTGGAGGAACATGTGTCAATGTTGGTTGTATTCCTAAAAAACTCATGCACCAAGCAGCAGTCTTAGGTGAAGCCATTTCTGACTCTCGGAAATTTGGCTGGGATGTTCAAGAACAGGGTAAGTTATCTTAAAAAAAAAAATTTACTTTTTGTGTTACGTGGAGTTTTTTTATCTATCCATTCATTTTTATCCTACTTATCCAGCATAGTTTGATGGGATCTGATGCCCATCCCAACAGCCTTAAGTGCGCGGTGGGAAAGAACCCTTGGCTGACTGTGTTTTGTAGATGCCAATTATACATGAATTTATCCACATTAACTCATAGAGCAATTAAGAATTTCCATTTAAACTGTTTCCGTTTCAGATTTGTGGAAAACACCAGAGTACTCCCAGACATATGGGTAAGGTGCAAACTCCACATAAATCAGAGGTTCCCAACTGTTTCTTTAAACCACACCCCTTGAAAATATTTGATGTATGCTACACCACCTACAAAACTAATATCACATTTGAAGATTAAGAAGTCAAATTTCTAATGTTTGAATCACATATGGGAATAACAAATATCACATACAGGATGAATAAATTGAACTTAAAACAAAGCTTTCAACTCAGAGCATAAAATTTGCATAGATGGTCAACCCTTCATCTCACACTAGCTGGAAGAATTAACACTGTTAAGATGAATATTCTTCCTAAGCTCCTTTTTTTATTTCAGAACATACCAATATACATTAATAAATCGTTCTTTAAGCAATTAGATTCAACAATAACCTCATTTATTTGGAATTCTAAACATCCACGCATTAAAAGAGCGACCCTACAAAGACAAAAGGCAGAAGGCGGCATGGCTCTACCTAACTTCCAGTTTTATTACTGGGCGGCAAATATACAGGCGATAAGAACCTGGACACAAATAGAAGAACATACACAGGCATGGACCGCAATAGAAGTAAAATCCTGCAGTACTTCTTTGTATTCCCTGCTCTGCGCTCCAATAAACACTCCAATTGTGCTCCACTCACTTAGAATCTGGAACCAATGTAGAAAGCATTTTAAGACGGAGAAGCTTCTATCTGTGGCACCTCAGCAAGAGAACCACCTCTTTCAACCCTCACAAACATATGCAGTTTTTAATATCTGGAAAAAATTTGGAATTAACTTGCTTAGAGATCTTTATATAGCCAACGTCTTTGCATCCTATGAACAATTACATTCCAAATTTAACATTCCAGCTACAAATTTCTTTCACTATCTTCAAATCAGGAACTTTGTTAAACAGAACCTTCCAGATTTTCCTCATCTTGCACCCTCATCCACGCTGGAAAAATTATTGCTCAATTTCAAGGAGTTAGACTCCATCTCTACAATATATAAAATCATTTTACAATTCCTTCCTTTCAGAGGACACTGGGAAAATGACCTCTCAATTAATATATCAGAAAAGGAGTGGAAAGTAGCAATGCAGAGAATTCACTCGAGCTCCATATGCGCAAAGCATACAATTATACAACTCAAAATTATATATCGAGCACATCTGTCTCGACTAAAACTCTCCAAAATGTTTCCAGGGCATGATCCAACCTGCGAACGTTGCAACCAAGCCCCAGCCTCACTAGGTCACATGTTCTGGGCCTGCACCAAATTAACATTATTCTGGACAAAAATTTTAATTACCTCTCAGACAGTCTTGGACTCACAATCCCTCCTAACCCATTAACAGCTGTGTTTGGGGTTCTTCCAGAGGGGCTTAAAGTGGAGAAAGACAAACAAATTGTGATTGCATTCACTACACTGTTGGCACGCAGACTTATTCTGATAAACTGGAAGAACCCAAACTCTCCTCTTTTAAGTCAGTGGGAAACTGATGTGTTATATTATTTAAAATTGGAAAAAATCAAATACTCAGTTAGAGGATCTGTGCAGACTTTTTTCAAAACATGGCAGGATCAAATCAGCAATATTTTGAAATGATTTTATAAAGCACAGAGAATTTGTTGATTTAGGTATTTTTACAAGCCTTAAATTTTACACCGTTTGGCTTGCTCTCTCTCTCAAGGGTGGGGATCGATCTGTTCTTAGCATAATTCTTTTTTTTTTTGTAAAAACTTGATTGCTATGTATTGATTGTAATAAAATTAATAAATAAAAAAATAAATAAAAAATAAAATTTAAATGTAAATAGAGAAATTTACTTTTAATAATTTCAATAATCTTAATAAATGTGCTCCCCGTGAAACTTAGACACTCGATTGACAATCCAGGTATTGGGGTGTCCCACGAAGCATCAAGTGCCACGAGGAAATGACATACAAACAATGATCAAGGGGTTTGGGGGATTGGAGATTCCCATGAAGCAATGGGTGCCAACACACCGATAGGCCATTAAACACAGTTGATGAACTTTGTCCCCTGAAAATACCTGCACTGCAGCTCAAAAACAGATGTGCTACACAGTTAAAATTGCTGCGCTACTGCCAAGACCACCAGTAGGAGAGAAGAGCTGAGTGTAAGCAGCAGATTTTGCATCTAATTCAGTCCCCCTTTTCCCCCCCTAGCAAAAATGTCAATCAAACATCAAAATCAGTGACGCTAAATGATCAGGGCTCACACATTCTTTTGATTTCATACAACAGGAGCACTAACTAATAAATGACCTACAAATTATGGCACACTGCAGGACACAGATTGCACCACAATAAAGTCAGACAATGCACCACACTCAATTTTAGTGAATTGCGAGGAACTTGGTGAACAGCTTTGATGGTGCAACACTGTTAAATGCTGAGCTATAATTAATAAACAGTACTCTGGCACAGCATGTTTCTTTTTATTTTTCTGGTGTGGTAGTATGGTATGATGTGCAAGGCATATGGTGTCCTCTGTTGACCAGTTTTCATGCTATGCAAACTGGAGGTGGGCCAGACTCTCACTGTCTGAAATATTACATTCAGTGTTTCCCAAGCAGACTCCAAGGCCAACCAAATTAATTAGAAAGTAATTCAACGCAGGCAGGCTGGCAGGCAGGCAAGCGTGCGGGCAGGTACGGCTGGGCGGGGCGGGCAGGCAGGCCTTATACATCTATTGTAAATATACAGAGGAAAAGTAATTGGTCCCAGTGCTAAAATCTGAGACCACATATAGACCTTATATATAACTGCAGATAAAAATGGGGGGGTACTGTCTTCAGACCTCAGCACAAACCTGTATACTGCAAGTATGAAGTAAATTAGCTAAATACTTTCCCAGGTAAGTCAACCTAACTTCTCAAGCCTGTGTAGTAGAGTGCTATGACCAATAGTATCAAAAGCAGCAAAAGTCTAAAATCATAATGATGGAAACATTTCCCGTGTTGGAAGACATTAGATTATTATTTGAAACTTGTATTTCTGTGGTGTGACTTGGGTGAAACCCAGACTAAAATCTTTTATAAAGAGTGTGTTTTCGGATAATATTCAAATTGAAAAGCTATACGTTCTGACAATTCTATAATTTCTGACAAACTGTATTATCGTGTGCTTTGGGAACAGCAAAGCCAGCAAGTGCAAGACACTGCTGTGTGTAGTGAGGACCGCTGAGAGGATCACAGGGATTTCTCTCACCTCAGTTAAGGACATCTTCCAGACATGCTGTCTAAGGGTCTGTCTACGCCATTGTGAAAGACGTCCCTCATCCATCACATGTACTGTTTGACCTCCTGCCGTCAGGTAGAAGATACTGCAGCATTAGAACCAGCACAGTCTGGTCCTATAACAGCTTCTTTCTCCAAGCTGTCAGACTTTTGAACTCTTACATGTCACCCAGTACCATATCCTATAACATTCCCCCAATTATGTACTGTTATTTTGCACTCTGCACTTTAATTTGGATATTGAGCATTGTTCAAGCTTTAGTCCTGCATCTTTAGTTTTGTTATATTGTATTGCTGCCCTGTTTTTTGGTAATATTATGGTGTATGTCAAATATATGTTGTTTTGCTTATGCACTGACGACTGTAAGGAATGTAATTTCATTCAGTTATTCACTATATATGTAAATGAATGACAATAAACATTGAATTGAGTAGAATTTTCACTAAAAATTTAGGAAGAAAGGTAAGCTGAAAACATGCCTATAGTTCATAAAGATATTCAGATATGAATCTAATTTTCCTAATAGAGATCTAACAATGAAATCTTGGTCAATGCCATTTAATCTTGCTTTACTAATTATTTGTTGTATTGATTATTACAATTATTGAAGCTGAATTTGTCAACAAACTAGCTGAGACATTGTTTAGGCAGTAGATGTAGCACATGAGTTTTTATTTACTGAGTTAGTAAGAAATAAAGTTGACATATGTGATACGGTGGTACTAAGTTCGAAGCCAACTGCTCAAAGTACAGTACTGTACAGTGGAACATGTACAAATCGGTTTACGACCAAAAAGTTTGCCAAACTTTTGCATCTGCTCACGACCACACACTCGGTATACGAACAAGCCAGTTTCCCTTTCGGTTTGTGCGCGGCAATGATTTTCGCACGTGTTCAGTCTCTCCCTCTGCATTCCCTGTGCAGCGAGCGAGAGAGACACACACACGCGCACGTGCGAGAGAGAGAGACACACACACATGCGTGCGCAAGAGAGAGACACATACATACGCGTGCGAGAGAGACACACACACACACGCGTGCGAGCGAGAGAGAGACAGCTGGACGCATAAGTCCGAGAAGGCAGTTAAAGAATGCACCAGGCTTGTTTTTAAAGAGATTGATTCGAGCATTGTTTTAACTTCGTTGTATTTAATGAAGACTTTTTTCTATTGGATTTTAACCTCCACTTCACTACTGTTTACAGCAATCAGTTCGTAGTGTGCATTGTTGCAATGTTACTTTTCTTGGTGGTTTATTAAATTACAGATTTTTCAAATGTTCATTTTTTTCCCTGTGCTTAAAACTCATTAAAAAAAGTGTTTTTTTTGAGCAATTCGTATCGTTACAGTGCGAACTCTTGCAGTGTTAGTTTTCTCTGTTGTTCAAGGTTTTCTCAGTGTTATTCAAAGTTTTTACATTTAGTTTACTATTACGCTGTGCATTCTATGGTATAAGTAACTATATTTGTGCTTAAAAATCTTTAAAAAAATATATTTACATACAGTTCGTACGGTCTGGAACGGATTAATTGTATTTACATACAATCCTATGGGGAGTTTTGGAACGAATTATGGTCATGAACCAAGGTTCCACTGTATTATATTACTTATTATTAAAGAAATTCACAGTCATTGGTACAGAAATTAAGTAGGATTACTGTCTATCAGTCACTTGATACTTCATTTTTATCAGTTTAGCTATTCTTCTGAAAACTGCAGGTTTTTGTAATATTTTGATCTATTTTTCTGTAAAAGTAATCAAATCACATCGTACAGAGAGCTGTTTTATAAACTATAATAATTTCAGTCCATCCAACCTCATAAATTTGCAACTTTGCACTCTGATTTACAGCTTCCTAACTTTAGGTGCATGTACTTAATAAATCAGTTTAATTGCCTGTGGTTTGAGGGAGTCCAATCAATCAATATCAAGTTCAAATGTATTGTCAAGTATAAATGGTATAATAATATTCTTACTTCAGAACTACCCAAGAAAGACATGAATCCGTTGCAACTAGTGCAGAATGCAGCTGTCAGAATCTTAACTAGGAAAAGAAAATCTGAGCACATCTCTCCGTGCCATTCAGAATTGACTTTAAAATACTGCTTTTGGTTTACAAAGCCTTATATAATCTTATTTCATCCTATGTTTTGGAATGCCTCTCACCTTATCCAAATCGTAACTTTAGATCTTCAAATGAGTGTTTACTTAGAATTCCAAGAGCTAAAGTAAAAGAAGTGGTGTGGCAGCCCTGCTGTTATGCACCTACAATCTGGAATAGCTTACCAATAGAAATCTGCCAGGCTAATACAGTGGAGCACTTTAAAAACTGCTAAAACACATTATTTTAACATGGCTTTCTCAGAGCTACATGTTAGTGTATCCCCATGAAACTATATGTGCATTGAATTATCATTTTCATCAAGGCCCCGCAATCCCTATTATTCTCTGCTGTTCTTTTTCCGTTTTTTTGGGGTGGTGTTTAGCGCCACCACCACCTGATCAAAGCACCGTGATGTCCCTACATTGATGGATTGAAAGCAGTACCCCAGATGTCCATCATCAAATTCTTTCACGTGAAGCCTGAAAGCCATGAGGACTGATTTAGATCATTTATGCTAGGTAGAATGCCCAGTGGATGCTGGGCTGTATCTTGGCTTTGGAACCCCTGTAGATTTTTTTTTTTTTCTCCGGCCCATCTGGATTTTTTTTGTTTGTTTGTTTTTTTTTTCCCTGTCCTCCTCGCTATCTGACCTTACTTTATTCTTTTGTTAGTATTGCCTAATGTTATTTTAGGCAATACCAAGTAACACGTTGTAATGCACTTTGAGCTACACCATTTGTAAGAAAATATAAATAAATGTTGTTGTAGTTGTATGGCGTATTTCAGTGCCACTATTCTGAGCACACGTAAAAAATATTGCAAGTGCAAGTGTTGCATTTTGAGGAGAAATTTATTTTGAGCGCATAAAAGCTGAATTTGAGTGAACAAAATTCATTGCTGCGTGCAAAAATGTATTTCAGTGTTTGCACTTATCCATATACACACACACACAATAGCACCCCTCTCGCCAGTTTTTCATTTGCGCTTGCTCGCAATGTGTTGCTTGCGCCACAACATTCTCTGCTGCAAGCGCAACTCTCTGTACACCGTTATAAGTGTGCCACAAAACCAACCAATCACAGACTTGGTTTCAAAATTCTGATTGGCTCTTACGGTCTCCAATCAGCTCGCTAGCTGCTGCATTCATTGTGGCACATCTGAGATGCTTCTGGTGATTTTATACATTCTTGCCTATCAATTACCACTAATGTAAATCACAGTAAGAAGAACATGAAAACAAAGGCATTCTTTTTAAATTGTTGTATTTATTGGAAAAACGCTTACACAAAATAACATTACTCCCAAAAGTACCTATTCTGGAATAATGACTATTATATATGTTTGTGGATTTGAAGGAGCTTCAGGATCCAGGCATTGACTGGGAGAGTACTACACCAACGATAGTCTTAACAAATAATATATTTTAAAATAAAATAATTAAAGATATTATCCGCAAATTGGGGTTTAATTGAGTTTAGCTGGATTTAGCTACATTTCGGACTGTTTCCGAATGCAGCAGCTAGCGAGCTGATTGGAGACAGTAAGAGCCAATCAGAATTTTTGAAACCAAGTCTGTGATTGGTTGGTTTTGTGGCACACTTATAACGGTGTACAGAGAGTTGAGCGCTTGCAGCAGAGAATGTTGTGAGCGCTAGCAACACATTGCAGCAAGCGCAAATGAAAAACTGAGCGAGAGGGGTGCTATTGTGTGTGTGTATATGGATAAGCGCAAACACTGAAATACATTTTTTGCACGCAGCAATGAATTTTGTTCACTCAAATTCAGCTTTTGTACGCTCAAAATAAATTTCTCCTCAAAATGCAACACTTGCACTTGCAATATTTTTTTTACGTGCGCTCAGAATAGTGGCACTGAAATAACGCCATATAGTTGTTGTTGTTATGGCCTGAAAGTAAACACTGTGCACTGGCCCAAATGGTTATGGTTCTGTAGTGTTTATCAGATTGGAGAAGGGAAAAATACAATTATGCACAACGTTTAAGATCTATAATTATGCTTTTTGCTTTTGTAAGGAGCATGTGATTTATGTCTCCCGAATTGAAGTCAGCTGTGTGCCAGTGATATTCTGTGCCACATTTGATATCTTCTGTTTTACTTTGCACTCTGAAGTCGAGCAGATGCCATAACAGGATGCCATGACTCAAGTGGGGGTAAGCTCCACTTTTTAATGCCTCTTTCCACTATGAGTAGTCATTCACTGTTTGGTATCTCATATATTTTATTAGCTTCCAAGCTTGGGCTTAACATTTTTAACATGTGAATATATCTTTAAATACCTTTATTTTTCTAAATGCCTAAAGGTTGTGTTCCTAAATTGAGCATTTATGAATAAGGAAAGAAGTTAATCATAGGTAATCAGATAAGCATCTAAAATGTGTTTGTTATAATTAGAGTCTGAATGTTACACCACATCTACATCCATCCATTATCTAACCCGCTATATCCTAACTACAGGGTCACGGGGGTCTGCTGGAGCCAATCCCAGCCAACACAGGGCACAAGGCAGGAAACAAACCCTGGCGCCAGCCCGGCTCAGACCACATCTCTCTATTAACCCTAACCCTAACCCTAAAAAAAATGTATTTGTTTCTGATTGTATCACCGTTTAAGAGGAGGTTTCGGAGGAGCGACCGCATCTCCTTAGCGTACGTTCAGCTCCCCTCTTCACAACGCGAGAGGCAGAAATGCAAAGTGGTTGGCGCATAGCACGCTCCAGGGGTGTTTAGAGGGTGGACGAGAAAAGCAAGCAGGGGCAAAGCCCCCTAGTGATAATAAAATTCAAAGCATGACTATGACAGTGTGTATAGGACAATTTGTAGAAACCCCACATATTCAATAAGATTAGAGAATATTTTTTTCTTAAAGCTTCAGGTTTCCAGATCTAGGTAAAGATTAAAATCATCCAATAATGTTACTCAATAATAATTAATAGGTAATTCAGGTAAATAGTTGCTAATATCAGCTAAGAATGCTGAATAATTTTCTACAAGCATCTGTTTTCTCTTGTATATGTCTATTTTACTTTCTTCTCTGTTCTTGCATTGTATTTATTTTTATTTTTAAAACTCACTCTTGTTTTGTAGTATCACATGACTGGGACCTCCTTACCCAAGCTGTTCAAAATCATGTCCGCTCCTTAAGCTTCAACTACCGTAAATCTCTGATGGACAAGAACGTCACCTATCTTAATGCTTATGGAATGTTTGTTGATGAACACACAGTAAAGGTAAACCTTAAAAGAAGGGGTCTATTTGCTTCTGGTGAATGTTGGTGTAATCTGAAAATGTAGTTGTTTCCATGACAGTTACATGGATTTATTTAGCTGAAGGCTTTATAACAGGCAGGTTACATCTGTAGAGTGCGATTTTTGTGCATATTTATACAGTGGAGCACACAAAGACGTCCTGTTTCAGGGAACACTATGAGCAGTGAATCAGCAATTGTCTGGTTCAGTGTACGCCATCACTGGCCATTGGGCAACACAGCACTAAACACTATTTATCAATACATGCAGCATTAGCATCTATCATGTTTTAACAACACACCTTTAATAATTGTAAACATACAGTATGTATCAATGGGATCTGCATGGCAAAACTAGCTGGCAACATCAATGGTGCTCTCAAGATTATTGTACATAGGGCCTACATAAAATATGAAAATATTATAACGTCATGCCATCAATGAAGTGTAAAATAGGCATCTGAAGCTTTCATCAGATGATATCTGATAAATCAATTTATAATCTACATTGACTTTGAGCATCTTGCAGAGACATAATCTGTCCTTTCCTTCCTCAGATTACGTTTTTATTGGAATTTTAGGTATACATCCTAGCCCAGGTATTTTTCAACAGCTAGTGAAAATGAACAAAATAGATGGGCTCAAATTATAAGATGTAATGCACTAAAAGTCCCGTACCTTCTAGCATATGTTTGTTTCTGTTAGTTGGAGCACCAATGCCATTTTGAAAAAAACAATGTTGTGGTTGACCATCTTGTCCTTTCACTCAACCTCCCCAAGGCACTCAAAGCTCAGAATGCAAATATATATACCTGGTTTATGACATAATTGGCCAAATAAAATTGGAGTACAGTATAAGCATCTTTAGGCTTATGGAGTATAAGCATCTTTAGGTTTCTAGGAGAAACCTTTTAGCTATCTTGTAAATGAACCAAATACTATGCTTTAGATAATTCTTGTGGGAATCTTTAGGTTTTTGGATTTCACAGTCTTGTTCACTGTCAACCATAATGGACATAGGGGTTGTAGAAGGAGGATAATATTTATTAGAAAACACAGAAAACTCTACCATGGAGGGGCGGACCCTTGGAGAATTGGAGAAGTGGGTCATAATGGAGCAAAGGCATTTGCTTAAGCTGTCCATGGTGACCCTTTTTCCATTGAGTACTATTGTGATTCAGGACTCTGGTTCAGACGACATGTGACCCAAAATTGATTACAAGCCATAGTTTAAGAACCTATGTCTTATAGGATTAACTGTGGTACCCTGAGGTAAGACTTAGGGACTAAGGCTGCATCTGATTTCGATTATAGCATATACAGTACAGCTCTCCTTTATACAAACACCTGATTTTTTCATGTAATTGACTGCTTGTGTTGTCATATGTGCAGACAATGTTAATTATGCTAAGGTGACTTTAATAGATTGTATGTAAGCAATTCAGGAGAAGAATTGGCAAGGCTAAAGATGTAAAAGACTTTGAACATGGTATGCATGCATGAGACATGCAGATATTTTCACACAATTACATAAGGACACCCCCAAAAAACCTCAGAGGGAGTGTGGTGGAATCAGTCAGTTAAAAGATGAGTACCATAGTCTTGCTAGAAGAATCATAGAAAATGAAATAGCTTATTGTACCAAGTATTGTATGAAGGTTTGCATCTCATGGATCACTCCTATTTCACTCAGTTGAGCAGAGAGCAGGAAACCGCTGTTACAGTAGAGTAAGGGAAAACAAACTTTGGACTCTAGAGGACTGGAAAAACATCATTCCATAAGATGAATTTTAGCATATTGCAATAATGCCATGAATTCATGAGACCACCATCCGTGTGCTTACTGTGTGGGCTGCTGATGGTATAATGGTGTTAGCACATTTTATATGTGTCTAGAGCAATAAGTGAATGTCATAAGATGTCTACTTTTTTGCTAGTTAGTTACATCCTTTTTTGGCTGCAGTGTCACCCTCTGCAAGTAGGTTGTCAGGATTTTTTTCAGAAACCAGTGAAATTATCTTAACTCAATGGCCTCCCAGGTCATTAGATCTCAATCTAGTCAAGCATCTATGAGATTAGATGGAATGAGCTATTCGTCATGTAGGCATACTTCTACTACTGTCCTGCAAGAGCTTTAGGACGTTTTGGCTAGTATATCTTTGATACCTATTTGAATGCAAACTGATTTAGTCTATAGTGATGACAACCATAAAATCAACACAATTTTGGATGTGTGTACGTAATACGCAGGCACTTATTGTATTTTTAAATCTGGAAGTCTCTTCACCATGCTTCATGAGTCTTGATTTATTATTTTCACATTATCTGATACTCATTAGGCCTGAAGTTTATATGGTTTTATTTCATTTAGCTAAACTTACAAGAACAGCCCTGCTCTCAACATACAGGAATGCCGAGCACAAATGTGCCCTGTTTTAAAAAGAAAATTAAAAAGAGGTTAACCAAGAAAAATCAAAATTAAACCAACTGTATGTGTACTTTTACATACTGTAGTTTGAGAAATGGGGTAGATATATAGGATGTTTAATCCAAATTTATCTTTAATGCTTGGTTTTTTGCTTCTAGGCAACAGACAAGAATATGAAGGAGACCTGCCACACAGCAGTGGACTTCATCATAGCTACTGGAGAGAGACCAAGATATTTAGGCATTCCTGGGGACAAAGAACTCTGCATTACCAGGTGCATGGCTTATATTTCTTACTAGTGGACATACATTTTGGTATCAATCATTGATAGATGGCAACCACAGTGGCATGGTAATTAGTGCTGTGGCCTCACAGTCTTGAAATGTTGGTTAATTTCACCTACTTTGTCAATGTGTGACATCTGCATCTTCTTCAGGTGCTCCAGTTCCCCTCACATTCCGAAGATGATGATTTAATTTGTAACTATAAACTGGTGTTGGTATTAAGATGAGTGACCTGGTAAAGTAAGAAATTGCAGAAGGAAAGGGAATTATTGTAATCCCTGAAAGGTTCTAAGATAGAATGTAAGAAAAAAAAGCTGAGGATGTTATACCCTGTATGTGCTCTGAATACAAATGAATGACTAGAGATAGAAGCACCCAAGAAAAGTGGGAGCAGGAGATCCATGGAATGAGCTTGATTACCCTAGAGCAGTAGGGTAAGTAAGGTAAACCAACAGTTATCATGGATGCCTAAAATTCATCATGTAGGGTCAATTCATTGAGGTGTGGAAGAGGGTTAAAAGTTTTCCAGAATGAAAGAAGAATGGTTGAGTATGGACCTTATTACTATTTTAATAAGACAGGCAGCAGGAAGGTCTATCACAGATAAGTGGCATTTTTTTACACCTTCAAAGGTTCAAGGATTGAGGGATTTAAGGGGCTTTTGGATGTGTTACTCTGACTTTAGCTTGGAGAGAACCAATGACAGAGAAGCCTAGTAAGATAATTGTGGTTTTTGCAAAGTGTTAATACCCAGGGCAAAGAAACCCCAGTGATGTGTTAAAGGGTCCTGGACTTAGGTCGCATAGTGGGTCATAACTCCTTAAATAGTGTAGCTTAGGATCAGGGTCTGCTAGTAGGCAGTGTTTGTAAAAGATCACTTGCGTTTTTGGAATGACAGCAAAAAGTGACCACTCCCTGCCAGGGACAAACAGGTAAGAATGTGAGAATGAGCTAGGAGAAAGAGTTCCTTGGTAGAAGAATGAGGAGACATGGAAAATGCATGGAATTACAGGGCAGAAAAAAGTTAATTACCTTCCTCAACAACTAACTGACTAGAAAATCCAGTTAGCTAGGCATAAGCAGAGTAAACCTGGGTTTATCATTTATTTAGGCTTTTTTTTCTATTGGGATTTCCTCAGGTACTCTTTTTCCTCACATTCGCAAATACTTGCATGTTAAGTTAACTAAAAATTCTGAGGTGCACTGGTGTGACTTAGTGGGGCTTTGATGGGTGGAGGCCCCAAACAGGGTTCTTGCTGCTGATGTTATAGGCTCTGAACCCCGGCAATTAGTTGGGTGTTTTATCTTGGAAAGGCTTTTGCAGACATCTCTCCTTTAAACATAAATCCCCTTTATCAAATACACATATGCCATTTTAATGTGGACACATAATATATTGCTTAATTCTTTGTCTTTGCCTATTCTTACACTTACCAAACCTTTGGAGATATTCAGTTCACAGTTCCAATGCACTTAGGACTGCGAATGCACTACCTTATTGTTGGCAGACTTTACCCAGATATGATGGTCACTGTAGCTTCCTTGTCGATAGTGTTCTCTCTCCCTCATGTTGAATGACTTAGCTTAGAAGAGGACATGGCTTTCAGCTCCCAGGGGTTAAAATAAAAAAAGATATGCAGGTGGGAAAGCAGGCTTTCATACATTTTAATCTTTCTTTATTCAAATGGATAGTGCCATTAACAAAAGTAAAATTAATTGTGAGCACTATACATCCTGGTACTGCTAAATGTGTAGTCATTCCAGGCAACAGTCCATTGCTTGTGTTATTTGAAGTGTCAGCAGTAACTCAGAGCATTCTTGGTTCACTCCCCCCTCCTTCTCCTTTATTCTCTCTCTCTCTTTCTCTCCCCTTCTTCTTCTCACGTTTTTCTCCCCTTTTCTGATTAGCTCTTTCACTGATCTTATAAAACTCTTTGCCATTATCCAGAGTTCATAAAACTAAAATCATGTTTCCAGAATCAGCTGCTTTAGATCAATCTTCTGACATCATAAATGGGAGCCAGCAGCAAAGCATGTATGTATAACTTTTTTAAAGTTTTGAAGTCACAGATGCAGTATTGCAGCAGTTCTGCATTATGCATTTGATTTAAATTGGTTCTTATCTCCTATAAATAAAAACATGCATAGCCAATCAATGCTTTAGACTTAGAATATGGCAGAGGTTCCTACAATTTCTACCTAAATTATCAAAATATTCACGTAATTCTTAAGCAGACACGACAGCATGAACTGACAAGGTACAAATTTCAGTAGCCAAGTAACATGTTGTTTTAAATATAACAGGCTGTTTCAGTGTCTTTGTAAAAGTCCACTTTTTAAATGTTAAAAGAAAAGGTCTTCTTGTTCCAAAAGAATTCTGCTCCTTACTTCAACAGCAGGTTTAAGAGATTTATATTAGATTAGCAAATCATGCTTGCAAAGATTTTGCAGGAATAAAAGCATTAATGTAATGATGATAAGGGAGAGAAGAACATTGCGCATTACAGTAAGTAAGGAGATTATTTTAATAAGTAGTGACTTGTAAGAGGACTCAATGCTAGAATAGTCACATGATTAGTATGGGATGTTATTATAGTCACGACAGCATGAATATTTATAATACAAAGCGTAACATGAACAGATTAACAGAACATATTGGATAAGAAGGGAAATGCAGTACACATGTAAGTCAGTATGTGTGAAGTGTTGCCGTCAGGTAATGCAGTATACCGATCACACCCCGTGATCATCAGAGGAGACTGTGTGTAGAGAGTGCAGACCTATAAATACCTGGGAGTGCAGCTGGATGATAAACTGGACTGGACTGCCAATACTGATGCTCTGTATAAGAATGGACAGAGCCGACTATACTTCCTTAGAAGGTTGGCGTCCTTCAACATCTGCAATAAGATGCTGCAGATGTTCTATCAGACGGTTGTGGCGAGCGCACTCTTCTACGCGGTGGTGTGCTGAAGAGGCAGCATTAAGGAGAGGGACGCCTGACGCCTGGACAAACTGGTGAGGCAGGCAGGCTCTATTGTAGGCATGGAGCTGAACAGTTTGACATCCGTGACAGAGCGATGGGCACTGAGCAGGCTCGTTCCTCCCCCACACTATACGACTCTTCAATTCCACCCGGGGGGGGTAAACGTTAACATTATACAGTACAAAGTTATTGTCTGTTATACCTGCCTTGCACTCTCCACCTTGCATTTTTTAACTTGCACTGCATTTTTATTTAATTAATATAGTTTTTATCAGTATGCTGCTGCTGGAGTATGTGAATTTCCCCTTGGGGATTAATAAAGTATCTATCTATCTATCTATCTATCTATCTATCTATCTATCTATCTATCTATCTATCTATCTATCTATCTATCTATCTATCTATCTATCTGTCTATCTATCTATCTATATTAAGGGTAAACTTTTGTTTCAGGTATGACACAGGGAACTGTCAAAGTTCTTTTTTTAATCCTGTTGTACCTTTTTTTTAAAATGTGTGTTTCTTATCTCCTTTTTCTGCAGTGATGACTTGTTTTCTTTGCCACATAGCCCTGGGCGGACACTGGTGGTTGGTGCCTCTTATGTAGCCCTGGAGTGTGCAGGCTTTTTGGCTGGGCTAGGCCTGGACGTCACAGTCATGGTACGCTCCATCTTGCTCAGGGGATTTGATCAGCAAATGGCAAACAAGATTGGAGAATACATGGAAGAGCATAGCATTTGTTTCCTCCGGGAGATGGTGCCCACCAAGGTTTGTCAGTACTCTGCTTAAGATCATCATAAAAAAAATTTACACACAGATTGAAGCATTCTATGAGTAGCTGAAAATAGACTTTTAGCTTTGGTATCAACTGGATTTTATTACACCCAAAGTTTATTTACTTCAAAGTTGGCACCATGTTGAAATTTCTGTTTGCCTCTCATCTGTTTTTGCCACCTACTTTATGCTGCGCCTGGGAGTGCTCCAGGTGGCTAGTTAGGGAGATCTGGAATCACTCCCAAGTGTGGTGAGAGCCCAAAGTAGGGCTGCCATTGAACCCAACAGGATGTTGCCAGACTCCAGCTCCCATGGAGCCCAGCGGGGATCCAAGGTGCTGCTGCAACCCTGGGGGGTTGCCATCTATCGCTCTGGGGTAGGGGTAGTGCCCTGTGTATATCTGCCTCCCTGGTCTTTCCACTATGACAGCCTTCCCACTGCGAAAGGGCCCCAGTCATCCATCATACAAATTATACCTATTCATCCATCCATCCATTAATCAAACTGCTTAATCCAGTTGTATTGTTATAGGCTTCTGACAGCCACCCCACTAATTTCAAGAACAAGGCAAGAAATATCCCTGGACTAGATGTTAGTCTACCAAAGGACACACTCATTAAGATGCCCACAGTAAAGCAGTTTAGAACTGTCAGTTAAAAATACCCATGCAGCAAATTATATACACTGGGTCTGTTTATGTTAGATAGCTAAGAGTAATTTCATGAATTTAAGAAACACTTTTTTTGCATATTTATGTATGCAGAAAGTGAAGGTTCTGCTTAGTATTGGATAGATGCATATTATACATAAGACTTCAAATTTGGACTTTCATTTCAGTTCATGTTATATGAAACGGTGTTCTGATTTTCAGTAAAAAAAGTAGAGAGTTTTTTCCAGTACTAATATTCTTTTATTAGGTGTAAAATATTTTGGCTTGGGTAGTGTTATGGGTCTGAATCCATCCTATTGTTGTCTGTGCGGATTTTGATTATTCTGCATCTGCCTTTGTGGGTTCTCCCCCCATATCTGAAAGATGTCCATGTTAAGTGAAGTGGTGGCTGTAAAATTGTTGCAGTGTGAGTGAGTGTGTGCTGTTTGATGCCTTGGGCTGGATGCTTCTTCTACAGCTTTGTCAGAGTTTGATTAAGCTGATTCAAGGTTGTATCTATCATAATTGAAGGGGATATCCAAACAAGCAGAACACAAACTCCTGCTGTGAATTTCCTATCCTGAAACATATGATTCTAGTTATTAACTCACAACAAAATGGTTTAATCAATATGTTTGCACAAATAATACTTCTGCCGAAGGTAAGGAGTTTCAGGCTCTTACTCAGTTTCTTTTAAACATAACGTTTGGGTTTGGTGAGTCCACCAGATGTCCAGGGCATCTCTTAGCCCTATATCCTTCTTCCCTTAGGTTGTAGGAAGCTTCCCAAATTACCAGGGCTTGAGGCTCTCTTAAAGTAAGTGTGGCCAATGCACCTTCATTTGAAAAGAGCTGACTGTTCTTCAGGGTCCTCCTGCTCCAGTGGGTCTTGCAACACATTACTGAAAGAGGCTGGGGTACTGCTTTCAATTTTGACCTCTGAAGTCTCTGACGTCTCTCCCGGGTTTCTTCCGTTCTCTCACTGAGAGTGTCCTTTTGAGAAAATGTCTAGTCTTAGCCTAAAAAGCCAAGAGAACAGTGTTTGAGGTATCAAAACTCCCTTATCTGTTTCAACAGGATTTTCGCTGTACTCATTATTTGGACACAGTGTAACAAGAAAAAGGAGCAAACTATGATGCTATTTATGTTCACAAATGCAATTAATTCTCAAACGTGCATATCATAACTACTTTTGTTATTTGTATTACTATTAACAAGACCTAATCCTAAGTAATATTTTAGTATACTTATCATTGTTTTGTTAATTTTTCTTCTTAACTATAATTTATTTTGTAAATAAAAAAAATCATTAATTGTCAGACAATTTGAATTTTATTTCTTGCATTATAAAATAGTACATTAAAGATACATTTTCAGATTACATTTGTACTCCTTTCCTGTTTTTTATATATAGGACACACAGACTGGACTTGTACTGAAGTTTGGTATTTTTCAAATCAAATTTCTTCAATCAATGTATTTCTTCACAAGCATGGTATATATGCATTGGCCAGATGAACTTTTGCTCTAAAGTTAAGCATTCTCTATAAATTAAAAAATAAATCTTGCCTGCCTTGGCATTATACGTGCCATGACTATGGGAAAGGGGCTATATAGACAAAATGTATTATTATTATTATTATAAAGGAGACTATAAGAAAACATGCCTTCTGTGTTTCTGATGCATGTTTGTGACAAAGGGATTTGGAAAAAATT
Source organism: Polypterus senegalus (assembly GCF_016835505.1). NCBI lineage: Eukaryota > Metazoa > Chordata > Cladistia > Polypteriformes > Polypteridae > Polypterus > Polypterus senegalus. Next base: position 138,293,563 of record NC_053161.1, read on the forward strand.
GTTTTATTGTATATTCCCCATTTTTCTTAGGTAAGGATGAGTCTTCTATTTGTTTGTGTGATTTGAGGATTTCTCAGATAAATGCAGAAATAAATCAACATGATACCAAGCATATAGCAAGGAAAGTTTACCGTGATTTTGAGGGGGTGAAAGGTTATTGTGGCGGAAGACAAGCACTAAGTTAGCTTGCACAGTTGGACTTCTTTAAAATAGTCCAATCACTTAATATGCATTTTTTTTATTCAAAAATGACATGTATAAGTTATTTTACAATGTGTGTGCAATCTCAAGATGTGGAACAATGCTTGGTAACTTTCTCAGTTTTAAGAATGCATGTATTTGCTAATTTGTTAAGCTTTTATTTTCTAGTGTTCTTCAATGCCCCATAGCCTCCATTTCAAAATGCCAGGCCAGGCAACATATTTTTTATGCTTATGGAAAATGCTTAACTTTAAAACACAATTTTTCATAGTCATTGCATATTCCATGTTTTTGAAGACACAGTGGCACAGTGGGTAGCGCTGCTGCCTCGCAGTTAGGATACCCGGGTTAGCTTCCTGGTTCCTCTCTGCGTGGAGTTTGCATGTTCTCCCCGAGTCTGCGTGGGTTTCCTCCGGGTGCTCTGGTTTCCTCCCACAATCCAAAGACATGCAGGTTAGGTGCATTAACGATCCTAAATTGTCCTTGGTGTGTGTGTGTGTGTGGCCTGTGGTGGGCTGGCGCCCTGCCCGGGGTTTATTTCCTGCCGTAGCGCCCTGTGTTGGTTGGGATTGGCTCTAGCAGACCCCCGTGACCCTGTAGTTAGGATATAGCAGGTTGGATAATGGATGGCTGGATGTTTTTGAAGAAATAATTTGTTCTTGAAAAACCCCAAACATATCCTTTAGCAAGAAAGCTATGTGGGATTCTTATGTCATCCTTCGGAGGCAGCAGTAGGATGTCAAAAACGAGGTAACATTACTTTCTGAAATCTGCTTAACCCAATCCAGAATTGTGGATGGCCAGAGCTTATCAGGTGCAAAACAGCAAACAACCACAAATGGAGTGCCAGTCCATTTCAGAGTCCCCTCAGGTCTGATTTTAATAACATGTCATTAACATAAGTGAAGATGAGCTGAAATGTTGTTAATCCCTTCTCAGTTTGTTTACTCAAGATGTACTGATTTCTTATACTCCCAACAGATTGAAAGGATTGAAGAAGGCACAGCAGGAAAGCTCAGAGTCACAGCAAAGTCTGTTAAAGATGGAGAAAATCACGAAGGAGAATATAATACAGTAAGTTCAATAGTTCAATTCATTTCAGTAGTACAGTAACTGGTGTTTTTTACACAGAAAGGACTCCAGTCTCTTCTCGTAAGATATTTAGGAGTCAACAACCACTAAGAATGAATTCTGGTAATTTAGTCAATGGTGTTATAATAAATTTATGCTTCCAAACCAGGATAACAGATATGCAGGAATCATTCCTCAGTAATGGGTTAGATGTTGGGCTACCAGTACAGTCCATGCTATTGGGTTATTTATTCATGTCTTTAGTCGGTTGGTTCCTTCTTCTGAATTGCTCCCACTTCTTCTTTTGGTTCTATTTCATGCTAATCTTTTACATTTCATCTAATTGTATTCTGTTTTCTATGTCTAATTCTTTCTACTTTTCCTCCTTCAAGTTTCTGCAACTGCATCTGTTTATAATCAGACCGATATTGTATCTTGCAAGTACAAATATATAAATCCACCACTTTTTCTGTAATCCAAAAATCAATGTAACAGACCTTAACTTGAACCTGATGAAAAGCCCTAACTGCCTCCTCAGTTGTTGATATATTTACTCCGTTGCCAGTTCTGTCGTTTAATTATATACAGTTGGGTGAGCTGACTGTAGAACTTGCTGTCAAGTTGGTTTAACTTATAAAAATGATTGGAAGAGACTGTGGAAGTCTACATAGAAGAGCAGCTCTTGAGTAATAGTGGGACAGTTATCATGGGTTTAGACTAGATCAATCCCACCTCACTGACACTGGGAATGCTGCATTTCTCTACAAAGCCAGGAATCTGTTTTGTATGGACAATTTGAATTAGAGTTTTTTAGATGCTTAAATTGATATCTTCCTTAATTAATTTATTTTGGCTATTCTAAACTGACCGAAATTTTGAGTCAATTTGCTACTTGATTTAATGCATGCTGGGAAATGGAGTTCTGACCTCTGCAAAGTTTCTCCTCATGAATAGATCACAAATGAGGTGGGCTGAGTGAGTCTGCCATTTTATTTATCACACTTCTTTATTAGGGCAACATGCTTAACTGAAGCCATCTTGTTGCAAAGTAAACAAAACAACAAATGGTCACCTAAACAAGAGGGGTTCTCCTTTGGTTACACACAGTCATTTTTTCTTCTCCACATGGATAACAGAACCCAATCTCATGCTCTGACTGTGGAGTGTGAGCAGCTTATGATGAGGACTCAATACAAAATAATCTTAGTTACATTAGCACACCTAGTCACTAGAAGGCAGATATTTATTGTACGCATTTCTTTTTTACCATCACCCCATATAGGGCTTTCTGTTGCTCCTTTATACAGTGCTGGCTGGGAAATGGACTTGGATCTTTCATATCTAACTCCTTTTAAATTATTAGCACACCCATTCACTTGGCCAAAAAATGGAAAATTTAGTGAATTATTGGAATGGCATTATAATTACCATTTCTGTTTTTTCATAAATGTATTTTTTCTTTCTGTTGTACAGTGGAAATACTGTACAATGCCCAGTTTTGTATTATCAAGTCAAGTCAAGTTGGGGAGCATGCACTGGTACAGTGCGTTGCTGTACCTACCACATGACAAAACAGCTTGGGATCCCAGTTAGCAACTCACCAGGCAGATACGCAGTCCAGTCCAAGTCAAGTCAAGTCAAGTTGGGGAGCATGCACTGGTACAGTGTGTTGCCGCACCCACTACACGGCGAAACAACTCAGGATCCCAGTTTACAACCCCCCAGATAGACACGCGGTCCAGTCCCACCCTCCGGAAATTGCCCTCTATCTGCCACAGCCAGGTGTTACGTGGGCGACCCCTTTGCCTGGTCCAGCCTTTTGGGTCCCCAACAATGAGAATCTTATGAGCCGGATCACCCTTGGGGAAACTCGCCACATGGCCGTAGCGCCGTAACTGACGCTCTCTCACAATATAGGTAATGTGCTTCATTCGGGACTCCATTAGCAACCGCTCAATCGATACAAAGTCAAACCAATGGTACCCAAGGATTTTCTGGAGAGACACAGTGCCAAAAGAGTCCAGTCTTCATGTCAGGTTACTGGATAGCGTCCATGTCTCGCAACCATATAGCAGAAGACTTGGACCTTCATCCTTTTGCATAGATATCGGGAGCACCACACACCATTTTCCAGCGACCTCATGACCCCCCATGCTCTCCCAATCCGTCTACTGACTTCATAGGAAGAGTCACCACAGACATGAATGTCACTGCCAAGGTAAGTAAACCTCTCGATAAGGTCAACACTCTCTCCGCAAACAGACACATTGCTGATGGCTGTGCCCAAGAGGTCATTAAAGGCCTCGATCTTGGTTTTCATCCAGCACACTCGCAAGCCCAGACACTCAGACTTTTGTAGTATATGCAATTTTAAACAAACTGCCTTCCTGAGAAGATTAGATTAAAAGAAATGACAATAATCATAAGTTAGTAATAAAAGAAAACATTAAATGAAAAACATATTAATACTGTATTCTCAAAATATGTCTGTAAAGAAAGAGGGAAAGTTTTGAATCTATCATAAGGTCGAGACAGAAGGAGAGTTTTTAACAAAGCCACAGAGAGAAGCAGATCAATATTACATTTCACATTTCTGTGGAGGACGTCATGGTGGCACAGTGGTAAGCACTGCTGCCTCGCAGTAAGGAGACCAAGGTTTTCTTCCTAGGTCCTCCCTGCACAGAGTGGTCATGTTCTCCCCAGTCTTAGTGGGTTTCCTGTCCAAGGTGGATTGGCGACACTGAATTGACCCTGGTGTGTGTTTGGTAGGTGTGAATGTGTGAGTGATGGACTGGCGCCATGTCCATGGTTTGTTCCTGCCTTTTGCCCTGTGCTAGCTGTGATAGGTTCCAGCTCCCTTGGATTAAGCAGGTTAGAAAATGACATGACTTGATGTTTCTGTGGATCAACCATGAGTAAGTCACTTGACCTGCCTGTGGTGCAATGAGAAAAACAAAAGAAATGTAATCAGTTGTATCATAAATGTTGTGTTGCCTTGGATGAAATAAGTGAATGAATGAATGAATGAAAGCATGCAAACAGTGCAGCTGAAAGGCATACCATGAGGCCCCTCAGGTCCTGAATCAATAGCATTTTCATCTTATTAGCTAAACAGAGATTGACAAACTGTGTTAAGATGACTACTGTCTCTTTCCTTGTTAAAATGTTTCCTTTTTTCCATTTACCATCTGGAATCATTTAACCACAAAGTTCTTCAATGCTTGTATTTTTCAACACATATGTCCTATGTATATAATAAGTGCATGACCTGTTTAGGAAAACTGGTATAGATTTCCGAATGCCTACTTTCTGGTTCCATGTAATAACACTGACCTCTGCACTGTAGGTTTTACTTGCGATTGGAAGAGATGCCTGCACTCGCTCAATAGGACTGGAAAATGTCGGAGTGAAACTTAATGAAAAGTAAGCTAACATTGTTCATCATTGTGGTGTCTTAGCAAATTAGTCCCAGACCGACGAGTGGAACTAAGCAGTTTAAGAAAATACTGATTATAGAATAAAAAGGAATTGCAATGTTTAAGAAAAAGATGGAATCTGATTATGGCAGGTAAAATAAATGGCCTTATCAGCTTGTGGTCTCTGACGGTTCACAGACAAAAGCGCGATAGACATATGCACCACGACAAAACCGCGACCAACAAATGAGTGCCGACAAACCCGCTAACTGGTTTTCGGCAAATACGCACCGACAAAATCGCGAGAGAGGCCAAGAGAGTGGGACTCCTTTGCTACAATTCTTCCTACATATGCAGGGTGTGATCTTAAGGACTATCTGTGTGCTGATGGCATGCCGCGTCTCATAATATTGACTTCTAAAATAAACTTTATTATATATGCTTTAAACTAGTAATTCATATTTAATGAAACTTTCGCGATTTTGTCGGGGCGATTTTGACAGCGTGTTTTAATCGGCGCTATTTTGTCTGCGCGCATATGTCTATCGCGCAAATGACGGGTCACAGTCTCTGACTGTCATCTGTAGTCACTTTATAGAGAGATGCTATGAAATTATTCTACGAGTCAATCCAGCGCCTTGAAGTGCCGACACATATGTGTTTAAAAAGCTGGTTAAGTTTGATGATGATATTAAAGTGGTGAAATGATGGACAAAAATGGATGTTTACTGTGTTTACTGTACAACATGGGTTCTCAAATTCATAAAGGAACTGGGCCACTTAGAGTAAACATATATGAAGGTGATCACAATTGTACTGATTATTTTTAAAATGTAATCGTACCCTACAATTTTGTGATTGTTTTCAGTTCAGTTAACACTTCGTGTGCTTTATTGTCAGATGTTTGTTTGAATTGTTTTGGCAAGGTGTTAGCTTTTCAAGCTGTTGAGAAGTCAAGCAATATGACACCTTTTATTGGCTAACTGAACCGATCACAATATGTAAGCTTCCAAAACAACAAAAAACAGAATACTGCTTTAAAAAGGAACATTTTAAAAAATTACAAAAACAATGCAATACAATAAAATGTATTTTTGAATAGCACTGAGTGCAGGTGTATTTTAGCTATGAACAATTCACAATTGCAATACAAGTGTAGATTGTACTAATTACTAAATACAGAATTTAGATTTAGATTTAGAATTAGATTTGTTATAACACATGGAGAACAATATAGAAACCAACTAAACGTAAATGAAAACCAACAATGTCTGTCCGTTGATTAACTGATAAATTATGGCTAGCTGAATACAAAGGAAATTAAAACTGTAAGAGAAAAAGTCAAAAGACAGAGAGACACAGTCACAGTCCTGGACATGTTGACCAACTGGCTGCCTATCCCTTCCTTGGTTTTCTATAGTGGAGTGTGTGATGGTTATCCAATCTGATGAGAGAATCTTTCTGTCTAATGATTCCAAAGCTCCTTTATCCAAGATGCAGGAGAGCAGCCTGGCAGCAGAGCAGGAGCACCACTTGCCACATCCAGATACTGAGAAGAGAAACAGAATAGAAGAGGGTTAGTAATGGTTTCAAAATACCATGATACTTATATTTCTTTCAAATAACTGACAGAAATGCAGGATGCACAGCTAATCAGAAGCTCTAGTCAGGGTATGCTAGACTAAAGTTGTGAGTCTTCAACCTGGATTAAAAAGCTGAGACTGAAGCGGCATCTCTTATATTAGCAGGCAGAGTCCAACGTGAATCCAGAATCTAAAGAACAATACCTTAAGTATTTATGTTGTTATATTTTATTTCTACTTATGTTGTTTGTTTCCTTTTATTCTATTATTATAAAGCACTTTGGCCACAGCATTCCTATGTTGTTTTAAATGTGCATTGACATTAAGTAAGCCAAAAGAACAACAACTAGAGAATAAAAACTGAGCACTTATAAATCAAAAATTCTCAATCCAAAAATGAGAAAGTGGCACAATATGAGCAAGAGTCACATGATCAGCAACAAGTATAGCAACTGCAAATAACAGGGCCACAGAAATGAAAAATCATCCCAAAATTGTGACAAACATCCAAGTACGCAATACAGTGTGGTGTCAAGGTGACATCACTACCATAATGTAGCCAAATGACTTCAGAAAGAAAAAACACAACTTTATGACACAGTTATTTTAAAAGAATTGTTCTTCCAATACAAGGAAGTAGTACAAGTGTTGTGTGGTCTTAAGAAAGAGATGAAAACTAGTAATGGAAGTGGAACAAATCCATGTGCCTATGAATGTGGAAGTACCTTCTGATCTAGTCAAGCTTGATTGTCACCTTACGTTTTGATTGGTATTTTGATTTAAGTCATTTAATTTTGATTGTTTGTTTATATGATGTATTATAGCATTGTGCATCACAGACTTGATTTGATTGGTTGAAGAGTAACTGCATTTGCAGGAATTAATGCATTATTTAGAAAGTGTGTCATCACAGCTTTAGCATTTAGCACTAATAATTTTTTTTATGACTCATTTTTTAATGCCACATCTTCTTTGAACCTTCTATAATCAACCGGTTTAGCTGCAGTTTTGTTTTGTTTAAATGGGAAGTGTAAAGGACCAAAAAATCTTTTGTTTGCTTTTTTTAGTTTGCTTTCTTAATAACAGAAATTCTTTTTTTGACCAGCATGGTAATTGACTATAAACTTGTGATGAAATTTATACAATGCAATAATTTTGAATTGTGATTCATTTGTGGACAGATTCAAACAATAATGACAGTGCCTGCCCACAGTTTCAGAATAGATGGGGTGGGACTGTGTTGTCAGCTTAAAACAGGCCACCTGCAAAATATCTGAGTTGCATTTTAAGGGCTACAGAAAGCTCAAGGTTACATCTAACTTAGTGTTCCTGGCAAAGGCAAAGACTTGAAATCTGACCAAAGTGTTTAAATTTGGGAGGCGTATTTACTTTTGTTCTTTTACAAATGTGTTTTATAAAAGCACTATAAAGCCTGTTTTTTTAATATGCAAGAACATCTTTAGGCATTATTCTGCCTCTGAAACAACTGAAGGAAAACACTTTTTTTTTCACACTTCCTACTTGACTACTGTGATTCTTTAATAGGACAGGAAAAGTGCCTGTGAATGAGAAAGAGCAAACAAATGTGCCACACATCTATGCTATTGGAGACATATTGGAGGGCAAGTTGGAGTTGACACCTGTGGCAATTCAAGCTGGGCGACTTCTGGCAAGGAGGCTGTATGGAGGGCAAAACACTAAGGTAAAAAGTACAGTGACATTTACGTTTTGTTATGTACAAAAGTCTTTCGTGCCTCTCTTTTAACCAATAATTCCATGAAGGCCACCCTCCAACCTGCAGGGAAAACTTGGGGGTTTGTGGCAGAATTTGTACTCCAGCCTCTATAAATACTAGTTCCATTCCATCTGAACTAGTGGGGTGCTGAGGTATCACCTGTTTCATGGCTGCACTTGGGTCCTAATCTGGTTTGTAATTTGCTGGGTGAGGTGATGCACTGTATCAGCGCTGCTCCTAACCTCCTCCACCAGTAGTACCAGATTTTTTTTTATTTTTTTCAAACTGTGTGTTTGAATTTTAATCAAAGGCTAATTCTAATTCTAACTCTAATTTAACTCCTTATTTATGACTCTTATTTTTTGAGTTTTGGTTTAAAATTTGCTTGTGCGGTTTCATTTAACTTAGATAATTTTATCATTTTCATTGTAGGACAAACATTTTCTTTTGCCTCTACAGTCTTTGCTTTTCAATTTCCATTTAAATGCTGATGTTCCTAATCAAACAACCACTTTCCAGTATTCACACATGAGATTAAGTTCTGTTTTAGTGTTTGTTTGCCTTGATATATGCATTTATGTATGTAATTGTTATCAGGTTTTATACTTTATTTTTATCATATGTAAACATAAGGGGTACTAGAAAGCCCCAAAGCTCGGACGCAATAATGCCCAGTCACACTTCCAACTCAAATAAAGGGTTTTATTGAGTCCCAACACCTTCTTCACAGGAATAATAAAATAAAGTACCATGCACAATTCTCCTACCTACTTCAAGAGCATAGCTCACTCCCTCTCGACTTTGACTCATTAAACTGAGGCACCGAGCAACCTGGGAACTGCTTCCGGTGTTCTCTCCAAGTTGTCCGGAGTATTTCCAAGTTATGCAGGAATCGGGGCAGTCCTCCAACGGCAGCACCCTCCATTCCCCGTGTATCCCTGCAGGTGTCTTAAACAGGTTTAGCCCAGAGGAACACTGCCACCTGCCATGTGCGGGAATGACCTACTCCTGGTGAGTCCATTCTCCCAGTCTTTACATTATGGCTTCCTGCCAGGGTATGAAACCTTCTGTTATCTCATCCAGGATGCTTGTCCTTTCTCCTGGACACCCACACGTATTATATATGTAAATTAGCTGATTACCCAGTGGCTTCTCTCACTGAGTGCAAGGGAAAAAAATAAAATGCAGTATTTATAAAATAAGTTTGTTATTACCAATTTTATTTTTCAACAAATAAAGAACATTTACAATAACACAGAAATCAATATAAACAACATTAGTAACATCATTATTATATGAGAATATGAAGTAATATATAAGAAGCACATTGCATATAAATATAAATTATTAAACAGTAAAACATTTTGATAAAAGAATTTGAACAACATATAAGAAGCGTATAAATTATTAAACAGTAAAATATTAACATTTAAGAAGTAAAGATACATTGAGTACTACTGCAGTGCTTTTGGGTCAACTACATTTTTTGTTTGCCCATTAGGTGCATAAATGTATGGCAGTACTCACACACGATGTCCATTTCTCCTATTGTAACTTTTGGATGTAGGCAATAATCTTTTTCAATGTTATAATTGAATCCCTCCATATACAGACCCTGACGTCTGTGTGACATGGTAGCCTGTGAAGACTGCATCCGTCGAATCGATTCTGTTCAGCATGTTGTTCGGGTGTTTGTGAGGTCCTCAATTGTGATTGTTGTATAAGTTGATCAGCGAGCCTTCTCTCTCGATCTGCTTCTGTCTCACTTTCTCTGTGTAACCTGACTCTTTTTGTCGATGTTAACGGTTCACCAAGTTCCCCAATAAATTGTTTTTTTGGTGGCATTGTGGGTGTCTGAAATTTTAAAAAAAAATGATGAATTGGCTGTACTAACATAGATGGTACTTTAGTAATATTATGTGAAATATAAAGTCTATACGTACCAAATTGCTTACACACGTAGTGTATTATAATATGTTCTGTGGTCATACGTAATTTCCGTTTCAAATGCGAAAGCGTATAATATGTTCTGTGGTCATATGTAATTTCCGTTTCAAACGCGAAAATAATTTTATATATTTAGATATGCGTAAGCATTGTTGAGTCCATACTTAGTGAATAGTACTTTACAAAAGTAAACTCAACTGAATTGAATGTGATCTGCTGGAAAGAAGATGTCTATATCTACTCTTCTTTATCATAAATATTTCTGTTTTAGTTAATTATTAAGTGTTAATAAATTTCATAACTTTTATATTAGTTTCTTAATTTGGGGTTAAAGTTCAAAAAAAGTTGCTGCTGTAGTCATTAGGGCTTCAATTACCTTGTTAAAGAAGGTGTTTATGTAAATATGTGGTAATCCTATGGATGAAATGGAATTGAGAAAAGAATCCTTTTAGACAGAGTGGCAACCCAGTTAGGTCAATAAATATTATTCTTTACATCTCTCATATTAAGTTTTAAGTGGCAAAGGTCAATTATCTAAGCATAAGCATAGCTTTGATCAAAAATCATATCTGTGAACCGCAACGTGTGAACATCTAAAAGTTCAAAAGAAATCAAGGCAGATATTTCTTTGGCTGATGCCTTTACCCAAGGCCACTTACAACATCAGAGATACAATCGGTTACATTTCTTTTTGTTCCCTAATTGGAGCACAGGCAGTTTAACGTGACTTGTTCATGGTCACACAGTGTCAGTAGTAGGATTTAATCCAAAGCCTTAGCCACTATGCCACACTGTCTGCCTGCAGTCTCAGAGTTAGGCTACAAAACAAGCCAAAGTACAACCAAATATTGAGGAATGTTTTGGAGTCTTAACAGGCTACTGTCACTACAGACAATCAGTGTTGTGCCAGACGAGCTGTCAAAATAAAGAGAGTGCTGCCAGGAAAGAAAATCAAAAACAAAAGGTTTAAAACAGTGAGATCAAGCTTTACTAGTGCCAAAACAAAAACAAGAGGTAAAAAAATCACTGCCATAAAATACAGACAGAGGTCAGAACCAAAAAGGTCAAAGACAATATTTTAGTTTAGAAAAAGTGAAAAGGGTTTAGGAAATCGACAGACTTGGATGAAGAAGTGAACTTGAGGTTATCTTTTTATCCCATCGTGTTATTCCCAAAAGGAAATGACTTCTGACGATACATCCACAGCAACCCTAACAATATGGTGACCGACACATTGCAAACAATTAAGCAGAATCAAAATTTAGGTTAACATCAAAACATTAATAACAAATTTGAAGTATAGGGCTAAGAAAACCCCAAAGTAAGTGAGGAATCAACAAACAGCTGATGTTCATGACTATTATCAGGATGATAATCTACTCAAAGGATAAGCAATTAAATCAAACAAAGAAGTTGCAGGAAACTGCTAAGCTAATACAAAAGGACTGGAGAGTTGCCTTTCAAAAGAATAACAGTAATGACTTCATATAGACTTGTTTAGCCAAATTAGACTACTATTACTAGTTGACTGATGCCTTTATCCAAGGCGACTTACAACATTTGAGATACGGTTGGTTACATTTCTGTTGTTTTTACAATTGGAACGAAAAGATGACCTCTGCGGTGGGCTGGTGCCCTGCCCAGGGTTTGTTTCCTGCCTTGCGCCCTGTGTTTGTTGGGATTGGCTCCAGCAGACCCCTGTGACCCTGTAGTTAGGATATAGCGGGTTGGATAATGGATAGATGGATGGATGGACACAAAGGTGACATGACTTGTTTATGGTCACATGGTGTCAGTAGTGGGATTTGAATCCACAACTGCAGGGTTTGAAGTCTGCCTGTGTCAGATTGCCACCGGAAAATGTGGTTTTCTTGTGGTATAAAAATCAACTTGGCATTAATTTTGTGGATTTTATACTCTGTTTTATACTCACTTTCTCAATTTCTTGATTGAAGCTGTTTGAATGTACAGTAGTGTCCACCATTTTGCGGATTTCATTGTTAAGTTACGGATCCTGCTTGCTAGGGATGTGGCCTCTAGGGTCGAGATATTGAGGGTGAATTGGTGAAGGGTTAAAAGAATGTCTCAGGCCATTTTGCATTCAAGATTTGGATAAAACTCTACAGTTTGTGATTCTATTTATTTTATCTCTGGCTCTTGAAAATACATTTTTTGACTTTAAGTTTTGCATTATGATTTGGTTTTGATCACTTGCCTTTTTGATTTCCAGTTTTGTCCTTTGCTTTGTTTTAATTCCAATCTTTCTCCTGTGCCTCAATCTATCTTATTTTTTTGGCTGCTTGTTTCAGTCATTAAACCAGTTTTAGCTACTAGAAAGGCTTTGGGCCTAATAAAATACCAATAAATTATTTCATTTTTCTATTTGCCTTGAACAAAAACAAACATCTTCCTCTATTCAATTTAATATTATACCTCTGTGGAAAAGGAAAGTTAGGGAAAATCCTAACAAAAATCCAAAAAAGGTTAAAGGTTACAGTAACATGGAAACTTTCAGATATGTATCCTTCATTCATAAAAGCCAAAGGCAGAGCCAGCCACAGACTAAAAGCTTGGTTCACTAAGAACTAGCAGTAACTGCAAGATTGGTGTCTGTTAGGATTTAGCTGAGACTTTTTTACGAGTGTCTTTTTTTCTTTGTTTTTTCTTTTGCTGTCTTTTTCTGTTATTTGTTTTCATCTTTGCTTTTGTGTTATTTTCATTAATTGTTTTTTCATCAATAATTATAAATTGTTTTGTTTTAGCTCATTATTAAGTACTAGCTGTGTAGAAAGCCTGTGCTGTAAAAGGTCCTGGGCTCCTAGAAACTATTGAAATTGTCAGAAAAAAAAATTGAAGTACAGAATTGGCGGTTTTGTTTTGTGGACATGTTCTCCCCCCTTGTCTATCAGTGGCTATGTGAGTTTCTCTCTCGTTTGTCTTTCCCCAGCGGTCTCACTTTGGCGACAGAGTCGCTTTCTTTCAGTTTCATGCTGTAGCCTCGTACTTCTTTCGTCTTCTGACTCGTTAACTCAGGGCCACTTTGATGGTTCTTTGAGCTTCATGCTGTAGCCTCACACTTCTTTCTTCATCCGATTAATCAATCTAATTAATCACTAATTTGACGGTGAGGCTCTGAAATGGGTGCTGTAGTCACTAGGGCCTCAGTTACCTGAGGTGCACTTAAGCACACCTGTTGCCACAGGTTTGTTGTTGTGTCATTAACTCTTGTAACTGTATTCTTTGGCTGCATTTTGCTTCATTTCTTTGTAAGCCTTGCATGTCTATCACAATTAAATTTAAGATTGATCTGTGTATTTGGCTTTGCTTTTACATATAGGGAATTTTAATGTTTGTTTGGTGGATTTCGTGTCTGAGAATACATTTTGTTGGTTTAATTAATAATAATTTCATTTGTTCTTTCAATTTCTTTGTTTGAATAGGATTTTGTGTTTCACATTTCTGAATTCTTTATTTAATTTAGTAAATTAAAGTAAATATTTAATTATGTGTATACAAGGTGTTTTGGCTTTTGTGACCAACACATTTGGGCCCTATCATAACAGCATCTGCGACTCTTGCCTTAATATGTTTACTTTTTGTCCACCCCTGCAAAATATCCTTATTTGATGATGTGTGCCTTTTAAAAATGACGTATGGGCATACATTTTTAAACTTCTTTATCTTTTGCTGTTACTCTCAGACTGTGTCCTTTTGATTTCAATAATTCTGTAAATAATTATATAACAGTAGCTGAAATACCCAGCGTTTTCCAGGAGGAAAATAAAGTATTTTTTTTAATTGTTTGAGAAAAACATTATTAAAAAAGAACAGAACTTTAAAAATAAAAGGAAATTAATAAACAATAAAGACTCACTAATGTCCTTGTTTTGCGGTCTTGTATGTATGTTATCATCCAGCTGACCGGCCAACTCTGTTTAATTTCAGAAGCAACAGGAGCGTGGTGCTGCTTACACATAAAGAACGCTGGCAGTCGCCTGCTATATACTAACTTTGCAAGCCCGTGCTGTTAAAAGTGCGGGATCCTAGAAAGTATTGAAATCATCAGAACTACTCTGGACCTCTCTCTGCTATGACGATTCGTGTTGCTGACGTGCTCGCATCATTTGTGCATTAGCAGCTAAGCGACTGTCTTTCTTAGGGGGTTTTCTTTTGCCGGTGTGCTGGCCTTGCTTGCGTATCCTCGGAGCTGGAGCTCACACCATGACTCAATGTCTCACTTCCGGGCCGGACAGACACACACTTGCATGGATAGAACGCTATTTAATTTCAAAAGCAACAGGAGCACGGTGGTGCTCAACCATAAAGAATGCTGGCAGTCACCTCCAGTTCGCCCTCTGGTGGTCATTCCGAGTGTTAACTGAATGATAACATGCATACAAGACCATAAGATCAGGAGGGGGTGGGTTAGGGCTGATTTCACCCTACAGTATTTTTAGTCAACCTTTGAGAAACATGTGTACTAAGTTTCATGAAAATTGCTCCAGCAGTTCTGACGTGATGCTGGAACATACATACATACACATATTGACTTTTGTAATACTAGGGGGCTTCGCCCACCCCCGTGTTTGGTTTACCGGATATACAATTCAAAAAGATTGTTATTTTCATGGGAATTGTTACATATGCATTATTTTCACTTTAACTTTTGTAAAAACAATACTTGTCCTTTATTTCCGGCCCCCTGTGTGGTTACATCTGTTTCTCGCAGGACATATAACACTGCTTGAGTTGTGAAGGGGGGGCGGCTGAATGCACGCTAAGGATATGCTGTCGGATCATCTGCTGTCTTTCTGCTGCTGGTGAGCTGCCTGTTCTGCTTGTCGCATTTCGTTGTTTTAAGAGCTGTGAGCACATGATGCTTGTCTGCCAAAAGCAATCCAACAACTGCTAGGTTAGATGTCTGTGGACGTGTTTTAAATGATGGCTCACTGCCTTGTCTTGCGTGACGTTGTAAAAACAAATGTCCTTTATTTCTGGCCCCGGGTGTGGTTAAATGTCTTTCTCGCAGGATGTATAACACTGCTCGCGTTGTGAAGGAGGGGCAGCGTTGATCATTTTAAAGCCTGTACAGCTGTCCTTTTTGTCACTTCGTGTCTCTGCTGCTCTTGTTGTGATCGCTTCTCCGTGATCATAAAAATACACCTGATTGAATTGTGTTTTCTTTTAAATGAAACTTCTTGTTGCTTTAACTGTTGTGGGACCACCTATTCTCATAGCGTATGGTCCATTATTGTGTAAATCTATGTTTTGCGCATTGAATGATGCGAAGGCGAAAAGACTTTGTTTTCTGCTCTTTGCCTTTTATTTCTGACCTCGTTTTGTCCTGCTGTTTTTTCAATTACACCTGGTCCTGATGATTAATTTCCTTTTATTTGCGCTAATGTGATCTTTACTATCTTTTTTTTGATACTATAGCGACTGACGTAATAAACTGTCACAAAAGTTTTACTTGAACAATCATTGACTTCGTAACCCCAAACACAACTATTCTCCAACCCCTCATCCCTGGGTCTCGCCTTTCAATACCCGCTATCAGTCTTCCGTGTTATACTCCGCCCTCCCTCAATCGGACCTAACAGTCACTTAAAACAAAAAAGGTTTGAACCTGGCTGGGACGGTACAATACTTTCGAATTTTACTGCTTTCCTAACTTTCTCTGGAGTCTTTCAAATTCCAATGCTTTCATAATCTCTAATCAATCTTTTTTTCTCTCCAACACTTTTGGGTCTCTTTTCTCCATGCTGCTCTTTCTTTTTTGCTTAGTCTAGAACGTATTGTCCTTATACGCTTTATATGTGTTGAGAGCACAGGATCTGTGTGTGCTATGTGCCTTTACACGACTGAGTGTTTGCTGGCTGTGCTCTCTTATTTGATATTGTTTGCGTCCCGCGGGTCTTTTAAGTGTCTTCCGAGAAGACCACGTCTCGTCGCCCTGCTTTTCCTTTCCAGGATTTTTTTTTTTATAATAGAGAGATAGATTATTCAAATGACGAAATTGGTGGTGATAAAATCTAATGTTTGTTTATATTTTCATTTTCTTAAGTGTGACTACAATAATGTTCCAACTACAGTGTTCACACCTCTGGAATATGGAGCCTGTGGCCGGTCTGAGGAAAAAGCCATTGAGGCGTTTGGAGAGGAAAATATAGAGGTATGATCTAGAGCTATTATGGATAACAAAACGGAATCAAAACCTAGTAAAATATTATACGGAGACTATGAAAGTTGCAAGTATACATGAATGAACCTTGAAACTAATGAATTATTTAATGGTAAATTCAATAAGTGAAAACACATTTTGAAATGCATAGTTGTGCTTTAATAAATATATATTAGAGGAATGTATTAATGCATACCTGCTGAAATAAGTGAATTAAAAAATGTAAAAATCCATCCAGTGCTGGTTCCTGAGTTTAAGTGGGTTCTAGAAGAGTAGATGAAGCAAATCATCCATCCATCCATCCATCTTCTAACCCGCTGAATCCGAATACAGGGTCACGGGGGTCTGCCGGAGCCAATCCCAGCCAACACAGGGCAAAAGGCAGGAACCAATCCCGGGCATGGTGCCAACCCACCGCAGGACACACACAAACACCAAGCACACACTAGGGCCAATTTAGAATCGCCAATCCACCTAACCTGCATGTCTTTGGATTGTGGGAGGAAACCGGAGCGCCCGGAGGAAACCCACGCAGACACGGGGAGAACATGCAAACTCCACGCAGGGAGGACCCGGGAAGCGAACCCGGATCTCCTAACTGCGAGGCAGCAGCGCTACCACTGCGCCACCGTGCCGCCCGCTGAAGCAAATCAATATTTAAAAAATAGAAAACTAAATAAACTAATTGCACAAGCAAAAAAAAAAAAGGTAAAAAATAAGTAAAAATCCTGTTGCAGGACTTGGAGCAGAATGTACTGTAGGTAAGAGGCCCTAGAGGCAGAGCCCAGTCCTAATCCTTCATTGCTCTTGTGATTAACTTTTACTTCATTTAAAGGGCCAATGTATTTATTTGGGAGAGCCTCTATATTTTCTCCCTGAGTTCACCAGGTTTTACTTGTGTGAGATGGATTCTCTGCTTTAGAACAACACCCAATTACAGTTAGAGATGCTACTTTAGCAAATATTAATTGATTTATAAGCATCATAAAATTCTGATGTTTTCATTTTGACAAACCCAGAAAGTAATGGACAGTTCTTGTTAATTTTAAGCAACATCATGATGTAGCCTTGTATTTACAGGTATACCACAGTAGCTTCTGGCCACTGGAATGGACAGTTCCAAATAAAGGCAAAGATGCATGCTATGCAAAAATAATCTGCAATAAACAAGATAATGTGAGTATTAGAATCATTATACCCTAAAACATTAAATTGTTTGGAAATAGATAGCCTTGTATATTTCCTAATTAAGTGAATTTTAATAGCATGGTGGACTGCATACTTGCATTGCTTGCTTGTTTAGAATCTCTCTGTAGAAACTTGTATTTCACTCAACGTTTGCTTCTAAATTTTGAATGATCTCTGCCACTAAGGAACCTTGCAATACTTTCTACAGATTTTCTTCACTTCAAGGGTTTTATTGTTTTTTCATTTGCCAAGGAACAAGGGTGTCTGAGCACGTGTAGGTTCTTTAATCAATTGCGCTGTATTACATCCCATTCTCTGATTATAGCTGGTGATGAAATGGCATCATCAGCACAACATGGCTACTGATGAGATTGTAATCTAATACCATTTTGATGTAAACCCCTATTAAGAAGAACACTGCATTTCAAAGACACAAGCCTGTCGCCTGTCAAGACAGAGTGTTTAGTTAAATAAAGCTAATTTAGTCAGTTGAATCAAGGGAGTTAGAGACAGGTAAAAAATCAGAAGAAAACATAGAAATCAAAACTAAGAAGTTAACCCAAAGACAACAAAGACAGAATGTGAATTATAGTTTCTCATTAGTAAGCGGGTTTCTGGTATTAAGAAAGCTGGAGTCATGTAGCTACATTAACTAAGAAAGGAAACACACATAATGTTCTTGTATTACTCAACTGGTGAATTAGATGCAACTAATAATTTAATCTGCTACGGAAGTAAAACCTCATGCTGAAAGTGCTTTAAAGTGAATGTTTGTGTCTTTCCACCCTAAGGTACATTAAGGAAAGCAAAACAACTGAAACAGAAAATCATTCAGCAATTTTAACAAATAATTCACTTAGCCAGTAGTCATCTAATGCAGCTATTGGTATGAAGACTACAAAATCAGGTAGCACACACCAGACAAACATATACTTAATCAAATGTCCAAAAGCCATGATAAGATTTCATTAGCAGAACAGAAACAGAGGCAAAGGCAGAGGCAGAAGTCCATTTACCTCGTAAGTCGGATGTCTCAGTTGGGAATGACGTCACATCCAGGAAAACCGTTGTTGTGCTTGCTGCATCGGAATAAATTGCAGTTTATAACAATGCAGTATTATGTGTTATTTTGCGTATCCAAACACAATACCAACATGTCCACAAATAGAAGTTGGACAGAGCTGTGTGTACAACTGATTTAATGAGTTACAAATAAGCAGAAGTGCTAATAAACAGTAAATACTACAGCATTCACTAAAGTTTGCTGTGTTTGGTGCCACTTTGGATTGACATTATGAGGTGAAGTCGGACAAATGTGGACTTGACACACCAGTCCTGAGTTTCTTAGTTGGAACTATGACTTAAGGGGGCAATCTTTTGAAAATTCCAAGTAGGAACTCAGAAATTCTAACTTATCATTTCAAATGGATTGCAGTAACTTCATACTTATTTTCTGCAATATATTGTTTCAAATATAAAAAGTATAATGCCACTCTTGTTTGATATTGGGAAGCTTGTTTACAGGAAGCCTATATCTATAAAAGATTCCCACACGTTCAGCACCTTGAGTTCAGCGTTACTGAACTTAAAAATGAGGGAGATTCTGTGTAATTAGAGATTGTTCTAAATAAGTCCTTTAGAGAGACAGTGAACACCCTTAATTTTTAGAGGGTGAAATTGTAGGGAAGAGACTAAAGACAAATTGGTAAATGTCATATGGACAATTTAGGATCGCCAATGCACCTAACCTGCATGTCTTTGGACTGTGGGAGGAAACCGGAGCACCCGGAGGAAACCCATGCAGAGAACATGCAAAGTCCACGCAGGGAGGACCCTGGGAACCGAACTCAGGTCTCCTTACTGCGAGGCAGCAGCGCTACCATTGCTCCACTGTGCCTACCAGACATGGAAATTACCCTTTCTAAATAAACCAAGAAAGAACAAAATGCTGTTACTTATGATTTATTTTGGTCTAAAGATGTGTCAGGAGTACATATCCATGTAATTGATGTGTTGCCACAGCAAATTTCAGGGAATGAATTAAAAATTGTAAGAATATCTACACAAGTGTCACAGATGAAGAACAACTCGGACGACCATTCTTGTCCACTAGTGCTGACAATACCGAACGTGCCATCGACACCGTGTGTGCCCTTTGAAGTAAGCGTGTTAACAGCCTAGGACAGGTGCTGTCACGGTCGTTCCTGGGTTACCACAATGGATGCAGGTTTTTACTCAGTCAGTCAGTTTCACAAATTAATGGGCCAGTGCTACTTCTAATTGATCTAATTGTTTAATTAGCTGGCTTTTTTCTTCTCATATTTTGCATTAGGAAAATGTGTCTCCAGGGCTAAGGTTGGAAACCTATACTTTACCGATTGAATCAAAGATCTTTTCAAGTTACAAATCCAATGGCTGCTGGCTGCTTATACTGTAGGTATGTTTTTTTTGCCATCTGAATAAAAAGGGTTCAGTTTGAGGTTCCAAGCTGAAAAATTAATGGTATTTTAAGACCTTTTTGCATTAAGGACAGGGTTTCCAGGTTGATAAAAAATTATTACCCACAGACAGCTTAAAAATAGTGAATTTGACCAATAAATATCCCAATGCCTGGGGAAGACAAAATGACACACTGGAAGGCAGGATTTTGTCAAAAAGAGAGGGTTAGGTACACTGTAAAAAATGTCAGTAAATTTAACGGTACAAATACTGTAAATGGTGAAGGTAAAAGACCTTTTCTGAAAAAAAGGAAAGTTACCTTATGTTCTACTGAAAATTACCTTTATATCTTAAACAATACATTTCATTATTTTTTACAGCCAAGTTCTGTAAAATCAATATTTTTCTACCTTCAAAATATGCTAAATACCATTTATTGATGCATTACAGTTATACTGAAAAAAATCTGTTAATTTTACAGTGTAAAACTGTTAAATAACGAAGGTAAACAACCGTAAAATGTAAAACGGTAAATCACTGTTAAAGTAAACCGGCTATGATATTTGCCTAAGGACACGCCCCTTTTTACAATATTATTCCTGGTGAACCGCATACCTTTGAATAGTAGGGAAAAAAACTTCACCTAAGTTAGCAGACTTATTTTTCCCCACGTGCTGAAGGTTTTTTGAGGTTATGGAAGCTTTTTTTATGGTGGGTTGTATGTGATAAGTAGGACACCATACACCTCAAAAGAGAAAACTTTACTTCCCTACCAGGCAAGCGGCGTAACTTCTTTAAATGTTGAGTTGTTTTCAATGTGTGTAATTAAATGGCACATACTTGCTATTGGATGTTGTTAACTAACTGATGCAATCTATGTACTGGGGTTTGACCCTGTCAGTACATATTGTTTATTGATTGTCATATTTTTTTACACAACATGAAGTTTTGGTTATGGTTAAACATTCCCTTCTGTTGGTGTTTGTTGCAAAGACCAAATAGGTTTTACTACAAAGTTATTCTGTAAACCTAAAAATATTGTCACCTTATTTATTACAACAAAATTTTGGCAACCCAGCTGCCAGTATTTTACCGTAAATTTAACATTATTTTTTAAAGTGTACCGTAGACCAAAAAACATTGTTACCTTCTTTTTTACGGTAAAATCCTGGCGACCCCAGCTGCCAGTTTTTTACCGTAAATTTAACTTTTTTTTTTTACAGTGTACATATATTTCAGAATGATTGAATGGGCATATATCATCACACAACAGGGAGGTTTTACAATGGTAAAGTACATGTACAAGTACAAGTAGCAGGGAAAGATGTGCCAGATGGATGAAACCTAGTAAATATTGGATTACTGCATTGTTTTTAAAAAAGTAACCCAATAAACTGCAACCCGTGAATGCCCATTTTTTCCCCACAAATGACACGCAAAAGTAGCCTAATTGGGAGAAAAAACCACAGACCTGGCAATACTGGTGAAAAGATCTGTGCCGACATGTCAGCTCATTATTATGTAATACCTCTTGTTATCAGATTACACTCACAAAACCTGCAGTTTAGTAATTTATTTTGCTTTTACAATAAGCGTGCTTCCTGAGTAAGAGGAATCCATGTGTTGCACAGTCCAGTAAGACTGATATAGTTGTTAAGAGATCAAGTAGAATACAGTGGTACCTTGGTATATGTCCGCTTTGGAATAAGTCTAACTTGGTATATGACCTTTGCTTGGAATATGACTCGCGTGCTAGAATACCACGCACTACCCTTGTTTACCTCTCTCTCGAGACAAAGCCATGACTGCCCACGAGCGTCAGTACGCCAGTTGCTAGCATTCAGTGAACGACCCGCGCTATAACTCTGTGTACATTTTTATGTGATTTTGTGTTTTTTCACGTAAATTTGAATTGATTGTTGAAAAGTATGAAGGTGGCATGCATATCTGGGACTTGGCTGCTGCATACCGTATGCCGAGAACGACGGTATCTACGATTATGAAAAAGAAAGAAGTTATTAAAAAGTAAAGTGAGGTTAAATTTTCATTTATTTCATCTAATTGCTTTTGTATTTATGTATTTTAGTATTAGGCAGTGTTTAAATTATTTTATACAACCCCATCAATGTATAATATGCAAATAACAATAGGATTTTTTTTTCATGGGAACAGATTAATCATTTTCCCTTTATTTCTTATGGCAAAATTTTGTTTGGTATAAGTCAAAGGATCTGGAACGGATTAAGGACATATACCGAGGTATCACTGTATTATGATTATTCATGTCAGAGGAGTGACAAGAGCTACAATAGATATAGTTCATAGTACAAGAGACATTTCAGTGCAATGCTAAGAATGAAAATCTGATTCTGAGGATTCAAACGGACTGCTTTCAGTGAGTGGCTGATGTAGATGGGCAGAGACACTTAACCTGCAATGTTTAGGAGAGAAAAAGGCAGTTTGTACAGATTGGTTGAATTTAGAGAATTTAGCCCAAACAATGAATAAATGGTGGACATCATTGCAACATGGACTATTTTTACTATCTTTAGTGCAGTAGGACCAGCAAACCAGACAGGAAGGGCAGGTTATAATGAACACAGTAATATTAGTGGTGCAGAACTTGAGAAGATGGGTGGGTGTGCGATGAAAAAAACAAAGAGTTGGTTTGAAGTTGGTGAAAAGGGCAGAGACATCTGATCTATAAATGTAGTATGAATTGGGGAAAAGTAGGGTGATCATGAAAATAGTTAAAACTGTTAAAAGAAGAGACTGGACAGTACTGCTCTCACCATTTAGGCAAAAAATAGCCAATAAAAAAGGAAGAAAAAGCTTTCTCTTACTGTCCTTCACTCTCCACCTTAGTAAGCCAGTTCAAACCAGTACCAAGACTCCCTTTGAATCATACACCAAGGAGAATATCCTAACAGATAAATGTTCTCTTTCTGCCTGCTCTCACATGCCCCTGTCTACTCTTCCCTTCTGTGACACTTCTCTTTCTTTATTTCTTTGTCTCTCAGGTCCGTTCCACCAATTTTACAATATTTTGAGATTAGCTAAACTTGTTTGGTCTACCTTCATTTTTAGAACTGCTTTATAAAATAACTAGCAAAATAACACTGAAGAAATGAAAAAGAAAATCTTAACATTCGATTTTATTGTGCACTGCTTTCAATCAAAAGTGGAAAGCTTTTGTTTCGGACAGAGTGGCCAACTTTTGTCCTTCCATAACAAAAAAATATTAAAGTATGCTTAAAGCAGAAATATGCTTAGAATTACCAAAGTTAAAGTTACCAAAACTGGAACCTAACGTAAAGACCCTCTGTGCAATGCAGCAGGCTTAGCATTTACATTTACATTAATTTCCTCTTTACTTCTGACATGAAGTCATACATAATTTAGGAGTTATTTACTCCTCCTTTTGATAATTTTGCATTTACAGTAAATGTAAATGTTTTCGATATTAAACGTGAGGAAATTTTTGAGTTTGTATTTTTTTCCATATCAATATAATTCTTATATATATATATATATATATATATATATATATATATATATATATATATATATATATATATATATATATATATATATATATGTGACAGTCCGTGTTAGCTCTACAGTCTTTGAAAATTTAAATCCAGAACCGCCAATAATAAAACCAAAGATTAAGCAGGCAAATGAGGACAGACACAGGCAGCAAGGGTAGGTGCAAATGCTTTATGTTTTTATTAAAACCAAACAATAGTGTCCAAAGTGCAGTAATGTCAATAAATAAATTATTTTAAAACAACAGTGTTTGTCTGTAAGTTAAAATCCAATAAATAATCCAAATGATAGAACCATGCACTCATCAGGTGCACTTTCTCTTCTTTTTATCCTTCCCGAGCCCAGCACATTTTCCAGTCTCCAGCTCCTCAACTCTACCTGCTCAGGTCCTGCAGCCAGCAGAAACACCATGGCCACATCCTCCTGCTTTTGCCACAGTTGTCTCCATCAGCATTTGTCTGACACTGTCCCTCCATTTTCCACTACGCTCACCTAGCATCTTAGGGATCTCTAGGAGGGCACCTCATTCCCTGCTCCTCTGTATATTCAGCAGGGGTCAATCCACCCCTGGAGCATTGATTGTTTGCTCCTGTATGGGGCTGCTGACTGCTCTGCCTCTTTTCCCACACAATGGCTCAGACAGCCAATATTGCTCTCTCACTCATTGCTCTTTTTTTCCTAAAGCCCGCCTCCTCATTTCCTGTGCAGGCTCCATTTTATGCACCAATTGGATGCTGCCAACACTTGCTTCAGGGTGTTAATGAAGCACTTAACTGATCTGTTTGCTGTTCAATCAGCTGATCACCAATCAAACTTGGAGTGACACATGTACATTCCCATGTACACCTGCTGGAGCCTGTACACTCTGGAACATTCCAATTATTTATTATTTACAGCAAACGTCTCTCATCACACCCTTATAAAAATCCCTAAATGTAATATTGGAGAAAGTTAAAGAAATTTTACCTTTAGTTGCACCTAACAAGAGTTCAGCACTTAATATTATGATGAAATAATGTTGGTACTTCAGAACATATTTAAGTTCCTGGAAGTGGGTATTCCAAGAAAAAGCTTTGGAACCGCTGATCTACAATAGGACACTAGGAGTGACTTACAGTGATCATCTGAGAAAAGCGTTTTGCTTTCCCTGCAGAAAAATCTCATTTGTAGTGTTGGAGATTTCTTGTTGAACAAAGAATGATCAGCTTGTATATTTCACTCTTCAAGCAAGGGTACTGAGCCCCTGTATTTCTTCACTTTACCAGAAGCTCAAATGATTCCTTGTATGCAGCTGAGTGTTGCCAGCAGCTGCTGGACTTGTGATACTTGTATATAAATCAAGAGATTTTCCTTTGGATGGCTCAAATCAAAGAAGCATTCTGTATTATTTTTGGTAATCACTATTGATTTGGTATGCAATTTTTACCATGTTATTTATGCTTTAATTAATCATAGCTTGATAATACAGTACTGGCATATTCACATGTGTTTTTGTTCACTGACAAACGCTGATGTAAACTGCTGAGGTGCAGGTGCCTTCTCTGTGCTCGAGATAAAGAGTTAAACTTGAACTGTCATATCACTCTCAAACAATTTGTTCCCATTTATGCAAAACTGGGCCGACACCTGCTTAATGTAGAACATTATGATTTTGATTTTACAGTGGCACAGAAGGTTAGTTTCCCCATACCTTAATTCCCATCATGTATTTTAATTCTGAGTGGTAACTCCCCTTTAATGTGTCTTACTTATTTTACTAAATCCTTTCCAACAATACAGAGAGAAGAGTTATAACATTAGAATTTTTCTGGAAATTGGGGTGATTTTCAAGTTTTGGTTGTGCTTTGTTGTGCCGAAGGCTATTATTATTTGGCCAAGTGATTGGTTGAACCCATTTCCAAATGGTACTGAAATTCAAACTTTTGTGAGATGAGGCTGACTGTGGCACAGTGGGTATACTATAAAATATTTGAACTGACATGACAAATGAAGATGTTGATCGAAACAAGGAGAGCACATAGCCTGAGACATCTCTGTGCTAAAGGTCTGAAGGGAAGATGTGAAATGTTTGATTGTGATTAACAGTTTCCATTTCTAAAGGAATTTTAACATTCAGTGGCACATTGGTTTCTTAATCTATTTTGTATAGTCAGCCTGATTTCCGGGCCTAGTGACCAACTTTGCACGTATTTTTCCTGCCTGTGTGGGAATTTCACTGGGTATTCTGATTTCCACCTTCAAACTCCAAAAGCAAGTAGGTAAGGTTAACTAGTGGCTGTAAGGTTAACCCATTATGAATGAATCTGTTTGTATAAGTGTGTCCTAATGGTAATTTTTACTTTACACCTGAAGCTGCTAGACTTTGTGATGTTCTAAGCAAGCTCTGAAAATGGAGAGACAGATGATCGTGGTAGAGAGATGAGCTGATGTCTATAAAAAAAGACCGACATTACGGTCCACTTGGTGGGTACACATTCTAGAAAGTCTGTTAATGAGGAAATGTAAAATTTACAGCAGGTGAAATGCTTTCAAGGTTTCAGATGTAAGTGCTACTAGTTTAAATTCACTAAGGTAGGAAATTCTTGGTAGGAACAATGGTGAATGCTTCAAACCCTTGGAAATATATATTGGCTTTTGTATCCTGCAGGGGGCGTTAGCTTCCTGGGAATGAGTTCTTTTTGTAATTGTGGCATGTTATATAACCCGAAAACTATATAGATTTAATATAAAAAGGCAATACCCCTCCCTTAATGATACGGAGGCAATAAATCACATAGGAGAAATAACTTAGCTTTCTTTAATGACGGCTTATGCTGCATAACAGATGAAGGAAGCCAATGGCAAGAACCCAGTTCGGGAGTGGGGGTCCGATGTGTAGAGTCTGCCATTTTCGCTGCAGCGTTGGAAGGATTTTCAGGATTTTCAGGATCAGATGACGGTATCTCCCATCCATCTGTCGGCTTCAAAGGTGTGCCAGGCAATGTTCCAAGGCTTTATGCTCTTTCTTCATGTGCAGGACCCCATTTAGGTGAATCATGCCATTCCAAACAAGGCAAAAGAAGATATAGTTTCATGCTGACTTTGACATACAAAAATAGTATATAATGGTCCTCAGTCTAATTGCTCATTTTACAGTTGTCCATAACTGTCTTGTCTTATAATGCTTGCCTAGCAGTTCTTATATGGTGAACCCCTGTGCTAAATCTGGCTCTGTGTCAACTGTGCATGTGAGTAGAAAAAGGCAGATTTATAAAATATATTTGAACAGAGCACATTGACATATTAAACTTATACTCTTATTACAACTTAGAAGCTGTGATGTCTGGAAACACTCAGGCCATTTGTACGACACAAAGTCTAAGCTCCCTGTTGATCTGCATTTTTCCTTTAACTCTTTTGAAAATGGATGATAAATAGTGGCCAAAAAAAGCAAATAATTTATACAGCTGAAGGCTGTGTATCCATTTATTTGCAATAGTCAAACAGCATCTCCATATTTCCACAATCTTGGGTTTAAATCCCAGCTCAAGTAGTGTCTTTGTGGAATGTGCTCATTCCCATCGTATTGTTTTACCCTTTTATCTATAGACTCCAGTTTTGCTTCCACATCCAAAAAATGTTTATGCCAGTTTAAGTGAAATTGGCACAGTATGAGTGAGTTTGGGTGCAAGTTTGAGTGTGGCCTGTGATGGACAAGTGGCCAATACTGCTACAGCCTCCAGCTCCCCATGACCCTGAATTGAATTGAGAAGGCTCAATAATGGATGAGCAATAGGCCATCATCTCATGTAAATAAGGCAAGTGTTTGGAGGTATTAACTGTGCGATACTGCGCCAAATCATTTGCTCAATTTCACCTTTCTTCTTTTATGATTCAGTAGAGTTGATACTAGGCTAATTTATGATGGTCCTTGACAGTGCTTTTTTATTTTAATGTAGGGTCCTTGTATTTAATATTACTGTTTATTCTGCCTGTCTTTCTTTGACAAAGATTTATGTATGGTCTTCCTTTCTAAATTTATGTGTTCAACGCCTTGTTTGCAGCTTTAAGTATGCTGAAATACATGCACTCAGAACATCCTCTTTGCACTTCCGTAGCGGCTTTTATTATCTTACTGAGCCAAAAGCAGTATTATCATTATTAGTAGAAAAAATAGTTTTACCTGGAAGCTATAACAATAAATATCACACATACAGTAAAGGTTACTTGCATTCTGCATGTCTGCTACTCCTAAATGTTATTTGGCCTTATAAACAGACTGGTTTGGATTAAACCTATTAATCTGCTTTCATTTTTTTGTTTTCAGGACAGAATTGTAGGTTTTCATATCCTGGGACCAAATGCTGGTGAAATAACTCAGGGCTTTGCAGTTGCAATGAAATGTGGGATGACGAAGGTTCAGCTTGATGACACCATTGGCATCCACCCTGTGTGTGCTGAGGTCTGTATACAGTGTTCATGGGTATGATGCTCTTAAAAACACCTGTTTGTTTTACTATTTACTGTATTCATTTTATTATGTCAGATGGAATCTGGTATAGAGTCATCATATTTCTTTTTCTTTCTTTAAAATAATCAAGTGTAACCTCTATTTTCAAATATCATAAACCTGAATTAATGAAAAAGTTAAGAAATAATAAAGATAAAATGCAAACCCTTGTCAACCCCTCTTGGGCCCACCTTCTCTTGTTTCAGACACCCTTTTTATGTCCATGCCTCCTTTCTTCTGTCTTGACTGCCTTTCCCCTGCAGCTGAACTCTTGCATCAACCATCTTCCTAGAGCTAAACAGACCTTGACAGGGTAGAGATCAGCTATACCCCATCCTGGGGTTCTTTATAGACTTCTCCTCAAATGCTTGGCTTCCTTTTGAAGAACAGAACAACCATAGCTGCGCACATGCTGCATGTCTTTATATGAATCAGTAGTAATGACCACCACCACCATTACAAGTTCTTCTTTCTCTGTTTGCCCTCTTTTCTAACAGCACATACAATTTAGAGCCAGTGTCCTGTAGCGGCAGGATGCTTCTGCTATTAGTGTGATGACCCAAACTTGTCAGATATTTTAATTTCAATCTCTAAACTGCTCTTTCCAGAAACACACTCTCTTGAAGTGCTCATGCATATGGTGACACCAACCTGTATGCATTGTTTGATTCCAAAGGACACAAGTGTACTAATAAATGTCAAATTCCTTTTGTTTATGGTATTGCTTCTTATTTATGGCCAAAAAATTATATTGCTGTATTAATTGAAAAGTCTTTTTATAGTTTTTATTTTTCCGATTTTCAATAATTGTGTCTTTATAAATTTTGATGTTAGATGGCTTAATAAAGCTTAATCAACAACCAGAAGTGGCAGAATATATATGTACATATACATATTCTTTATTGATATATATATATATATATATATATATATATATATATATATATATATATATATATATATATATATATATATCTCAATAAAGATCCAATGATCAGACCATCTTATCTAGTTTAGGGGTGCAATGATCCGACAATGGCACCAGTGCTGGAAGTAACTTGAATGGTGTGGCAGTTGAACAGAGGGCCCACATACACTTGTATGGAATATGGAATGAAAGAGTACTTGGAGAAACAACAACAACAACAACAACATTTATTTATATAGCACATTTTCATACAAAACAAATGTAGCTCAAAGTGCTTTACAAAATGAAGAATAGAAAAATAGAAGACACAATAAAAAATAAAAATAAGTCAACATTAATTAACATAGAATAAGTAAGGTCCGATGGCCAGGGTGGACAGAAAAACAAACAAAAAAACTCCAGAGGCTGGAGAAAAAAAATCTCTACGGATTCCAGACCAGGAGACCGCCCAGTCCCCTCTGGGCAATCTACCTAACATAAGTCAAACAGTCCTCTTTGGATTAGGGTTCTCACAGAAGGACTTGATGATGATGGTCACGTAGACTTCTGGCTTTTAATCCATTCATTATTGTTGGTGAATCATGAAGCTTTGAGTAGGTGGTAGTGGCGCAGGCCGCCACCACAAAGAAACCGGAAAAAGAAACAGAAGAGAGAGTTGGGGTCAGTACGGATTTTGGAGCCACCATGAATAGTTATTATGATGAATTGAACATACAGAGTGTCAGTATTAAGTTAAAGTGAAGTTATAAAAAGGCCATGTTAAAGTAATATGTTTTCAGCAGTGTTTTAAAGTGCTCTACTGTATTAGCCTGGTGAATTCCTATTGGCAGGCTATTCCAGATTTTAGGTGCATAACAGCAGAAGGCCGCCTCACCACTTCTTTTAAGTTTAGCTTTTGGAATTCTAAGGAGACACTCATTTGAAAACCCCACATCGAAATGAGGAGAGGTTTGCAGCCAGGTCTTTGGGGCTATTTAGAAAATAGCGCTAACCACTAAGCCACAATGCTGCCCAGGTCCAATTTCAGTATCATTTTCATTATCGATAAATAAGAATATTCCGACCATCAGTTACCTGATGATCCAGTTGTCACCCAATGGCTAATCAGAAGAAATCATTGATTTCTTATGCAGCATTTATTTCAATTACTGGTTTCTGTTGTGGCATTAGTGCTTTTTCCTAATCTGTATAACATTGACATTGACAATTTGAGACACTCTCAACAAGATGCCAATCCTGGAGTGACACTCAGATACACTACAAATATAGCAATGAAGGGTTTATTGTAGGGCAACATAGATAGATAGATAGACAGACTGACTGACTGACTGACTAAATGACCAACCAACCCTTGGCGTATATACTGGAGGCTAGCAAACATTATCACATTACATATAAAAAGAGTGATTGGACTAATCAAAGTAACTGTAAGCTAGTAAGCTTAATGTGAAGGTACAGTTATGTGAAAAAGTAAGTATATAATATTTGAATGTGATGATTTTATATAGCACGGATCGGAAATCAGCAGTTCTTAGCATTGCACCACGCAAGCTGTCGTATCAACCGCCTACTGTAACTTGCTTTATTTTTTCTTCACCTATAGTCTAGAATAAAAGTGCACTTGTTTTGTATTCTTGTACACCAACATATGTTCCTGTGTTTGAGCGACACGGGCATGCTCAAAAAAATAGACGTGTAATGCCACGAAAAGTGCACGCAGGCACTTCAGTTCGCAAGCATTGGTAAGAGAATGCAGTCACAAGTACGCTGCACAGCTACAGCGCATCTTTATGTAAAAAAAAACAGCATTCTCAGATGGGGGGTAGGGAAGGATCCTGAACACGACTGAGACTGAGAATGAAAAGTGAATAAAAAAAAAAAACAAACCTTTACAAGTATCATAAATTACATTGGCTGTTACACACTGAAATGAAATGCATGTTTTTATTCTAAAATATTAAGAATAAGAGCAGTTTACTTCTCAAAACTGAACCAATCGGGATCGAACTCATGACGTTTTGTATACCAGTTAGCAGCTGATTCCATTACACTACCGTGGCAGCTGTAGTAAATATGTGTCAATATGGCATGCTAAGGTGGCTTTTTTCTGCAGTTATATTTTTGAATACAAGCATACTTGTTCTGTTATATTTGTACCTTTTGTGAAAGTGTTTGATATTTGGACTTCAGGCTTCATACATTATATAGTTTATGCTTACATTTTGTCATTTACTACTACAATATGAAAAACGTTTCTGTTTTAAAAATGTATTTACACGGATTACTGTAGAAACGGAACACACGTGAAATGCGTGTGTTCCAAATAATGATCTATTATTTCCACTCTAAAACTCCCCTTCACTCCCAGATAATCAATCAAGACATGAGCTGGGAGAAGTTTGTGCACGTTCTAAGTCGGTGGGGGGATGGAATAGCCGGCTGATTTTTATCAGCACATTTAGATGACAAAAGACGCTGGTGGAGAGCTGTGAACGATTTTAAGAAGCGATTTAAGGTGGGACGGAATTACGAGTTTTTTCGTAGGCTCTGGTAATTCTAGTGTTAAATGTTTTTTTTTTTAACATATGTGGATATATCAATATTTGATTTTCATTTAAGCAGTATCTTTAAATAAAGCTGATGTAATTTAAAAAAAGAAACAATGAAAATTTGACTTTGTAATAATTCATTTATTCATGAAAAAATGAACAGATATGCCATTTCCATCTGTGGTAAAGGTACTGTAAGCATACCTTTGGCTGTAATGCCTGGTATTACCGTCTTTTGCAGAGACATTTCCAGTAACTGTTTAGCAGTCTCTAAGATCTGCTTGCAGAAAGTTTTTCCCACTCCTTAATACAGATTTTTTTTTCAGCTCTGAGATGTTTGAGGAGTCCTGTTTCAGATCCCCTCACAGTATCTCAATGGGATTCAGATCTTGGCTTTGACTTGGCAATTCAAGAACCATCCATCTCTTTTTTCAGCCATTCTTTGGTGGATGTGCTGGTTTGTTTAGGGTCCATTGTCATGTTAAAAGTCTCCTTTTTGTTGAGCTTCAATCTTCTGACAGATGGTCTCACATTATCCTCAAGTATCCTCTGGTACAATGAAGAATTCATAGTGGATTCTATGATGGTGAACTGCCAGGATCCTGACACAGTAAAGCAATTCTAAACAAATAATATTTACACCATAATACTTTACAGTTGGTGTCAGGTTCTTCTGGTCAAATGCTGTCTTTGGTTTTCACCAAACTTGTCTATGGGTAATGTGGCTAAATAGCTATATCTTTGAATCGTCTGTCCAGGGCACATTGTTCTAGAAGTCCTTTTGTTTGCCTCGGTGTTCATCGTTAGCAAACTTTGGTTTTGCCCTGTGTGGACACTAGAAGGCACTGTTGCCCCTCAAACCCAACACAACAAGCACAGGGCACAAGCTAAATGCACAAAGATGTTATTTATTAAGAGAAAACTCTCCCCGATCGATTGTTTCCTACCACCACAGCCACAAGTAATTAGTTGGCATAGCACACAACTATTGTTCTTTCTCTGTCTCTTTCTCTTCCACTCCTCCCAGCAAGCTTCATCCACCTTCCACCTGACTCTGACTCATTCCTGTGAGGTTGGTCCAGTCCGCTTTATATTGGCCAACCAGGAAAGTGCTTCTGCTCTTCTACCTACATGGTCTACAAGCACTTCCGGGTTAGGCGGAAACTTTATGCCACATGGCTCTTCCACAGCACCCCGTGGCAGCACCCACAGTACCCAACAGAGCTGACATATAGAATTTCAAGTCCCATGGGGCTCTGTGGCAATGTGGGGCACTGCAGTAATCCAGTGGAGCTGCCATCTAGCATTTTGGGGGATGCCTACCCCCAGCCCTCCATTTCTTGGGCATCCTGGCCAGTTGGGCTTCCGGCCATCTCTTACACCTGTTATTTATGCTCTATTTCTTCCATATGGATCTAATTTGTGCAGCCACTTTTAAATGGTAGACTCATGCACTTTGACATCATCAGACACAGTCTACCTGTAGGTCCATTGATGAAATCCTGAGGTGCTTAGACACTTCTCTCAGCTCCTTGTGTTCTGCTCTCAGGCCTGGCAGTTGGCAGTTGTTTGAAATTTCCACTTGTAGAGGATCTTCCTGACTGGTTGTGGAGTGGTTGATTACCAGTTGTTTGTAGATTTTTAAAATCCCCTCCCCGACTTATAGCCATCTAAAACCTTCTTTCTGAAGGCCTTAGAAAGCTCCTTTGATCTTGGCATGGTGATGACACATAATTCAACAACAGTGAACAAACAAAACTAAATATCTGGGGCTTAAATAAAACAGGTTCGGACCAGATTATCTGTAATGATGTTCCAATCATTTGATTTTAATTTTAGGAATTTCAGGCAGTGATGAAGATCAAGGTGTATTTACTTTTTCTAAATGCACAATTTGCATTTATGCTTATTTATATTATTAAATTGAGTACAAAATGTAAATATGGCATAATGTTTGTTGTATTATATCATTATCTACAGATATTGTTTAAATGAAGATCAAATTTTGATCTGTTCACAAGCAGTATGTTATAAAAAACACATTTCTTGTGGTCTATTTACTTTTTTGTATGACTATCAATTAATGGAGGCAGTTATTAAGAAAATGTTTGAGCAGCATATGTCTGAAATAGACTAATACACTGGAATTCTATGAGGAAGCAACAAAGGCAAGCGATAAGAGATTCATATGATATTATTTCACTTGATTTTCATCACTTTTCACTAAAAAAGGCACGGTGCATAATTGGGAGCAAAATGGTCTCAAATGAAGGAAGCATAGGGTTTTGGGGAGTAGGATTTAGGTGATGTTTAAAGTGGTGTCCATTAAGGATCAGTGCAGAGACTGCTGCTCTTTTTAATGTATATAAACAACCTAGAAAAGAATATAATCAATCAGCTGCTTAAGTTTGCAGATATTACCAAACTAGGTGGAAGGGCAGTTAATGTAGAATCATCTAAATTATTATGGAGGGACTTGGACGGCATACAAGCTTAGCCAGATATGAGGCAGTTGAAATTGAATGTAAATAAATGCAAGGTGCTAACACATAGGAATGCACAATGGGACGTTTGACATGTGAAAGCACACTTTACAAGAAGTGCCTAGGAGTCATAGTGGACTCACCACTATCTACATCAAGGCAGTGTGCAGAAGCAATCAACCAGGCTAACAGAATGTTAGATTATACAGTATATTAAGATGTGTGGCATTTCTGACCTATAGTTACACAGATCTGCCCAATCAACTTTTTTTGTATAAAGGTATAATATTTGCTATTTTCCAGTCCTTAGGAATTTCCCAAGTACACAATAACTTTCTATAAACAGGGTATATGCATGCATTCATTTCTATAAGCAATCAAGGATAAATATTACCTGGTCCTGGTGATTTATTAGATTTCAGCCTGTTTAATCTGAGCAGTACTTCTCCCTGTACAGTTTCCAAATCACTAAGTACTTCCTTAATAGTTCCTGTTACTTTTGAGAAGTTATTAACATCTTTACCATTTCAAGTTCAACAAAATGTTAATTCAAAGTCTTCGCTATTTGATTGTTTGTATATTCTAACTCACCTTTACAGCTCTTAATACTCTTCAACCTCTCCTTTACCGTTCTTGTACTGCTATGATATTGAAAGAATCCCTCTGGGTCAACGTTTATCTTTTTTTCAATATCTGCCTCCAATGTTTTTAGCCTGCCTAATATCCTTTTTTAGTCATTGCTCGCATGCTCTCATATGCCCTTCAGTAGCGATGAAGTTACTATTCTTATATGCCTTGTATGCCTCCATAATTTCTTTTTTAGATCCTTGCTCATTCCACCACAGGATTGACTCTAAATTTAAGTATAAACGTGTCTTGCATTACATCTAAAACGACTTTAAAAGTGACCCACTCTTAGCTGTCCCCACACCTAAGGTTATCCCAATTTATCTTAATTAGTCTTTGCTGCATCTGTTCAGAATTACCCCTACTCACATAAAACTTTTTTTTTTTTGAGTATGCACTGTATTATCATGGTGTGAGTGGATCTCACTAAATTCTTAATTAGATTGGTCTACTCTTGTATCCTAAACTTCACACATATAGAAAGATGCACAGACAGACCCTATCAATTTAAGCATTGAATATGAGTGATGTCTGTACTTCAGTACTTCACCCAGGGGCTAACTGGCTTCAGTGCAAACAGTACACAGGTGTTTCTGGGTATATCCCAGACCGAAATGCTACATTGGTTGGCAAGAATATCTTAGACGCATCCTTACCTTTTACCCCGGAGTTATCAGAACCACAGTCCAGATCAGCAAGGTCCTGAAAATGGTTGAAAGCCTCAAACTCTGGGGTTGGTGACCCTGAACAGTGCATACCTCTTGCCTCATGCTGACGTCTGTCTGACACTCACCACCTTTTACCTCTCTGGTCTGGAGTCTCAACGCATGGCACTTGAGGAGTGCACACTTAATCCTTAAAGGACCCCTGGGCAAGATCTGCCAGTTTCTTATTACAAAACAGGCTAGCCACATCCTCTTAATATTCAGGGACCCTCAAATTGAGGTGCCAGCTCCCGCAGATGTAAGAATCCTGGAAGTGGACTTCACCGAAAATTCTAACATTATACTGGAATTATATTGTACTTATAAATTATATATGAATTATTCATGAGTTGAACACACTACAGTACCTGTTGAATACTTACTGGCCCTCTCTTAGCCCCTGTATTAACTGTTTAAGTCACGCTTACTACTAAATGCTTTCTTCTCTTTGCTACTGACTCATTTTAAGATGCCTGCTGAAAGTCTTTTTACAGTATGTCTCACTAGACTTTCCCATTAGCCTGCCTGTTAGAAATTCTCTTAGTCGGTTTCTCTTTTTTCCAACCCAGTGCAACTATAAATATTAGAAAACTGTTGAACACCCTGTCTTTTTAATGTGCTCTTTATTCTTAACTATGCCTTGTGGCTTGCACACAATGTACTCAAGTTAACTAGTAATCTTTTACTTCCTTCCTTGCTGGTAAACCCTCTGCTTATTTAGGAGGAAAATAACGCTTTTTTTTTTTTATTTTTTGAGAAAAACATAATTAAAAAAACACAATTTTAAAAATAAAAATAAATTAACAAACAGTAAAGACTCACTAATGTGCTTCTCTTGCAGTCTTGTATGTATGTTATCATTTAGTTGACGCTCTGAACCGGCCAACTGTATTTAATTTGAAAAGCCACAGGGGTGCGGTGCTCAAACATAAAGAATGCTGGTAGTCACCTCCAGTTCACTGTCTGGTGGTCGTTCTGAGTGTCAACTGGATAATAACATGCATACAAGATCACTCCCTACCCTACCCAGAATGGGGTGGGTTAGGGCTAATTACACCCTACAGTATTTTAAGTCGATCAATGAGAAACGCATACTAAGTGTCATTAAAACTGATCAAGCCGTTCGGACGTGATGCTGGAACATACATACATACACACATTGACCTTTATATTCTGTATATATATATATATATATATATATATATACAGTATATATATATATATATATATATATATATATATATATATATATATATATATATGAAGGCATTCGTAGTCTGAATCACAATCTGATTGTATGGGTGGTTACCTACCAGGTAACGCTTGTGGTTGGTCAGCAAGTCGGCTAACATCCGCCACGGTGCCCTCTTTCAGTTGCGAGAAGCAGATCATAGAATGGTTGAAACAGTTTTACTGTCAAATAATGTAAAGAGTCTGCGACACATGTTTCGCCCTAATTCTGGGCTCATCAGGCGTACACACTCACTGCACCCCCTCTCAGGAACTGAACCTCGGACGTCAACCACAAGCGTTACCTGGTAGGTAACCACCCATACAATCAGATTGTGATTCAGACTATGAATGCCTTGAATGTAATTTCCCCGATCTACATACAGAAAAGTAAACGAACCACATGCCGTGGCGAAACATGTGTCACGTACTCTGCATTATTTGACAGTAAAACTATTTCAACCACATATATATATTATATTATATTGCCTCGCAGTTAGGAGACCTGGGTTCACTTCCCGGGTCCTTCCTGCGTGGAGTTTGCATGTTTTCTTCACGTGTCTGCATGGGTTTCCTCCGGGCGTTCCGGTTTCCTCCCACAGTCCAAAGACATGCCGGTTAGGTGGATTGGTGATCCTAAATTGGCCCTAGTGTGTGCTTGGTGTGTGAGGGTGTTTGTGTGTGTCCTGCGGTGGGTTGGCACCCTGCCCAGGATTGGTTCCTGCCTTGTGCCCTGTGTTGACTGGGATTGGCTCCAGCAGACCCCCGTGACCCTGTGTTCGGATTCAGCGGGTTGGAAAATGGATGGATATATTATATATATATTATATACTGATATATTATATATATATATATTATATATATGTATATATTATATTATATATATATTATATATATATATATATATTATATATATATATATATATATATATATATATATATATATATATATATATATACATACTAACTGTGTAAGCCAGCACAGGATCCTAGAAAGTATTGAAATCATCAGAACTACTCTGGGCATCTCACTGCTATGAGGATTTGTGTTGCCGACGTGCTTGCATCATTTGTGCATTAGCAGCTAAGCGATTGTCTTTCTTAGTAGGTTTCCTTTTGCCGGTGTGCTGGCCTCACTTGCATATCCTCGGGACTGGAGCCCTCACCCCAACTCTACGTCTCACTTCCGGGCTGGACAGACACACATTTGCACGTGTACAACTCTATTTAATTTCAAAAGTAACAGGGGTGCGTTGGTGCTCAAACATAAAGAATGCTGGCAGTCACCTCCAGTTCACCCTCTGCTGGTCGTTCTGAGTGTCAACTGGATGATAACATGCATACAAGACCGTGAGATCAGGAGGGGGTGGGTTAGGGCTGATTTCACCCTACAGTATTTTTAGTCAAACAATGAGACACGTGTAAAAAGTTTCATGAAAATCTCTCCAGACGTTCAGAAGTGATGCTGGAACATACATACATACATACACACATTGACTTTTATATATATATATAGATTAACTAACACAAAGCTGGCTAATTATTTACATGTTGGCATGCTGCTGAGCTATGCAGGACACAAACACCCCATCAGTCACAATGCCTGGATAGATGAAAAAAATGCAAAAAAAAAGAACTCTAATGGGGCAAAATAAGCAGAAAAAAGTATGATGTGGATAATTTTTTGGCATTCAAAATTATGTTTTTGGAGCAATTGCTGTCTTTTTTGCTGTGGTTTTCACCCACAGATACAGTATATGGATGGAAGCTCGTCATATTCTTGTATGTCTAATCTCTGATTACTGTTTGATCACACCTGTTACCAAAGAGGTAACAGTTGTGTTCTTCTTCCACATAGACCTCATTTCCTGAAAGACAACAAGCTGGACTGCCGAATCTCCAAATCAAAAGAGCCACCCTGTTTCCTGTTAGCTTTGAAAGAGATCCATATTGCAGGAGCTGGCTGTTTTACAGCCCCCTTCTGTGGTCCATAGTCAGGCAATTTCATCCAAGTATTCACACCTGCGGCTCCTGATACACAATTTGCATAACAGCTTGGTGGGCCAGGCTGTATTTTGGCATATCTCTATGATAATTTATTCCCCATATTTATAACGCTCTATGAAGTATCAAAGGTTTTTTTTGTGCTGTGAACAGAATCCCACACTTTGAAAATTTCTTTGAGGTACTGTTGAGCTGGTTATTTTTCATGCCAAGAAATAATGGAAAAAGTATGTTTATTTTTCTAAAGTGCACTGTGAATTATTACATATTATATTGCAAATTGTTTTGTGCTTTGCAATTAGTGCTGTTTATGAATAATCCCTTATATAAAATAAGAGATTATTATCTTTTATAGTTGTATTATTATTGATATTACTTTTCATTCATAAATGATCAACTGTGTACATGTTGCGTATGCCCTGTGATTCTGTGGCCTCTCATAGGCCCACAGCAGGTTGACACACAGATGCAAACTGTACTGTAGTAGCCAGCATATTAGGATGAATGTAGGTGAAGCTGGATGGGTGATTGACAGCAAAATGTCACAAGCTACACTGAGCTCTACATTCCACAAACCCCTGGAACATTTGCGTTACAGTTTACAAGTCCAGGAAGGTTCAAGAAGACAGGCAGAGACTGCTAGATAAATAGAGCCTTACACAAGATAAGGATGGTCTACAAAACATCTTTATGAGAGGCAATGTATGGTAAGGGGTGCCTTAAAATTATTAAGTCATTCATTCTCAGACATTGCCTCCAACCTCTCACTGACTTCTTACTCCAATGTAGGACAAATGCTTATCTTAGTGAGACTTCCAGTGCAATTCCTAGGGGTAATTCTGAGGCACTTGATAAATGTGGGCCCAGCTCTCCACTGCCCTTGAAAATGTCGGCTTGGACTCTCTGACACATATTAGATATTCAGCCTTTTCGTCTTCTTGCTCTAGACTGATGGATGTGGATGTGGCTGACACTTCACGGCTGGTAGATGATTTTAATAATTAATGCCAGTCAGTCTTAGAATCTATTGCACCTTTAAGAATTACGGTCAAGGGCAGAACGTTCAAAGCCTGCATGAATTAGTGAGTATATTTGGGTTTCAAAACAAAAATGTAGGAGAGCTAAAAGAGCTTGAAATGCCACAAAATTAATTGCACATCCTGTACTTTTAAAAGATCTTTTGATTGGCTGTTACGACAACCAAGGCAGCATATGTCACGGAACTTATTAACAATAAGAAGCAAAATCCTAGTCTGTTATATGAAACTATTAACAGTCTTGTCAACCCTGTTCCACAAACAGATGCATCAAGCAATATCACTTATGAACAGTTTTTAACTTTTTTATTTTTACCAGGTAATTAAATAAACCAAGGGCTTCAATTGTGCATCCCCGGTATCATAATGAGGTATAGTGTGCAGAGAGGTTGCTAATGAGTGCATTTAGATCTGTTTCCGAGCAGGAGCCCACTGGAGTAATCCATCAGCTTAAACCAGCCGCATGTTCTGTGGACGTCATACCTACTAGACGGCTTAAAGACATTTTCTTTTATTGATTTTAAATAGTTCTCTGACCAACTGGTGTGGTTCCTAATTATTTTTAAAATGCTATGGTACAGCCCTTGATCAAGAAACCAATTCTGGATCAGTCAGACCTTAATAATTATATAATTATTTAATAATAAATAATATCCATCCATCCATTATCCAACCCACTATATCCTAACTACAGGGTCACGGGGGTCCGCAGGAGCCCATCCCAGCCAACACAGGGTGCAACGCAGGAAACAAACCCTTGGCAGGGTGCCAACCCAATGCAGCAGATAAATAATATATAATTTAAATATAAAGTTATTAATAAATAATATATAATTAATAATTCAGCCAATATCCAAACTCCCACTTTATGCAAACTATTGTAAAAAAGTGGAAGGCCCACAGCTGCTTGAAGTGGTTGAATACAATAACGTTTTTTAGAAATTCCAATCAGAATTTAAAGTGAAACATAATACATAAATGGCCCTTCCTGGGTTAAAATAGTCTTCTAATAAACGAGGGGAATGTGTCTGATTTAGTTCTTTTGGATTTAAGTGTTGCTGTTAACACTATTGATCATGCTGTCATGAACAATCGATTAAAACAGTGGGTTGGAGTATCAGGAGTAGCACTCGATTGGTTTTCCTTTTATTTGTTCACTAGAACATTTATAGTGGTTAGTAGAAGAAAGGTTTCTTTATCTTCTATGCTTACTTGTGGAGTTCCTCAAGACTCCATTTAAAGTCCAATTTCATTTTATACATCCTTCTACTTGGATATGTAATTCATAAACATAATATTAACTTTCATTGTAATTCTGATGACTCATAACTTTAATTGTTTATGAATCAGAATAATGTTTCTAATTTGTTGATTCTCAAAATCTGTTCAGACGATATTAGAAATTGAATGTCTTATAATGTTCTTCAGCTAAATTCTGAAAACACAAGATTTTATTAATTGGCCAACGATGAAATACATTTTCAGTAAAGCAGGACATTGGGGTGTTTGGCACAAAGTATTAAATCATTGTCCAAGAATTTAGGAGTGCTTTTTCATACCAGCTACGAGTTTTGAAGCTCATGTAAATAAACGGGTACACTCATGGTTTTATCAATTGGTGAACACTGAAAAGATGAGAAATTCTTTATTGTTGAAGATACTGAACGGGTCATAAATGCCTTTATTACATCTTGTCTCAATTGAACTGAAAGGGTAATGCATTCCTTTTTTACATCTTGTATCAATTACTGAAGTGCAGCAAACTGTTCTTCTCTTGCTCTTCTTCAGTTCGTGCTGAATAATGTGACTAGATCACTTACAAATCAAAGCTATGTGACCATACTCCAATTTTGGCATCTCTCCACTGGCTTCCATTTCAATTTAGAATACAGTCATATGAAAATGTTTGGGAACCCCTCTTAATTCTTTGGATTTTTGTTTATCACTGGCTGAGCTTTCAAAGTAGCAACTTCCTTTTAATATATGACATGCCTTATGGAAATAGTAGTGTTTCAACAGTGAAATTTAGTTTATTGTATTAAAAGAAAATATGCAATATGCATCATAACAAAATTAGACAGGTGCAACATTTGGGCACCCGAACAGAGACATTACATCAATACTTAGTTGAGCCTTCTTTTGCAAATATAACAACCTCTGGACACCTCCTGTAGCCTTTGATGAGTGTCTGGATTCTGGATGGAGGTCTTTTTGACTATTCTTCCATACAAAATCTCTCCAGTTCAATCAGCCTGCTTCAAATCATCCCATAGATTTTCGATGATATTCAAGTCTGGGGACTGTGACAGCCATTCCAGAACATTGTACTTCTCCCTCTACATGAATGCCTTTGTAGATTTCGAACTGTGTTTTGGGTCATTGTCTTGTTGGAATATCCAACCCCTGTGTAACTTCAACTTTGTGACTGATGCTTGAACATTATCCTGAAGAATTTGTTGATATTGGGTTGAATTCATCAGACCCCCGACTTTAACAAGGTCCCCAGTCCCTGAACTAGCCACACAGCCCCACAGCATGATGGAACCTCCACCAAATTTGACAGTCGGTAGCAGGTGTTTTTCTTGGAATGCAGTGTTCTTCTTGCAAAGTTTTTTTTATGAGCAAATAACTACATTTTTGTCTCATCAGTCCAAAGCACTTCCTGTTCCAAAATGAATCTGGCTTGTCTAAATGAGCATTTGCATACATCAGGCGACTCTGTTTGTGGCGTGAGTGCAGAAAGGGCTTTTTTCTCATCATCTTGCCATACAGATGTTCTTTGTACAAATTGCACTGAATTGTAGAATGATGTACAGATACACCATCTGCAGCAGAATGTTCGTGCAGGTCTTTGGAGGTGATCTGTGGGTTGTCTGTAACCATTCTCACAATCCTGCTCATATGCCGCTCCTGTATTTTTCTTGGCCTATTAGACCTGCTGGGTTTAACAGCAACTGTGCCTGTGGCCTTCCATTTCCTGATTTCATTCCTTACAGTTGAAACTGACAGTTTAAACCTCTGAGAGAGCTTTTTGTAGCCTTCCCCTAAACCATGAAACTGAACAATCTTTGTTTTCAGATCTTTTGAGAGTTGCTTAGAGGATCCCATGCTTTCACTCTTCAGAGGAGAGTCAAAGGGAAGCACAACTTGCAATTGACCACCTTAAATACATTTTCTCATGATTGGACACACCTGTCTATGAAGTTCAAGGCTTAACAAGCTAATCCAACCAATTTGGTGTTGCAAGTAATCAGTATTGAGCAGTTACATGCATTCAAATCAGAAAAATTGCAATTTGACCCACATTTTTGCACAGCCAGTTTTTCACATTTGATTTAATTTCATACAACTAAATACTGCTTCACTAAAAATCTCTGTTCAGAAAACACCCCAGTACTCAGATGTTCCTAGGTAATGAGAGACATACCACTGTTATCTTTTTTGTTGAAAGTAGTCAATTATTATGCA
Organism: Polypterus senegalus; assembly: GCF_016835505.1. Taxonomy (NCBI): domain Eukaryota; kingdom Metazoa; phylum Chordata; class Cladistia; order Polypteriformes; family Polypteridae; genus Polypterus; species Polypterus senegalus. The sequence goes on from NC_053161.1 coordinate 138,336,392, forward strand.
AGCTGAGAGAGGTTCCCAAACTTTTTCATATGACTGTATATATGAATATAAAACTATATATATATATATATATATATATATATATATATATATATATATATATATATATATATATATATATATAAAATAAACTTTCATCTGTCTGTTTTAAAGTCTAGATTAAAGACAAAAAGGTTTCCTGTGATGGCACTTAGACTTTGGAACAGACTACTGCTGGGTGTTAGATCAGCTAATTCAGTAGCAACTTTTAAATCTTATTTAATGATGTACTTTTATAGTTTAGCCTTTTTAAACGTACTAGGTTATTAATTGTAAATCTCTGTTATGTTTGATTTTTACTTTACTGAAACATTGTTTAAAAAAAATGTTCATTTATTTTATTTGTTTCTGGTATCTATGTTTAGTGTGAAGCAATTTGTGTCATTATTATTATTATTATTATTATTATTATGTTGCTATAAATAAGAAGGAAAAATATCTCATTTGAAATATAAGCTATTAATATGTCACAGAAAAAAGTTAAGGTTTGTTAATCTTAAAACCCACACAAAAACCTACTCCTCCCTGAAAAAGAGAGTCCCATCCATTCATTATCCAACCTGCTATATCCTAACTACAGGGTCACGCGGGTCTGCTGGAGCCAATCCCAGCCAACACAGGGCGCAATGCAGGAAACAAACCCCGGGCAGGTCACTAGCCCACCACAGGAAAAAAAGGGTTAATTAGAAAAAGAAAAAAAATAACGTTTTACTTCCTCATATTGATTAAAACAATAAAAATTTAGCAGAAACGTTGGCAGGGGCCCTGCAGACTTATTTTATGATAATTAATTAATGCTTGCAAAATTGTAAAGTTCTGAACCATTTCATGCAATCAGTCTGGAGCTTGCATATTCCCACTGAAGACTCGTTTTGCTGTCCACGCTATCTGGCTGATTTCCATTGAAACAGTTTTTTTTCCTGGCTGATTATAGTTTCTGGTAGTAAATGCTCCTGGTCATGCTTTATTGGAAAGTAAGGATAGATAGATAGATTGATTGATTGATTGATTGATTGATTGATTGATTGATTGATTGATTGATTGATTGATTGATTGATTGATTGATTGATTGATTGATTGATTGATTGATTGATTGATTGATTGATCTGTCACATCCAAATAAAGACACCACTGCATCACACAATTATACAAATAAAGGATTAGGCAGTGAAACAGCAAAATCACAGTTTTTGAAAGCTAGCAATGTTGCTTTGGTAGTCCAAAGTGCAGATACAGTAACTCCAAGTACATCAAATTACAGAATGAGCACCGCTGATTCCTTAATGTACCAAATTGAAGACAGTTCTGTTGGGAAGCAAGGAGTAGGTTGGCAGCTGCCATGACTAAACAGATGACAAAGAGGATAGGCAGGTCAAGGAGATAAGAATTTGATGTATAAAGGAAATGAATGAGATCTTACAATCCCAAAATCCAGAGTAGGAGGACAAAACCACTACATGTATATAAAATATGCCAAACAAGAGACAGAAAGCATCAGGACAAACACCTTAAATCTTTTCAGATTTGCATTCAGGCATTTCAATGCTGACATCTCTGCATTAGGGTCCTACAAAGTAGTACATTTATCTTAGTAATTTATCATTATTTTCCCAGTGATAAAAGAAAAAGTATTTAGAGAAATTTTTTGCCAACCTTACACTCTCCAGCAAACACCTAGCTGCATGATGGCCGGTTCCAGAGGAGCAAAAAAAAAAAATCTATTCAATTAGAAATATTATTATACAAAAAATATACATGAAGAACAACAACAACAACAACATTTATTTATATAGCACATTTTCATACAAAAAATAGCTCAAAGTTTTAAATCATGAAGAAAAGAAAAATAAAGACAGTAAGAAAATAAAATAAGTCAACATTAATTAACATAGAATAAGAGTAAGGTCCAATGGCCAGGGTGGACAGAAAAAACAAAAAAAAAACTCCAGACGGCTGGAGAAAAAAAAAAATAAAATCTGTAGGGTTCCAGACCATGAGACCGCCCAGTCCCTCTGGGCATTCTACCTAACATAAATGAAACAGTCCTCTTTGTAGTTAGGGTTCTCATGGAAGGACTTGATGATGATGGTCACGTAGACTTCTGGATTTTAGTCCATCAATGTTGAAGCATCAGGATGCTTTGAGTAGGTGGAGGTGGCGCAGGCCACCACAAAGAAACCGGAAAAAGAAACAGAAGAGAGAGTAGGGGTCAGTACGATTTTAGTGCCACCATGAATAGTTATTATGATGAATTGAACATACAGAGTATCAGGATTAAGTTAAAGTGAAGTTATAAAAAGGCCATGTTAAAGTAATGTGTTTTCAGCAGTGTTTTAAAGTGCTCTACTGTATTTGCCTGGCGAATTCCTATTGGCAGGCTATTCCAGATTTTAGGTGCATAACAGCAGAAGGCCGCCTCACCACTTCTTTTAAGTTTAGCTTTTGGAATTCTAAGGAGACACTCATTTGAGGATCTAAGGTTACGATTTGGAATATAAGGTGTCAGACATTCCGATATATAAGATGGAGCGAGATTATTTAAGGCTTTATAAACCATAAGCAGTATTTTAAAGTCAATCCTGAATGACACAGGTAACCAGTGTAGTGACATCAAAACTGGAGAAATGTGTTCGGATTTTCTTTTCCTAGTTAGGATTCTAGCAGCTGCATTCTGCACTCGTTGCAAATGATTTATGTCTTTTTTGGGTAGTCCTGAGAGGAGTGCGTTACAGTAATCTAGTCTACTGAAAACAAAAGCGTGAATTAATTTCTCAGCATCTTTCAATGATATAAGAGGTCTAACTTTTGCTATGTTTCTTAAGTGAAAAAATGCTGTCCTAGTGGTCTGATGAATATGCATTTAAAATTCAGATTACAGTCAACGGTTACCCCTAAGTTTTTTACTTCCGTCTTAACTTTTAATCCTAATGCATCAAGTTTATTTCTGATAACCTCATTGAATCCATTATTGCCAATTACTAAAATTTCAGTTTTCTCTTTATTTAGTTTGAGAAAATTACTATTCATCCATTCAGAAATACCAGTAAGACATTGTGTTAGTGAATCGAAAGAGTCGGAGTCATCAGGTGCTATTGATAAGTACAGCTGTGTGTCATCAGCATAGCTGTGGTAGCTCACGTTGTAACCTGAGATAATCTGACCTAACGGAAGCATGTAGATTGAGAAAGCAGCGGACCCAGGATAGAGCCTTGTGGAACACCATATGGATATCATGTGTCTTTGAGATGTGATTACCACAACTAACAAAGAATTTTCTCCCTGCCAGGTAGGATTCAAACCAATTTAAGACACTGCCAGAGAGGCCCACCCATTGACTAAGGCGATTTCTAAGAATATTGTGATCAATGGTGTCAAATGCAGCACTCAGATCTAAGAGGATGAGAACAGATAAATGGCCTCTGTCTGCATTTACCCGCAAGTCATTTACTACTTTAACAAGTGCAGTTTCTGTGCTGTGATTTGTTCTGAAACCTGACTGAAATTTATCAAGAATAGCATGTTTATTTAGGTGGTCATTTAACTGCATAATGACTGCCTTCTCTAGAATTTTACTTAAGAAGGGCAGGTTAGAGATGGGTCTAAAATTTTCAAAGCAGAGGGGTCAAGATTATTTTCTTGAGCAGGGGTTTAACTACAGCAGTCTTAAGACAGTCTGGAAGACCCCGTATCTAATGACAGTTTACTATGTCCAGAATATTGTCAATTAGCACGCCTGATACTTCTTTGAAAAACCTTGTTGGTATTGGGTCAAGGACACAGGTGGAGGGTTTCAGTTGAGAGATTATACTATGTAATTCAGGTAAATCTATCCTGGTAAAAGCATTTAATTTGTTTATAATGGAGTACCGGGGCTTTGGAGGTTCTGCAGTGTTGGGGAGATATACTATGTTATCTTAATATCATTAATTTTTGATTGAAAAATACAGCAATGTTCTCACAGGTTTCACTGGAAGTATTCTGGGGCATTCCTTTGTGTTACCTGGGTTTAACAGACGGTCAATTGTAGAAAATAGGACTCTGGGATTACTAGCATTGTTATTTATAATCTTAGAGAAATAGCAGCGCTCTCAAGACGGACAGTGTTATTGTATTCTGTTATTTTAACTTTCAATATCTCATAATGGATAGTTAGTTTAGTTTTCCTCCATTTACGCTCAGCTCTACGACATGTTCTTTTAAATCAGACACTCTTTGGGTCTTCCATGGAATAACAATACTAGAAGATTTTTTTAACTGTCTTTTCAGGTGCAACTATGTCAACAGCAGCTCTTACTTTAGAATTAAAGTTTTCCACTTTACTATTTACATTATCCTCGCTATTATAGTTGGCACTATAAACGGACTGATTGCTTAGAATGTTTGTAAGTTTTAAAGCTGCTGATGAGTCAAAGAAGCGTTTTTTAACAAAATGCTTCTCATGAGTGTTTTCTATCTTTATTTCTATATTAAATAGTAGAAGGAAATGGTCTGATAGACCAATATCAATGACCTGCTTTATATCAACTTTAAGTCCTTTAGTAATCACTAAGTCTAATGTATGACCTGCTTTATGTGTAGGCTGATTAACGAGCTGCCTCAAATCAAAAGAGTCCAGGAGGTTCATGAATTCTTTTACTTTTGGTCACACTGATTGTCGATATGAAAGTTAAAGTCGCCACTATTAAGAGTGTGTCATAGTTTGTAATTAAAATTGACATTAAGTCAGAGAATTCCTCAAAGAAAGACGCGTTATATTTAGGAGGTCTATACACGGATAATACTAGAACGTGAGAATCTCCATGAATAACAACGGCGAGATACTCAAAGGACTTAAATTTACCAAAACTAACATCTTTACATTTTAATCGCTCGAGTAAATGTTTGCCAACCCCCCTTTTTCCTGGCGGTCTGCACGAGTAAAACTGTAATCCGGAGGCAGATTCGATTAAAACAGCCGCCTGGAGTTAAGCCATGTTTCATTTAGTGCAATAAAATCAATGTTACTATCACTAATAAGATTGTTTATAAGAAATGTCTTGTTATTTAAAGCTTTAACATTTAATAGTGCCATATTTAATGTTTCTGAGGGCAGAGCTGAATTTATGCTGTTATTGGTATTGGAACAAAAACTAAGTTATTTTTGTTAACGCCGCTTTGTGTGTATTTTTATGTAATCTACAATCTGTTTTTATAGTTTTAATGCATTGTTGATCTAAAGTAGTAATTTCAATTAAATTATTGGTGTTTATGCCGCACTGCCTAGATTTTTACGTGCATTAAGATTGGTTATTAGATTATTAATGCTGTGCACTTTAACGGAAGACTGTGTTAAGCCATTATGTCCTATCAAAGCAGTAGCATTACGGAAGGGGTTTAAAGTAGAAGTAGACAGTCAAGATAGATGAATTACCTTAGCGATGTTTTCGGAGAGGACCCGGGCGCCAAATCTATTCGGATGCAGTCCATCCCGCTTGAAGAAGGCGGCCTTTCCCAAAAAAGATCCCAGTTGTCAATAAACCCGATGTCTTGAGTCTCGCAGAAGCCTCTCAGCCAGTTGTTTAAACCCAGCAGACGACTGTAGTATTCATTCGATCGTCTGACGAGAGGTAGTGGACCCGAGATGAAAATTTTTGCCGATGGGGTCCTCTCCTTCGTGTCTTTAACTAGTGCTGCGAAGTCAGCCTTGAGAATCTCCGACTCTAGGTGCCTTATGTCGTTTACGCCGGCGTGTAAAATAAAGGATCCAACTGCCCTCTTGTGCTTCTCGTAGATGGTCGGCGCCTGTCTCATCACATCTTGGAATCGAGCACCGGAAAAACAAGAAACAAAAGATTTACGATTAGGGCATGTGATATTGAGGTTTCGTACAATCGAATCACCTACCACGATTACATCACCCGGGGTCGAAGGCAAACTGGGGACGCGAAGAGGGTCGAACCGGTTCTGGATTGGAGCCTGGACTGCACCCGGGTCAGCTGTCCGTCACCCTGCGGTGCTGTGCTTAAAGAGCAGTGGGAGAAGGGGACTGAGACCCAGCTGTGTGTGCATGTGACAGGCTGCGCATCACGTGGGAAGACCATGGGGTGAGTCATGAGTCCTGGTCCTAGTACCGGCTAACTGCCAAAGTTGTAGCAGCTCTTCTTTACTGTCACGCGCACAATGCACAGGTGGTGAAGAGGCCTCACACTGCCTGCCCTAGTACTGTATATGCAACAGCACACAGATTGTGCCTCGCATAGTGCAGACAGTGCAGGTGCTGCTGAGGCTCCCAACATAAACATTTCTTTGTGCTCTGCTCTGGTCCAGACAAATTTTTCTAAACAAAATAAAATACAGTAGAATAGAAATCGCTACTGAAGGCTGTAGTAATGCGTCCTGACCACTAGAGTGTGGCCTCGACCTTTCCTGGAGAGCCTATGCCCAGAAACAGCCTTGTTAGCCGATCCCAGATGACCCTCCTCAATCGTACTCGATTCACTAATACAGTTTTAATTTAATTGACAGTCATAAATCCTCAACGTCTCCAGCTTGCTGCAATCCCCTTCTTGAGCTTCACTCTGTTGCAAGAGTGTGACGATTGTCGAGCAAATGACATTGAAGTCAAATTGGTTATTCAACTGAGCTGTTGAAATGCATTTTCTGATCCAAGGTCAGAAGAAATGCAAGTCTTTTTCTGCTTTTTACATCGAGAATTACTTTGGTGTAATGGATTTTGCAAATTAAATGTACTTTCCAGTAATGTTTTTTTTTTAAAACATTAGTTGTATAGGGAATTGGCCAGGAACAAATATAAAATAAATTCATTAAAACAAGAATTTCATTAAAACCAAGTCCATTCTAACAGAAATTAGAATATATATTTAGAATATACATTTAGAATATATATATATATATATATATATATATATATATATATATATATATATATATATATATATAATATATATAGACATAGACACTAGAGACCCCAGCAAACATGTGACACCAACTTGGACCCCCCCCCTCCCCAAAAGGTACAGCATGTTTCATGTTCAGAGCAGGCATCAATGTAGCGCACAGGCCTACAAACATGCTGTGCACAGTCCTTTTTAATGCTAAAAACAAGAAATCAGCAGCAGAGGCATGGAGCGCAGTTAACAGCATACCATGTAATGCGTGACCAGCTGTATAAGTGGGATAAACATCAAAAACACTCACCACACATATACAGGAACATCACAATGTAGTCCAAAGAAAGGACCCATGGTCTCTGATTTCCACACATACAAGTTTGACCAGACACACATTTGAATGGGACTCCATGCAAGTAAAATTCAAGGCTAATACTAAAAGCTCCAGAGGACTGGCTATCCAATGAAAACGCCATTAACAGACATTTGGACATGAACTCTGCATATGCCGGCTTGAAAAGAAGAACATACAAATAATAAATAAGACTTTGTGACCAACACCCTCTGCACTCCACCTCATCATCCATATCAGCCTACCTTCCCCTCCATATTGGTATATAATGCCTTGAGTGTATATTACTTTAGGTCCTGCAGCAATGCCGTCTGCTTCTGCTCAACACTGAGATGAATGCAATAGCAAGCTTTAGCCAGCAGATGGTGTCCCAATATTGCTCCAGTTTGTTATCATCTGCTATGTTGAATTGATTTTGAGTTTATTCCTTCATTTTGTTTTATTATTTGTTCCTTGTTATTGTCTCTCACCATTTATTAAAGAATGTGGATTATTTAATAAATCCATATGTTTATATATTTTTGCTGTTATTTGTCCTTATTTAAGGTTTGAGAATGGCCAACAATGCCTTCTACAGTACATGCCACAGTAGGTTTTAGAATATTATGTGTTATTTTTTCAGCTTAAAACCATTCATTCCTTCCCTATAATGTGCAAATTGTTTGGCTTCTATTGTGACCATTCCACTTTGTCAAACTCCCTGCTGTCCTTCTTTTATATGAGGGAAAAAAAACTGCCCGACACTTAGCACTCTTCCTAATTCATCATACAGGAGAGATTACATAACTGCAACAGCACAAGCACTGATTAAATGTTTTTAGGTTCATTTAGCAGATATGATTATGTTGTTAGATCTCGTCATAAAGCTGGATACTCAAGGAAGCACATGGCTTCATCAAAGGTGAAAGAAGCAGAGCTACTAGGGGTGTCACTGATATTCAGAATTAGCTTCTCAAAACCACTTAATCCAGTGCACTGGCAGCTGGAGCCTATCCTGGAAGAATCAACCTCCAATTCCCCATAGAACACACACACACCTACTAATGTTTAGATGTTTTGGGAAAGGGGAAAGAAAACCTACACAGAAATGGGGGAGTCGACAACTACTGGGCGTGGGACTCAAATTCAGTATTGAGTAAGGCAGTATATGTACTCAAAAACATGATTTGTGTAAAACCTTGGTTAACACAACTGCAAAAGCAAGCTTACAGACAAAATAGAAAAAATGACAAAATACAAAAGAACGCACTATATTTTATGTAGTGCCTGGGTGCTTTACACATTCTTAACTGGAATGCCTCTGTTTTAACACTAGAGGACAGGCAGGACAATTGATTCACTAAGGGTTACACATTGAGTGGGAATTATTAGAAGTATTAGAAGTTGGCTTTGGCTTAAAGTGCAATTTCCTATCCACTTGGCCACTAGCATGGTAAAGCAACACGTGACAAACTACATTTGAAAAGGACATAGCTAAGATTGTGCATTCTGTTCAAACAGTACTGGCACAGAGCTCATAGGAGCCTCAACTGATACCCACATAGTTGTCACTTACACAGTGCAATGAGATTCTTTACATGTCGCCTAACCCACTTGTGACAGTGGCATAATACCCACAAAAATGCCAAAGGTTCGCCTTCCAAGCTCAAGTGGTTGTGTTGTACCACCCTGGGACCTGGTGGGGGTGCTGTCACTATCAGGCTTGTCTACTTTTTCTCTCATAGCACTAAGAAACTGCCCCTTAAGTACAACAAAGTCCCATCCCTTCCAGTCCAGCCAATATAAAAGGGAGACTCCTTGGAAAGTGGTATCTCATTTGGATCTGACAACCCAACTGTCAGGAGTGTCTCCAGACCCATAGTACCAGAGAATGTTGTGTTGTGCCGGTAGTGCCATCATGCACCTGCAAAGTGAATATTTTGCTTTTTTTGGGTTTATCCGATTGGGACTATTTTTGGACCTTCTCTGCATTTTCACTCCCCTGATCCCCCCACCAAAACACAATACCACATATAACATACCTGTTACCTCAATGCTAGACTATTATTTGCAGCTTATGCTTACATAAAGAGAACAGCAACGGTAAATATGAAAAATAAAATAAACAAACTTGTTTGGACAGATGATGAGATGGAATTGTTATTGTAAATATCACACAAGTGTAAGGCGAGCAAACCGGCTGAGAAAATGGAATGAGCAGGATCCAAATCAGGGAAGGGCCATGCAATAAGTGTTTTCAAAAGTCTCAGTTTTTGAGGAGTAAAAATGCCAGGTTAGTGTGAAGAAAAGGTGAAAAACAGACAAATGTCTGCATTTTTAAATGAATTTGTAGAAGTGTAGACCAAGCCTAAGACGAGCGCTACAACTGTATCATTTGTTATAAGTGAGGAGAGAGAAAAGTGACTGTGTACTATGGTGGTGGTGGTGATGGTGATGAAACTCCTGCTTTTATAAAGGCACAGTGTGAAAAGAAGGCAACAGTGTGCCAGAAATATTCTTAGCCTGCCTTTACTACTCACAGTAGTGCTTTGTAGTACTCAATGTAAAGCAGTCAATAAGGATGGTCTCTACTGTGCACCTTGGGAAGTTAGTGAGAACAGAGCACTATCCTCGAAATGTTTTATGATAGGCATGATGTGTTGTCTATCTATCTATCTATCTATCTATCTATCTATCTATCTATCTATCTATCTATCTATCTATCTATCTATATCTATCTATCTATCTATCTATCTATCCTATCTATCTATCTATCTATCTATCTATCTATCTATCTATCTATCTATCTATCTATCTATCTATCTATCAATGAATGTGTTCCATACTTTCCAGCCACATGCATTTATTTTGGGGTGGCAAATATTTTCCTGCAGCCTGCGTCCTTGGGCCTTCCTCAAGGTTCACTACTTGTCCAACCTTCTTTTTGTTTTATGTGCTACTCTGGAATTCTTTACCTTATATTTCATGCTGCACATTAACATCTCTCATAAATCAGTGATCTCTAAGCTTACATTCCAATTAGCCCAAGGGCATCTTACGCATATGACTCCAAAACAGGGTCCTGAGTGATCTGTAGCTCAATTTATCCTGCTCACTGTGTCTTCTACACAGTAGGATTACTCATTTTCCCATCTTGATCCCAATTTTTCATTCTTACTTCATTATCAAATCTTACATTCTACTGACCTTTTGACATCCCACTCCATTGTAGCACAACTTTGGGGATCTTTAATGATTTGACTACTCACCTTTGTTCACTTGGTCACATGGTGATAGAGGTGATACCATCTCTCCAGAATCCTGTGCTCAAATTACAGCCTAAGACTTTACTTCTCCTTCCCAAAGATTTATAATTTAATTGGATGAGAAGTCAAGCAAAATGATACCTTTTATTGGCTAACTAAAAAGATTACAATATGCAAACTTTCGAGACAGCTCAGGCCCCTTCTTCAGGCAAGATGTAATTTAATTGGCAAATTGAACTTGGCCTGCAATATACCAGCATTACTTACAGAGTTGGTCCCGGCCTTGTGTCTAGTACTGTAGGGACAGACTGCAGGTTTCCATGATTGTGAACTGGATAACTGGGTTATGTCCTCTTGCTTGTGGTTGGATGCTTGGCTTTCTATTCCTCAGCCTAACTGCAGTATTGCCTGTTCCCAAATAATTCTAATTTTGCACTGTCATTAGATTTGTACTGTTGAGCACTCTGAAATCTGCTATATGAAATAAATAGCTAAAGGAATAAAGCACATGGCTTGGGTGACTACTGTTTGCTACAGAAGGTGAGAGGTTCAGTTTGAATGTGTGACTTTAACTGCACTATGCTTATGTATTAGTGTGTTTTAGCTAAATGCTTATGCTTAATATGTAAAATACTGCTGTGTCATTTTTATGAAAACATGAACAATCATACTTGAGTACTTTTGACAATTTGTCTTTTTTTTCTAGGTGTTCACCACAATGTTCATAACTAAGCGTTCAGGGGGCAGCATCTCGGCCAGTGGCTGCTGAGGCTAAAACCCTGCTGTTGGTTCTTGTTGTCATTCATGGGTTTGGCCACCACTATAGAATTCATCAAGAATATCAATTGGGGAAGCACATTTGCATTTTCCTACATTTACCTGATAAATGTGGGACTATGGCACATGGTGGCATACGTCACACCCTGACAACAAGGACAACAGCAGGGAGGAATGGCCCTTTTCCCATTTCTGGCATGCACCCCACTGAGTCACAGCTTACCTTGGAAAGGTATGATGATGTCTGTGCCTGGAACCTACATTTGGAGGAGGGCTCTGACTGAAGAACAACTGCTGGCATGGTGGGGAATGCTGGACTAGATTTTCATTGTAGTGCAGTGCTTAGACAAGAATGAATCATTTACTTGACACATGTGATGTTATACATAAGTCAGTGCAGGGAGGCAGGGACTGGAGCCTATCCTGGCAGCACTGGTGCAAGACAAGAAAAAACCCTGGACAGGGGCCAGTCCTTCACAGGGCTGCATGCTACTTTATAAATTTTAACTCACTTTATGTTTTAGGTTTTCTTGTCTTTAGAAATGCCATACTTAACTTTTTTTTCCCCCCAACATAAAAAATATGGCTCATGCAGAGCAAGACATTGGTTATATTGAATTGTATATCTTGCACAAAAAATACATAAAATTTTATATTTATGAAGTACACAGAAAAGTATATTTGACATTTTCTAGACTTGCACAAAAGGGGTGAATTGCACTGTAATTACAAAAATGATACGACTGAATGAAGAAGTTCATCTAGGTAGGTTACTTTCTTTAAGGTGTCCACCGTCACTGTTGCTTTAATTGATTGATATGTTGGTTTTACATTTATGACACAGAGATTAGTGTTGCTGCCATAAATTTGCAGTGACCAGGGAACTGATGCTTGGTCAGGTGTATATTTACCTCTATTTCATATCCTGCCTCTTAGTGTCTTCCTATCGTTACTTTCTTTATGAATCTATGGACATCCTACAAGACACACTAAAACGCACTATTGTACACTTTGCTGTGTTTCTTGTACAGTAGGTTTTTTTTCCGTCTCTGATGCATCTTTAGGATTGCTATCAACAAGATTGTCATCATAATTAACAAAGTGGGGACTGCACTACCAGAGCACATCTTGCAGGTCAGCAATATGTCTATAAGTAACCTGAAATGAGCCCAGTGATTTTTTTTTTTTCACATTGTAACAGCCGACCCCTTACCCAGCCGGCAGCTACACCTCCAAGACCTGTGGCCTGGATAAATTACTGAGGTGTATCTTATAAAATCAAGCTGTACCTCTAACAAATCCAATTTTTCCCACAATCGATGGATTAAATATAGGCACACAAAAGCAGATATGTAAAATTAAGTAATTAATTATATTAAATAAAATAAAAAATATAACTTTCACATGTAATATATATATATATATATATATATATATATATATATATATATATATATATATATATATATAATATCCCTCCACCAAAGTATACAATATTTACACAATAAACCCTTCCCTTGCCCCTGTAACATATAACAAACAACAACGAATAACAATAATGAATGAACTACTGAATGAATAATCGTGAACTTGAGTCCGAGTATAAAACTGTCCTGAATACGGATGACTGTTCAACAGATAGGTGATGTGTTTGAATTTCCTGGAAACAAAAATGGAGAGTAGTTATAGGCCGGGGGTATGTGTCAAAATCGCAATTAGAGCTGTCAATCATAATGATTAATGACTTTTAAGCCCCGCCCCTCTGACGTCACACAGGAAGTGCCGCCCCGCTGGCGCAAGACCGGAAGTCCCGCCCCGTCGCCTCCTGATGACGTCACGTCGAATTCCCCGCCTCCACCGTGACCTCTCTCGCCCGTTGGCGCCGCCCCCCGGCGTCGGATTGGTGTAAGGGCACCCAGTCCCCTCCCGACTCCTCCTCGAACCCTCCCCCGGCCCCTGATTGGTTCCATAAACTGTCAAGGGTCCGTTTGACGGAGGCCTGACCGCTGGTTGAACCCGGATTGCACCTGCCTGCCCAGGAAACTGTCAAGGGCAGTTTGATGGATGTCTGCCCCCTGTTTGAACCCGCTCCCACCCCACACCCACCTGCCTGCCCAGGAAACTGTCAAGGGCAGTTTGATGGATGTCTACCCCCTCCTTGAACTCCCCACCGCCCCTCTCCCGAAAGACAAGCCGGGCGTGTTACAGCCTTTACCTCGACAAGCTCGGGCATGCCCGGGGCCTGTCCTGACCAGCTCAGACATGCCCGGGGGCTGCCTCGGCCCCCGCCCTTTCTCCGGCACAAGCCCAGACAGGCCCTGGGGTCTGTCCTGACCGCTCAGACCAGCCTAAAGTCGCCCCAGCACCGACCGAGGATGATGGACGGCCTCCCACACTGCCCGGTCCCCAGAATTCCCAGTCCCCCATACTTACCGCCAGTTCTAAAGGCCATATAAAAAGCTAAGCATTTTGTTCTATCTACGATTTTAAGACATGAAAATATCTCATCTTGGCTTCAAAAACCTGCATTTTTCCAGCTCACACACACACAGATAACAAACTGTCAGATCAAAGACACGGTCTGAGTCAGGCCGCATTTAACCATAGGCGCCCCACACTTCCCGGTCCCCACACCTCCCAGTCCCCACATTTCCCTGCTGAAAGCCTAAAAAGCTAAGCATTTTGTTCTATCTACGATTTTAAGATGAGCACACCATTAAAACATCTCATCTTGGCTTCAAACTAAGTCAAGCTGCTTTTTTTTTTCCATCTCGCACACAGATAACAAATTGTGAGATCAAAGACACGGTCTGAGTCAGTCAGCGTGATCGCACCCTGTTTCTGGGCCCCCCGGGGCTCCCCACCACTTCCCAGCCACTTCTGAAAGTGCTGTATAAAAAAACAAAGCATTTTCTTCGGTTCTATCTATGATTTTAATATGAACACGCCATTAAAATATCTATCTCATCTTTGCTTTATCACTTACAGGTCCATCCTTTTCCATCTCACAGAAATTCCTCAACCAACATTGAGTCAGGTTCCCAGTGACAGACTCCCAGCAATGGAGCGGTTTCTCAAAAGAAATCAAGCAGCCCCGCTTTTAGCAGACCCCCCTTGCAATCAGGCCTGTGTGCTCTGTCTCTCTCTCTCTCTGAGCGCAGACACGGGCTCGAGACCGCGCAGACCCTCTGCCCATGACGGATGGATCTTTTAAAGTTAAGGGATTTTTAAAGATTAGCTTGTAAAGCTTGAGATAACTGCTAGTTCAGCCCTTTAAAAATCACACCTAGTTAAATAATATGCCGCAGTTCCCTTTTTAATCACGTTTGAGACGTCTAAAAATCTAGCCTGGGCTGATTGGTGGCTGATATCAAAAATGTTCTCTTATATACAGAGCTTAACCTTAGGGACCCTCTCCATTGAGAATATTCAGGAGTGGCTTTAAAGCGCAGGCCGGTGGTGCAGTAACTCTGACCTAATAAAAGTATTCTGAACTACTTGCAGAAGGGACCCGCTTGTGAAATGCCTACTCTTTCGAAACGGCCTCTCTCTGTACGGAGCCTGTTTTAAAAGGTTGAGATAACAAAACATTTTGCTTTATAAACTCTCATTTGGACAGCCGGTTAGAGACAGACTCCAGGAAATTACTGTAACGGTGTTTTCATTCATTCATTTCGCTAAATGTAATTATTTTAATACAGGATAGTAACCCAAAATCCGGGTGATTTTAGACGTGTGAGTAATATAATGAAGTTATTTTTAAAAGTAACCCCACACCGCACAAGAGAGACAGATTCCACGTGTGTTTTAGGATTTGCTGCGGTCAGTGATGAATTTTATTTTTTTTTTGCTCAGCTCATTTCTATCACCTAGGAGCCTTTTGACAAAAGAAACCTCTCTAAATACACTTGTGCATTTAACGGAGGTTTATAAGGAAGCAGGTTTTCTACCTTATCCCAGTTTTGTACATGCATGTAAAAGCACTTACTGTTACACTAGCACAAAATTTTGATATTTTCTGTCTACTCAAAAAAACTGAAATTATTTCTATTAACACAGATGATAATTAGAAATCATTTTACTATTTTTAATTAAAAGTTAAAACAGAAAAGCCCAATTATGATTTTTGTTTTGTCATGGGAGGGCCCTAGGGTGACACTTTTCCCCTTTATACTCTTACTTATGTAGACCTTAAAACATATTCTTACCAAAATAGTTCATCACTTCCCAATTCCTGTAACTTCAGGTAATTAGACAGAGCTCCATGACAGGCAAGAGAAGATTATAGGTCAAATACACAGTGTCATAAAATAAAATAAAGTGTGAACACCGCGCAGACCCTCTGCCCATGACGGATGGATCTTTTAAAGTTAAGGGATTTTTAAAGATTAGCTTGTAAAGCTTGAGATAACTACTAGTTCAGCCCTTTAAAAATCACACCTAGTTAAATAATATACCGTAGTTCCCTTTTAGATCACTTTTGAGACGTCTAAAAAATCTAGCCTGGGCTGTATAATTTGTAATTATAATACTTAATATAATTTGTATAACAATCGATCTAAAACAAACCCTTTTCTCTTCAAACTCACCCCACATTTTAAATACAGGTATCTTCAGTTGACCCTAAGGAAACATCTTGTGGAAGCAAGCGGCCCGCATGGCTCAGGGAGGGGCTGATGGTTCCAGCAGGGGCCGATTCACACTTCCGCTAAATCAGGTTTCTCAGTGACAGACTCTGCAGTAAAAAACAGTTTTAGCAATGAAGCTGATTTCCCAGAGAGAAAGACCAAGCGGCAGACCCTGTCAGCTTTTAGCCGACCCCCCTGCTCTCTCTCTACACACAGAAAGTAAAGTCAGGCTCTGCAAGCACCTCAATCGGGGGAAGGACTCTGTGAGTTCGCTGCAAACAACTGAGGCCGCCGTTTCGATCACCCACCCCCACTGGGTGACCCTCGGAGAGATCACCGGCTGCTAGTCTCAGGAATTTGTTAGGATTATGTCATGTACAAACCTAAACTTTGAATTATCACCTTTAAAGACATGGAGCAGTCTCGTGCTACAAACGCCTTGTGTCTCTTTTAACACTTCTGCCTGTAAAGCTCTCTATTCCTTCTGTGGCCTCAGGTTTAATAGGGGCTTGCACCCAGGCTAATGAACAAGGTCCTGTACATGTCGAGATGCCGCCCATGCCTGCCGTCCCTTACACTATATAACATGTTTGGTATTCATTTTGTATATATAATATAATGAAGATATTTTTAAAAGTAACCCCACACCGCACAAGAGAGACAGATTCCACGTGTGTTTTAGGATTTGCTGCGATCAGTGATTTTTAGTGTTTTGCTGAGCTCATTTCTATCACCTAGGAGCCTTTGGACAAAGGAAGACTCTGTAAATACACTTGTGCGTTTAAACGGAGATTTATAAGAATGCACAGGAGGCCGTAGTGAGGGTGCTGGTTTAACTAGAGGCAGGGGATGTAAGTAGCCCTTTTTGCCCCTCGAAGTTCATCGAACTAAAATCATGTTTTTAAAATCAGCAGCTTTAGCTCATGCTAGTGACCTCGTAAATGGGAGCCAACCGCTCAGCACGCTTGTATAGCTCACAAAATAGCAGAGCTAATTACTCTTTCTTCTTAAACTAATGATCAGATATTCGGGTAATTCTTAATGAAACACTAAAGTGCTAGTGAACAAAAATACATGTTCAGTAGCCAAGTAAAAGGACCGGTTGCTTTAACATGAAAATAAAGCATCTTTAGAAAATAAAGCATCTAAAAGCATCTTTATAAAGTCCGATTTTAAAACGTTATAAGAAAAAGCCTTGTTTCCAAAGAGTTCTTTGGAACCATCAGTGCCTTTCTGATCACATCCACCCCAAACATAGCACAGAACTTAATTTCTGTACTCCTTTTAAATGAGAATAGCCAGTATAAAGTCCCTAAAGGAACGGAGACATCTGATATCTTTTACCCTATATGTTTTCTTGCCGCCCAAGTCATTCAGATTCTGCTTACAACACAAATGTACGATTATTTTTCTCAAATGGCCTGTTCTTTGGCCTGCTAATCATGAAAAAATCATATTTTATTCTCCTGACACTTTATTTGCATATTTTATTATACCTACTTGTATCGACATTTATCTATCTCTATATTTATTTTTCTGTATCAGAAGGTAGTTTAAGTCAATTTGTTTTGGGTTCAATAGATGTATTTTTCATATTTTGATTCTTGTTTTCTTTTTTTCACATCTTGAGTCCCCTTTTTGTTACTTGCCCTAGCGTGGTCAGCCCAGAGTTTGAGAACCACTGTTGTAGGGTTTTATTGGTAAAACACTCTGCGGCATTTCAAGCTAAGTTAGATTCCCTTGTTTATTCAGCCGTCCATCGGTGTTCCATTTTCGTTATAAATTGTATTTAGTCTCTCTTTATTTACTAAGCATTTTATATGATGATTAGAAAACAGTTATCTTGTTCAGGCTTTACTTTAAATCAGCATTTTCATCAACAGGTTATAAACACTTTGGTACTCAGGGTCTTTGTATAATACAGCGTTTTAGAAATTCTGTGAATGCTTGGTAATAGCCTTCCATTTTACAGCAGTTATGAGACCCTGAAAATAAGAACGGTTATAGGAGGTTATAGGGGCCTATACACTGCAGGGCTGAGGATTAGGCTTTGGACACGTTAGGCCAATCAGGATGGAAAATGTTTTTAGTGAATAGTTACATTATATCTATTATAGGCGTTAGCACAAGGATTAAAATTTTACTAAAACTATGAGGATTTATTCTTTCTTTTAGGTAGTCCAGGTGACATAGGACGGGGGTTATGGAAAACTGCTTTTCCCCTCTGTTTGTGAAAAAGCATCCTTGGTTTTAGTAGCATTCAGGGTCAAGGGACGTAAGTTTGAACTGAGATTCCAAGAGTCAACAAGTGTCTGCAATCTTCTTGAATACGAGTCACAGGACCTGGGTTTGCGCAGGGATCATAGTCAGGGGCAGAGTTACGCTAGACATTATTATTCCAAAATGAAACATTGACTCGCCCCTATCACAAAGATAAGACAGTACAAACTAAAATGTACAAATACTAAGTGACAGAGGAGATTAAAAACATCTTAAGACCGGATCAACAAGATCACATCAAGCTCACGCACACTAGCTAAACTGTCATCTATGTAGGCAGTTCCACGGGATGGCAAAGAGTTGGGGAAAACATTATTGAACATCGGCTAGTATGAGGCTGATTAACATGAGCGGTTATTGTTAGAATCTTATCCGGCACTAAAAGTCAGGCTTGTGTTCCTCCTGATTCAGGAAGAACATTAAATATTGGAGTTTAGAATATGAACTAGACTGATAAGGACATGTGTGCCAAAATTAATAAAGTAAATAACCACATGAAAAAGTGGAGTGATTACAATTTGAAAACTGCCGTGATGTATCAAAACATTTGAAATAAATAATAAGCTTTTTGACATGCAGTCCGAATAGTCTGAATGTGTCTTAAAGAGTTCATTTTTAAATAAAACTTAAAAGGCAAATTAAAAATATTAAATCTGAATAAAACACAGAAGTATCATTTAATGATATCAATTAGGGTTAAGTATTATCAAGCACGGGATCTATTTATCAGGTTTATTTAATTTAGTTATAAACAAAATGATTGTTGGCATTTTGCTTTGAAATGAACAATAGTCTGATAGAGCTTTAAGAATTAGAATGTAAGACAAACCTCTACACTCTATAACAAAATGTTGCTGTTCCAATAGGAATATCTCGGATGTCTGTTTTATTTTAACCTTTTGACAAGAAGCCCTGGTCTTGGAAATATACCACCTATGTTGAAAATGAACTGCCGACATGCTAACTAAATAGATATAATCTAAGATATTTTAGAATATGACCCTAGGTGCTAACCCCCATGATTCTGACCAACTAAAGGGTCTTCACTTCATTGTCCAACTTCCTGCGGGTGTTATGGATCTTCTAATGGAGACTGCAAAAGATTCTCTAATCTTTACTCTGTAATGGTCCATATGACGGAGATCTAGCGCCTGGGTCCGAGGGTTAACGGTCATAGGACATGATGTTCAAAATTCAACTCGGGTTTTCAAATGAGATAGGACGAGTGCGGCTTGTGTTCTGTATTCACTATTCACAACGACCATAAACCCGAGACCTTAGGTTTTTTATACCGAAGGACCTTTCACTGACCCGAATAAGAGACATCCATCAAAAGGCTCTTGACAGTTTCCTGAACCAATCAGACCGGTGGGGCGGGAGTCGCTTTTCAAAGAGTATAAAAAACGTTTTCAACGACCCACTATCCTCGACGGTGAAAGAAATTAGGGTTTAAAATCAACTGGTCCTTTATTGGTCATTTTCAAAACAATCTAAAAATTCAGAGAGGTTTTACCAACCACTTCAAAACATTACAACTAAACAGCGTGATTAAAAGCCGACAAAAACATGTGATCTCACGAAACATTCAGTTCAGACACTTCATCTGATTTTCCAGTTCGTATACCCCTAAGGTCCATCAAACCTATCAGGTCCAGAAAATGGCATTTAGAGAAAGCCTCGGCAATTTCACGTATTTTTGAATAAGAGTCGCGTCCGTGTGATAAAAGGCTTGGACGATCGACTCCTGAATAGAATGTTCATTTTTCTGGTCAACAGCATTTTGTAAAAAGCTGGTGAAATGGCAGAAAGATGTGGAAACCGCCAGAGTCTTGATGACCGAGCTCCTGAGCCACGGTTTGTGGAAAACAGATAGTCGCTGCTGCTGAGCCGAGCAGTCTCAAATAGACCCGTAGGCTGTGTCTGGCAGGGTCGGTCTGTACAACATCCCTGCCGGTACTTTTTAGGTACCGATCCGTTATTCTATCCGGCAGAGCCGCCATCCAACACTTGCCCAGCTTCAGTGCCTTTCGAAATGTTTCACCCAGGGTCCGTCCGTTTGTTCAAGGGCCATGCCCGCATAATCCCATCCTTGGGTGATAGGTTCCAATCGGCCGGAGCCTCTGTAGGGTCGTCCACGGCCTCTTCTTGTTGCACGGCCTGAATGGCTCTCCTCAGACCCTGCTAGGAACCCCGGAACATCATGAGCAGGTACAAAAATGTCAGGTACTGCGCGGTTCTCCAGGAAACTATCCGACCAATATAGATCACCAGGGGCAGATACCTGAGGCTCAGGCCCCTAGATCTGGGCAGTTGAAGGCATAAGATGGTCCGCCGAGAAGGCTGGTCTGCAGGCTAGCTGTTAGGCGCAGAGTACTCGGAGTCGGGCACGATAGCCTCAGGTCAAAACAGGCCGTAGGGGCCGTCTGGTCCGTGACCGTCGTGGCTGATCAGGAACATAGCGAGAGATGCTGATTGTTAACCGTTCAAAACACGTTGAAAACGTTTTTTATACTCTTTGAAAAGCGACTCCCGCCCCACCGGCCTGATTGGTTCAGGAAACTGTCAAGAGTCTTTTGATGGATGTCTCTTATTCGGGTCAGTGAAAGGTCCTTCGGTATAAAAAACCTAAGGTCTCGGGGTTATGGTCGTTGTGAATAGTGAATACAGAACAGACGCCGCACTCGTCCTATCTCATTTGAAAACCCGAGTTGAATTTTGAACATCATGTCCTATGACCGGTTAACCCTGCGGACCCAGGCGCTAGATCTCCGTCATATGGACCATTACAGAGTAAAGATTAGAGAATCTTTTGCAGTCTCCATTAGAAGATCCATAGCACCCGCAGGAAGTTGGACAATGAAGTGAAGACCCTTTAGTTGGTCAGAATCATGGGGTTAGCCCTAGGGTCATATTCTAAAATATCTTAGATTATATCTATTTAGTTAGCATGTCGGCTGTTCATTTTCAACATAGGTGGTATATTTCCAAGACCAGGGCTTCTTGTCAAAAGGTTAAAATAAAACAGACATCCGAGATATTCCTATTGGAACAGCAACATTTTGTTATAGAGTGTAGAGGTTTGTCTTACATTCTAATTCTTAAAGCTCTATCAGACTATTGTTCATTTCAAAGCAAAATGCCAACAATCATTTTGTTTATAACTAAATTAAATAAACCTGATAAATAGATCCCGGTGCTTGATAATACTTAACCCTAATTGATATCATTAAATGATACTTCTGTGTTTTATTCAGATTTAATATTTTTAATTTGCCTTTTAAGTTTTATTTAAAAATGAACTCTTTAAGACACATTCAGACTATTCCGGACTGCATGTCAAAAAGCTTATTATTTATTTCAAATGTTTTGATACATCACGGCAGTTTTTCAAATTGTAATCACTCCACTTTTTCATGTGGTTATTTACTTTATTCATTTTGGCACACATGTCCTTATCAGTCTAGTTCATATTCTAAACTCCAATATTTAATGTTCTTCCTGAATCAGGAGGAACACAAGCCTGACTTTTAGTGCCGGATAAGATTCTAACAATAACCGCTCATGTTAATCAGCCTCATACTAGCGATGTTCAATAATGTTTTCCCCAACTCTTTGCCATCCCGTGGAACTGCCTACATAGATGACAGTTTAGCTAGTGTGCGAGAGCTTGATGTGATCCTTGTGATCCGGTCTTAAGATGTTTTTAATCTCCTCTGTCACTTAGTATTTGTACATTTTAGTTTGTACTGTCTTATCTTTGTGATAGGGGCGAGTCAATGTTTCATTTTGGAATAATAATGTCTAGCGGAACTCTGCCCCTGACTATGATCCCTCGCAAACCCAGGTCCTGTGACTCGTATTCAAGAAGATTGCAGACACTTGTTGACTCTTGGAATCTCAGTTCAAACTTACGTCCCTTGACCCTGAATGCTACTAAAACCAAGGATGCTTTTTCACAAACAGAGGGAAAAGCAGTTTTCCATAACCCCCGTCCTATGTCACCTGGACTACCTAAAAGAAAGAATAAATCCTCATAGTTTTAGTAAAATTTTAATCCTTGTGATAACGCCTATAATAGATATAATGTAACTATTCACTAAAAACATTTTCCATCCTGATTGGCCTAACGTGTCCAAAGCCTAATCCTCAGCCCTGCAGTGTATAGGCCCCTATAACCTCCTATAACCGTTCTTATTTTCAGGGTCTCATAACTGCTGTAAAATGGAAGGCTATTACCAAGCATTCACAGAATTTCTAAAACGCTGTATTATACAAAGACCCCTGAGTACCAAAGTGTTTATAACCTGTTGATGAAAATGCTGATTTAAAGTAAAGCCTGAACAAGATAACTGTTTTCTAATCATCATATAAAATGCTTAGTAAATAAAGAGAGACTAAATACAATTTATAACAAAATGGAACACCGATGGACGGCTGAATAAACAAGGGAATCTAACTTAGCTTGAAATGCAGAGTGTTTTACCAATAAAACCCTACAACAGTGGTTCTCAAACTCTGGGCTGACCACGCTAGGGGCAAGTAACAAAAAGGGGACTCAAGATGTGAAAAAAAGAAAACAAGAATCAAAATATGAAAAATACATCTATTGAACCCAAAACAAATTGACTTAAACTACCTTCTGATACAGAAAAATAAATATAGAGATAGATAAATGTCGATACAAGTAGGTATAATAAAATATGCAAATAAAGTGTCAGGAGAATAAAATATGATTTTTTCATGATTAGCAGGCCAAAGAACAGGCCATTTGAGAAAAATAATCGTACATTTGTGTTGTAAGCAGAATCTGAATGACTTGGGCGGCAAGAAAACATATAGGGTAAAAGATATCAGATGTCTCCGTTCCTTTAGGGACTTTATACTGGCTATTCTCATTTAAAAGGAGTACAGAAATTAAGTTCTGTGCTATGTTTGGGGTGGGTGTGATCAGAAAGGCACTGATGGTTCCAAAGAACTCTTTGGAAACAAGGCTTTTTCTTATAACGTTTTAAAATCGGACTTTATAAAGATGCTTTTAGATGCTTTATTTTCTAAAGATGCTTTATTTTCATGTTAAAGCAACCGGTCCTTTTACTTGGCTACTGAACATGTATTTTGTTCACTAGCACTTTAGTGTTTCATTAAGAATTACCCGAATATCTGATCATTAGTTTAAGAAGAAAGAGTAATTAGCTCTGCTATTTTGTGAGCTATACAGCGTG
Source organism: Polypterus senegalus (assembly GCF_016835505.1). Taxonomy (NCBI): domain Eukaryota; kingdom Metazoa; phylum Chordata; class Cladistia; order Polypteriformes; family Polypteridae; genus Polypterus; species Polypterus senegalus. The sequence goes on from NC_053161.1 coordinate 138,359,825, forward strand.
CTGAGCGTTGGCTCCCATTTACGAGGTCACTAGCATGAGCTAAAGCTGCTGATTTTAAAACATGATTTTAGTTCGATGAACTTCGGAGGGGCAAAAAGGGCTACTTACATCCCTGCCTCTAGTTAAACCAGCACCCTCACTACGGCCTCCTGTGCATTCTTATAAATCTCCGTTTAAACGCACAAGTGTATTTACAGAGTCTTCCTTTGTCCAAAGGCTCCTAGGTGATAGAAATGAGCTCAGCAAAACACTAAAATCACTGATCGCAGCAAATCCTAAAACACACGTGGAATCTGTCTCTCTTGTGCGTGTGGGGTTACTTTTAAAAATATCTTCATTATATTATATATACAAAATGAATACCAAACATGTTATATAGTGTAAGGGACGGCAGGCATGGGCCGGCATCTCGACATGTACAGGACCTTGTTCATTAGCCTGGGTGCAAGCCCCTATTAAACCCGAGGCCACAGAAGGAATAGAGAGCTTTTACAGGCAGAAGTGTTAAAAAGAGACACAAGGCGTTTGTAGCACGAGACTGCTCCATGTCTTTAAAGGTGATAATTCAAAGTTTAGGTTTGTACATGACATAATCCTAACAAATTCCTGAGACTAGCAGCCGGTGATCTCTCCGAGGGTCACCCAGTGGGGTGGGTGATCGAAACGGGCGGCCTCAGTTGTTTGCAAGCGAACTCACAGAGTCCTTCCCCCGATTGAGGTGCTTGCAGAGCCTGACTTTACTTTCTGTGTGTAGAGAGAGAGCAGGGGGGTCGGCTAAAAGCTGACAGGGTCTGCCGCTTGGTCTTTCTCTCTGGGAAATCAGCTTCATTGCTAAAACTGTTTTTTACTGCAGAGTCTGTCACTGAGAAACCTGATTTAGCGGAAGTGTGAATTCGGCCCCTGCTGGAACCATCAGCCCCTCCCTGAGCCATGCGGGCCGCTTGCTTCCACAAGATGTTTCCTTAGGGTCAACTGAAGATACCTGTATTTAAAATGTGGGGTGAGTTTGAAGAGAAAAGGGTTTGTTTTAGATCGATTGTTATACAAATTATATTAAGTATTATAATTACAAATTATACAGCCCAGGCTAGATTTTTTAGACGTCTCAAAAGTGATCTAAAAGGGAACTACGGTATATTATTTAACTAGGTGTGATTTTTAAAGGGCTGAACTAGTAGTTATCTCAAGCTTTACAAGCTAATCTTTAAAAATCCCTTAACTTTAAAAGATCCATCCGTCATGGGCAGAGGGTCTGCGCGTGTTCACACTTTATTTTATTTTATGACACTGTGTATTTGACCTATAATCTTCTCTTGCCTGTCATGGAGCTCTGTCTAATTACCTGAAGTTACAGGAATTGGGAAGTGATGAACTATTTTGGTAAGAATATGTTTTAAGGTCTACATAAGTAAGAGTATAAAGGGGAAAAGTGTCACCCTAGGGCCCTCCATGACAAAACAAAAATCATAATTGGGCTTTTCTGTTTTAACTTTTAATTAAAAATAGTAAAATGATTTCTAATTATCATCTGTGTAATAGAAATAATTTCAGTTTTTGAGTAGACAGAAAATATCAAAATTTTGTGCTAGTGTAACAGTAAGTGCTTTTACATGCATGTACAAAACTGGGATAAGGTAGAAAACCTGCTTCCTTATAAACCTCCGTTAAATGCACAAGTGTATTTAGAGAGGTTTCTTTTGTCAAAAGGCTCCTAGGTGATAGAAATGAGCTGAGCAAAAAAAAAAAAAATTCATCACTGACCGCAGCAAATCCTAAAACACACGTGGAATCTGTCTCTCTTGTGCGGTGTGGGGTTACTTTTAAAAATAACTTCATTATATTACTCACACGTCTAAAATCACCCGGATTTTGGGTTACTATCCTGTATTAAAATAATTACATTTAGCGAAATGAATGAATGAAAACACCGTTACAGTAATTTCCTGGAGTCTGTCTCTAACCGGCTGTCCAAATGAGAGTTTATAAAGCAAAAATGTTTTGTTATCTCAACCTTTTAAAAACAGGCGGCTCCGTACAGAGAGAGGCCGTTTCGAAAGAGTAGGCATTTCACAAGCGGGTCCCTTCTGCAAGTAGTTCAGAATACTTTTATTAGGTCAGAGTTACTGCACCACCGGCCTGCGCTTTAAAGCCACTCCTGAATATTCTCAATGGAGAGGGTCCCTAAGGTTAAGCTCTGTATATAAGAGAACATTTTTGATATCAGCCACCAATCAGCCCAGGCTAGATTTTTAGACGTCTCAAACGTGATTAAAAAGGGAACTGCGGCATATTATTTAACTAGGTGTGATTTTTAAAGGGCTGAACTAGCAGTTATCTCAAGCTTTACAAGCTAATCTTTAAAAATCCCTTAACTTTAAAAGATCCATCCGTCATGGGCAGAGGGTCTGCGGTCTCGAGCCCGTGTCTGCGCTCAGAGAGAGAGAGAGACAGAGCACACAGGCCTGATTGCAAGGGGGGTCTGCTAAAAGCGGGGCTGCTTGATTTCTTTTGAGAAACCGCTCCATTGCTGGGAGTCTGTCACTGGGAACCTGACTCAATGTTGGTTGAGGAATTTCTGTGAGATGGAAAAGGATGGACCTGTAAGTGATAAAGCAAAGATGAGATAGATATTTTAATGGCGTGTTCATATTAAAATCATAGATAGAACCGAAGAAAATGCTTTGTTTTTTTATACAGCACTTTCAGAAGTGGCTGGGAAGTGGTGGGGAGCCCCGGGGGGCCCAGAAACAGGGTGCGATCACGCTGACTGACTCAGACCGTGTCTTTGATCTCACAATTTGTTATCTGTGTGCGAGATGGAAAAAAAAGCAGCTTGACTTAGTTTGAAGCCAAGATGAGATGTTTTAATGGTGTGCTCATCTTAAAATCGTAGATAGAACAAAATGCTTAGCTTTTTAGGCTTTCAGCAGGGAAATGTGGGGGACTGGGAGGTGTGGGGGACCGGGAAGTGTGGGGCGCCTATGGTTAAATGCGGCCTGACTCAGACCGTGTCTTTGATCTGACAGTTTGTTATCTGTGTGTGTGAGCTGGAAAATGCAGGTTTTTGAAGCCAAGATGAGATATTTTCATGTCTTAAAATCGTAGATAGAACAAAATGCTTAGCTTTTTATATGGCCTTTTAGAACTGGCCGGTAAGTATGGGGGGACTGGGAATTCTGGGGGGACCGGGCAGTGTGGGAGGCCGTCCATCATCCTCGGTCGGTGCTGGGGCGACTTTAGGCTGGTCTGAGCCGGTCAGGACAGACCCCAGGGCCTGTCTGGGCTTGTGCCGGAGAAAGGGCGGGGGCCGAGGCAGCCCCCGGGCATGTCTGAGCTGGTCAGGACAGGCCCCGGGCATGCCCGAGCTTGTCGAGGTAAAGGCTGTCACGCCGGCTTGTCTTTCGGGAGAGGGGGCGTGGGGAGTTCAAGGAGGGTAGACATCCATCAAACTGCCCTTGACAGTTTCCTGGGCAGGCAGGTGGGTGTGGGGTGGGAGCGGGTTCAAACAGGGGGCAGACATCCATCAAACTGCCCTTGACAGTTTCCTGGGCAGGCAGGTGCAATCCGGGTTCAACCAGCGGTCAGGCTCCGTCAAGCGGACCCTTGACAGTTTATGGAACCAATCAGGGGCCGGGGAGGGTTCGAGGAGGAGTCGGGGAGGGGACTGGGTGCCCTTACACCAATCCGACGCCGGGGGGCGGCGCCAACGGGGCGGAGAGAGGGCACGTGGAGGCGGGGAATTCCGGCGTGACGTCATCAGGAGGCGACGGGCGGGACTTCCGGTCTTGCGTCAGCGGGCGGCACTTCCGTGTGACGTCAGAGGGGGGGCTTAAAAGTCATTAATCATTATGATTGACAGCTCTAATTGCGATTTTGACACATACCCCCGGCCTATAACTACTATGGAGCAACCTCACCATGAATCCTCGGTGTGTGGTGGACAATGTAGTTCAACCCTGGGGTCTCTGGCGATGATTGAATCGATGTAAGTCTGAATGAAAGAAATGTAAGAATGAAAAACAAACAGGATCCCAAAGCGTGATGTGGAAAATTAGCAGGTGCTGGTGGTTCGTTGTAAGTGAATTGTGATCTCCGTCATTCTCCTTCATTTCTCTCTCTCTGTTCCCTCCTGATTGGTGTGACAGATGGGGGGGCGCTGTCGCTCCCTTGAACCCTTGTCCAATACGCCAGACACCAGATAAAAGTCCAAATGTTGACTTTATTAACACAGCACAGTGCACAAAGCACCCTCTCCTCTACAATATTCATTCAGTAATCACAATAATACTCATTAAACACTCCCAGACGCGTTGCCACCCTTCCACCCAGCTCAGCTCGCTGTCTGGGAGCTGTCACAGTCCTTTTAAAGTCCCTGACCTGGAAGTGTTCCAATCCCCAGTTCATGTGATCCTTATCACTTCCGGGTCAGATAAAAAGTCCTTTTCTTCATCTTCATGACGCACTTCTGGGTTATAGGGCACATATGACTCTTTGCTCCTCCTTGCAGCTCCCTCTAGTGGCCCCTGTGGTATCCAGCAGGGCTGTGGATGAAACCTCCATTGTCCATGATTCCATGAATCCCCAGTTCATGTGATCCTTATCACTTCCGGGTCAGATAAAAAGTCCTTTTCTTCATCTTCATGACGCACTTCTGGGTTATAGGGCACATATGACTCTTTGCTCCTCCTTGCAGCTCCCTCTAGTGGCCCCTGTGGTATCCAGCAGGGCTGTGGATGAAAACTCCATTGTCCATGATTCCATGAATCCCCAGTTCATGTGATCCTTATCACTTCCGGGTCAGATAAAAAGTCCTTTTCTTCATCTTCATGACGCACTTCTGGGTTATAGGGCACATATGACTCTTTGCTCCTCCTTTCAGCTCCCTCTAGTGGCCCCTGTGGTATCCAGCAGGGCTGTGGATGAAAACTCCATTGTCCATGATTCCCTGCTGGTCTTCGGGGCACCTCCATGCTGCAGGGAGGGCTCCGTCTGGCAGCCTGGGGGTATTGGCCGGGATGACAAGCCGGCCATAGACCACGTTGGTTATATAGTGATGAGCTGGTTGTACTTGATTCATTGTGAACAGGTGTTTTCCATCTTGGGGCTGCGTTCTCCCTCCATCATCCGTTCCCTCTGTATTTACGGGGACAACATTGACTGATGCACATGATAAACAGCAAACGGGACAATGGAAACAAAAATGCATTCAGCACAAACATTGACAACACTAATTCTATGTAGCACCGCTACAACATGAAATCTTCATTTAAATACTAAATGACAGGCAGGTGTGTGCAGTATTAATACATGTAAATTCTGTTAGACAGCACTAAGCACATTTCTTCACGTGTCAATGCTGGGAGTTTTTGTTTTTTTTTTTTTTTTTTTTCATAGCGAAATGCAAAGTTTTGCTGCAGACTCAATTTCACACAGATTGATTTGCTTAGCACTAGCATCTGGCAACTCTAAAAAAGCCAAGTTTTGGTGTCCCTTACTTTTGAGGTTTAGATTCCTGTAACTTTGAACGGGTTTAAAATTGACTGAATGGATGAATGTTTTTGGGATGCTGAATGACAGCATGGTAGTTACATGCTTTACATCTCCCTGCATTCATTGTCTGTGTGGGTTATTCATAGAGTACTCAGGTTTTTCATTCTTGGTTACTTGGTCATAAGAGGTTGTCAGCAGCAGGAGGGTCATTGAAGATAGGAAAGGCTGACCAAGCATAACATGAAAAGATAAATCTCAATGCCAATCAGAAACAGTTGTTGTGAGGAAGGGTTATGCTCCAACACTGCAGAAAGGGTACTAGGTAACAATAAGTAAACTACTGCAAGGGTCAGATTTCATGGGCGCAGTGTTGCCAGAGAAGTCAGAAGGTGTTTATAGTCCTGGTGGTCACAATATTCTAAATGGGCCATGCACCAGTTAAAGATAATGTTGTTTGGGGGACTGGCACCCTGTCCAGGCTTGGTTCTTGCATTTCAGTGCCACTGAGATAGCCTGCTGCTCCCCAGTGATTACATGAGTTTTGAAAATGAACGAATATTTCTGGGAAAACAGGAAGTTGTGGATTTGTTTTTGTGTCTGGTTGTTGTAAAATTATGTTTGTTCAACTTGAGTCACTTAAGCTTCAGCTTCACTTCAGCTTTTGCACTTCACATTGATGGTAATGTGCACATGGATTGTTACGACAACCACTGATAATATGATACAATGTCATTTTAGCAGGCTCACTTGGTACTTCTTTAGCCAATGATAATGATAACAATATACTGAATTATATCTGTAGGTTTTAGTACCTTCCACACTGAGCAGTTTACAAGAAACAGCCATGCACTCTTTGTACAAGGTCTGATCAGAAAGATTTCAGTCAGAACCTGTACTGATGATTTTGGGTCTGAAGAAGGGGCCTGAGTTAGCCAATAAAAGGTGTCATTTTGCTTGGCTTTTCTCTACATTCTACATTCATAATGGCTAACACGGTACAACACCCTAGCACTATGGGACTAAGGAAAAATGAATGTGCACCAAACTATATGAATTACAAGTTGATTGCCTTAGTGGTTTATAATGTGTGTTTCTTGTTTCACAATTAAGTCAACATAAATAATAAAAAACTGTAAAGTCCGATTTCTTGTGTTAAATGTATAATTCTAGACAACAATATGCACTTGTAAGTTCATTCCCACCTTGTCAACATGTACCAGGACCCCTTCATGTGCCACATTCAGGAGATCGGATGCAGAACTCTCTCATGGTAAGATGTCTGAAAGGTGACGCAAGATGTGTATGATGTTCAGCATTGACAGCAAAAGAAATGGATACCCCAATGGCATGAGACCTAATGCAGAACTGAAAAGTGATGGTATTAGTTATGAATCCGTTGAATCAATTTTTTTTTTGACCAATTAAATATGATACATGGTCTCTGCGCAGTGAACATTGACTGCCAAAATGAAGCATCACTGTCTAGAATGCTGCAAGGTGAATCTCAAGCTAATGTATTTTGACTGGAAAAAGTGTTTCATAACTGGAGATGAAACTTGGATACATCACTATGACTGAGAGCCCAAATAACAATCACATCAACAAAGCATGGTGATTGACCACTTCCAAGGAAATTTAAGGTCCAAGCCAATGCCAGCAAGATCATTTGCACAACATTTTTATGATGTTGAGGGTGTAGTCCATATTGATTTAAAAGTCCCATAAAACACTAACCAGTCAATATAACACTGATTTCTTTTGGCACTTCCATCAGGGAACCAGGAAAACATGACAATCCCCTTACCCCCTACCCAGGAAAGTGCCCCAGTTTGCAAGACATGGGCTGCAAGTCTTGCTCGGTGAAATTGTGGATTTGAAGACATGTCACACTCGCCCTCTTCTGCAAATCTGGCCCCTTGTGACTTCTACCTGCTTCCCAGTCTGAAAGGCTACTCTCAGCTATGAAAGAGTGGTTGCTCAAACAAGGCAGAAAGTTTTAATTGACATAAAAAGCTTGTAAATGCCATAACAGATGAACTGACATTCTGACTGGGATTGAGGGTGGATTCTTACTTCACTATAACAGAAGGACAGTTTGGTAGGATGTGCACCCAAACTAAGATGGTTCCTGTTCCCTTTCCCAGTCCAAGATGCTGGGATGGATGGACATTTTTTTAGGAAGACAAAAAACTGCAGGAATTGTTTAATTTCTGAAAGATTTTCATATAAATGGCAGAAGCTGGCTATTTGTCTACATTCAACAAGTTCAGTCTTATTAAAAGTGCATGACTTGATGTTCACATTTTATTTACTAGATATAGATTCCATTTCAAAATTGCTAGCATACATGGTCTAAATGCATAAAATGTAATACCGTATTTACACGTGTATCACGCATACATTTTTTTCCCCAAAAATGAACATTAGAAAATCAGGTACGCGTCATACACGAGGAAATGTAATTCTGTAATGTTTACTTCTCCTGCTTAGGCTCGCTCGCTCGCTCTCTCACTCACTCGCTTGCTCGCCCACTTGCGCTCTCTCTCTCTCTAAACGCTTCCTATACAATCACAACACGTGTCGTACACGGGGCAAAACTTATTTCGCCATTTTCTTTGCAAAAATTAGGGTGCGCATCGTACACGAGGGTGCCTGGTACACGAGTAAATACAGTATTCTAAACACTGTGAGGAATAGAAGGGTGCATGTTTTTGTGAAAAAAGTAAGCTTGTTATTGAAACCATTTACAGCAAAAAAAACAAAAAGGTTTAGTATTTACCACAATAAACAAGTGTGACTTGTACTGAATATTGTGAAAACACCACCTATCCACCAATCAATCCATTGATTACCATATCCACTTTAAGTACATGGAGAGTGACACTTAAGGTAAAGGAAGGAAGCACTCTTAAATGCAGCCACACACACTCTTACCATAGCTGTACAAAGAAACGACACCAACAGAAAGATCCATGCCCACCGGGGGAGAATTAATACATTTCACTCAGATGACCCTTTAGCCAAAAACCAGAAGTGAATCCAATCACTGTGAAACACCAGCTCTATAGAGCTTGGGTTGATTTGCCAGCAATGTATCGGAAATCGCTTTAACCCTTTAAATTTCCCTGATTATCATATTTCTAACATTGACCCCAGCTATGATATCATTCTTTTAAAATGTTGTACATGTAATAGCATCTCTCTGTAAAACAAAGAATATGACAATTCTGATTTGCAATGTTTATTTCAAGAACCTAACAAAGTACCCATCTTTATGTAAGGCTCTATATAAAGCGAAAGGAAAAAATTAAAGTCATACAAAGTTGCACAAAATATAATGCTTGTCAAGACCTTAGTAACAAAACTGCTATTAGTCATCACTTAAACAAAATGAAATGCAGGTGGGCAAAAAGTAACATAAAATGCAGTTGCTACTAATATTTTTTACAGACTCACCTATAGTTGGAGACTTTCCATCCATCCATATTGCTGAATCTTCTTTTCCTTCACAGCATGTTGTACAGCTGGTGCCTTCCCCGACTCATATTTTTTTTCTCCTTGTGTTTATATTGCATTTGTTTCTATACTGTAGGTATATTATTTATTTTTAAACAGTTCATTCTCATTTTTGTTTACTTCACATCATTGCCATTTTATGTTGCAGTTTTGTGTCTGTGATTGCCACAGAAAGCATCCTGGAAGTTGCAAAAATGATGTCATCAGTGCAATGGTATCGAGATTGACGTGATAGAATAGTATTTATACAAGTTTGATTGATTCTGTGCAGTCAACTCAAGTTCCTCCACACCAAATTCACCAAACCATGACTTTATTGTCATGGCTATGTGCGCAGTAGCAGAGGCAGAGAAGGCCCTACCCCAAACTGTTGACATAAAGTTGGAAGCACACAACTGTCTGAAATGCCTATGTATGCTGCAGCATTAACAGTACCCTTCATTGATACTAAGGTGCCTAAAAAATGGCCCCAGACCATCATTTCTCTTCCACCAAACTTTACAGTAGGCATTATAGAGGCCATAAGGTAGCGTTCTTTTGGCATCTGCCAAACCCATAAGCATCCATAAGACTACAAGATAGTAAAGCATAATTTATTATCCAGAGAACACATTTCCATTGCTCTTGAGTCGAATGGCAGGGTGATTTATATGATCCTAGCTGACGCTTAGCATTGTGCATAATGACTGTTAATAAAGAGTGTGGCTGAAACACCTGAACTCACTAGTTTGGAGAGGTGTCCGCATACATTTGGCCAAATAGTGTATACTGTTCGGGGCTGCACATAATTATGATATTATAACAATAACATCTCAGCATCTGATTATAGATATGGGGAGTATATCATAGATGGATCCTCATTATTAGCAAAAAGAGAGTAAATGAGGGTCTGGCCATGTTAGGAATTCAAAAAGGAATTTGGAGAGAAAAACTGCAAAAAATTCAAAAGATAATCCAAAGCTTTCTTCCAATATTTTGGTGGCAAAAGAATAGCGAAGGAGGAGGTGAAGTGTATTAAGAATGAAAATGGCAAACAAAAATATACAGACTATGAAATGTAAATACTATAAATTCTCAATTTTAGAAGTTTTCCCATGTGAAGAAGTTGAGAACTTCCCACTATTTACAGGGATGTTTAAGAAGGTAATCAGTGACTTGGAAATTGTACAGAGAAAAGTGATATTTGGTTTAAAAATACGGCTGAAATGAAGCAAGTGACCAGGAGCAGTTAACATTTTTCCTCAAGTACTTATGGCGGTTAGTGAATACAAATGTGTGAATGGCATATTGTAAAAAGCATACTACAGTATTACACCAAAAAGGGGCAGTGGCCAATATGTGCAGTAAGAATATAATGGTGACAACTCCTTGAATTTGATAAGAACATTATGACAATCTAGATGAGAACGAGCCATTCATCCCAACAAAGATCGCCAGTCTTATCCACTTAATTTTTCCAAAATAACGTCAAGTTGAGTTTTGATGGTCCCTAAAGCCCAACTGGCTACCACACTACTACTTGGTAGCTTATTCCTAGTGTCTATAGATCTCTATGTAAAGAAAAACTTACTAATGTTCGTGTAAAATTTACCCTTACCAAGTTCCCAACTGTGTCCCTGTGATGTTGATGAACTCATTTTAAAATAACAGTCTTGATCCACTGTACTAATTCCTTTCGGAATTTTAAACATTTCAATCATGTCTCCTCTTAATCTTCTACTGCTAAAACTTCATAATTCATCCTGTGTAGCCCTGCAATCAGCCTAGTTGCTCTTCTCTGGACCTTTTCTAGTGCTGTTATGTCCTTTTTGTAGCCTAGAAACCAAAACTGCACACTGTACTCCAGATAAGGAATCACCAGTGCATTATAAAGCTTGTGTATAACCTCCTTAGAGCTGTACTCTACACATCACACTGTATAATGTAACATTCTGTTTGCCGCCTTAATAGTTTCTGAACACTGTCTAGCAGTTGATAGTGTCGAGTCTAATACAACTCCTAAATCCTTCTCATAAGGTGTAGTTTCACTTTTCAGACCTCCCATTGTGTATTCAAATTTGACATTTTTACTTCCTATATGTAATACTTTACATTTACTTACATTAAATTTCATCTGCCAGAATACTTACATTAAATTTCATCTGCCACAAATCTGCCCAACACTGAAATCCATTTTTAATGAGTCAATGGATTCTTGATTAACTGCCGATCCACCTATCTTGGTATCATCTGCAAACTTAACCAGCTTGTTCCTATCCAAATCATTTATATATACAGTATTAAAAATAACATTGGACATAGAGCTGACACCTGTGGAACACCACTCTTAACATGGCCTAATTCTGATACGGTTCCTCACACCATCACTCTCTGCTTCCTGTGTCTGAGCCAATTTTGCACCCATCTTAAAACATCACCATGAACTCCCATCTTCTTTTAGTTTGATGCCCAACCTCTCAAGTGGCACCTTACCAAATGCTTTCTTTAAGTCAAAATAAGTAATGTCATATGTTCCACTCTTAACGTTCCTTTTGTTGCTTCCTCATAGATTTCCAGCCTATTAGTAAACATGACCTTCCTCTTCTGAACCCATGCTGACTGTTCAGTAAAACTCCTGTTTTTACCAGGTGTTGCTAAGTCTTATGATTCCTTCCATTAATTTACCTGCAATGCACGTTAAGCTTACTGGCCTATGGTTGATTGGAATTGCCTGATCACTCTTTTTATATAACTGGATAATATATGCCATTTTCCAGTGCTTCAGAATTTCCCTAGTGTGCAGTGACTTCCTAAAATGTATAGGTCAAGGGTTTATATTTGTACTCACTAACCTCCTTAAGAACTTGAGGGTAAATATTATCTGATCCTGGTGATTTGTTTGATTTCAGCCTATTTAATCTAAGCAGTATTTCTCCCTCTACAATTTCCAAGTCACTCAGAACCTCCTTAGTAGTCTTTTACAAACATTCTTACAAAAATAATGAATACACATAAATACTTAGATTTTTTTAAATGCACAGAAAGTTAAAACAGTTCCAAACTGATTTAAAAAAATGGAACCTGACAGAATCTGTCCCATCACATCCTGTAATTTTGGAAGTACTGTATTGCCAGTTGCCAGTGGAGAAGAGGAAAGCAGTCAGCAGTATTCCTGGAGAAAATAAAAATCTCAAGGTCAGACGCAGTCACAGTCCTGGACACCTCGGCCAACTGGACGCACACCCTCTCCTGGGCATTCTGCAGTACAATCTAATGTGATCTTTCAATAAATTTATTGCGTGGCTCCTGGTATCTCAGATGTTTTTCCATGTGCAGGAACACAACTTTGACACGGAGAAGAAAAACGGAATAAAGAAGGATTAGCATTTTAGTCTAAATTATTGCATTACTTATTTTTTGTAAAAATAACTAACAAACAGAGATGCAATATGCACAGCTAATCAGCAGCTCTAGTCAGGGTATACTGTACTAAAGTAGTTTGCCTTCAGCCTGGATTTATAAGTTGAGACTGAAGGGGAATCTGTTGTTTTAGCAGACAGATTGTTCCATAGCTTCGCACCATGTATCTAAAAACTCAACCTCTGACTTTCATTATAGTATTCCTTGGAATAATAAGTAGTCCAGTAAGATGTCAGTGTGTACTGTGGTTTGTAACCAATAATATATTGAGATACTTAAGCAAGGCCTTGCTATTTAAAACTCAGTATCTAAGAAGGAGAATTTTGAAATCATCCCTAAGCTTAATTGGAACAGTGTAATGAAATAAGATGTGGAAGTATGTGTTTGTACTTATTAATTCTTGTAATGATTGTTGCAGCAGGATTTTGAATTAACTGAAATTGCACATAGAATGATTTAAACAGCTGGTGAATAACACATTGAAATAGTCAATCCTACTAAAAATAAATGCATGAATTAATTTCATAGTGTCCTCCATATTTACAAACCGTTTTACTTTTCCAATATTTTTAAACTGGAAAAAACAGGTTCTAGATATTTTTAATGGATAGTTTTATAATAGATAATGGTATCAAAGATAATGCGTAAATTGCATGCTGAATTAATTAAACTAATGTTTAGACACTAAGTTAAAAAAAATGACAGGATGTTGTTGAGGTCTGCTTCATGACCCCGTCCCCCCAAAAATAGCATTTCTGTTTTTTCTGTATTCAGAGACAAGCAGTTCTCATCCATCCACTCCTTCAACTTGCACAATTACTTAAGGACATTACTAGAGAAACATCACTTGGTCTAATAAAAAGGTGTTATTGGGTATCATCTGCATACAAATGAAAATGTGAGTTATGCTTTCTAATGTTAGTTTTCAATTGAATCATGAACTGAAAACAATAAAGGTCCAAAAACTGAGCCCTGCGGGACACCATATTTAAGTTCTTTTTATACTGATGGATTATTGTCAGCACATTTCTGTACATGTTGAAATCGAATTGATGAATATGAACTAAACCATGCAAGGGCATTACCTGAGTGCCCAGTGTAACAGAAAAGAGTGATCAATGGTGTCAAAGGCTGCACTTAAATCTTTCAATATAATTAATGTGGAATTTCCTTCATTAGAAGATGTTAGACTGGTGTTTACAACACAGATTAGTGCTGTGTGATGGGGAACATAAGCATTCTAGCATGAATAATAAAAATTATTTAATTGCATATGTTAAAGTGTGATATGTATTATAGACAATTAGATCAGGATTATAAGACTAAGGGTTTTATTTAAGTTTTAATTTTTTTATTGAATTTATATATCTTTGCATCTATTTAAACCATACAAAGGCAACGTGCTTGCAGGTGTAGTATTAGCACATTTCTATAAATGTATTTCTGAGTTATTTTGGACTTTTATACATGGAGAATTTAATTCTGCTATTAGGTTTCCATTTTGAATTGACTTTCAAAAAGTAATTTTTGTATAACCATGTTGATTTCCAGCATTTATGTGACATGCGTAATTAATCATGTGAACACGTCAATCTCACCTGTAACGTCACAAGGTGTAATGTATAAATACTGCAATGTTTTTACTTTCAGTTATCCATTGTTGGATACAAAATCTCTTCTACTCTTTAGTTTTATTTAGGTTTATTTCAAGTATGATTTTGTTTTGCTCTCTTGCTCTGGTTTCTCACTCTAGTTTTGTCTTCTTTTATGTTATTATTACACAGTGACCAAGAAGTATATCATTAGAACATTAGAAATAGTTTGATAGGAATAGGTCATTCAGCTTAATTATATTATATCACCAGATTATTATATTAATATCACCAGAGAAACATGCCTTAAACAAGATTATTTCTGTGGTGCTCTTATTTAGTTATGTACTTGTGGGGGGAGAGGTTTGAACACGAAATAGAAAGTTGGATTTGATTGATTGTGCTAATGTTTATAATCAAGCAAATTATAAATGGTAACTAAAAAGCTGTGATCGTGTAGTTCTTACACAACACTCCATATTATTACAGTATGTCTTTTTGCAAAGAGTTTTTCCTTTACTTCGTAGGAAGAGTTCTGGTTAAACTTTCCCACATCCCCTTGCTCTTAAAATGTACTGACGACCACAACACCAATTGACAAATGTGCAGTGGCTCCACAACAATGGGAAAAGGCAATGTAACACAACTACATCATTTTACAAAGCAACATAAAGCAATCAATAAAAATACATTTCAAACATATGCACAAAGTCAAAAATACTACAAAAAAACTGGTCCCAATACCTAAAGACAAATCAGAGTTTCTTAGTCCCTTTATTTATCTAGAGGGCCAAACACAGTACTAGAATTACCTTCTGTGCTTGCAGAATGGTTCTCTTCATGCTGTTTCACATGTCAAGAATGAATGAGCCTGCTGTTTCTGTTGCATTTTCAGTTTGAATATCCCACCTTATTTGTCTGTGCGACCTCACATGACCATTCAAGTGGAGTTTCGGAATGCTTAACTTGTATTTATTTTTTCTTGTCCTGGCAGGTCAACAATATGAGTATTTTCATATTATAGTAATGATTATAACTGGATAATTTTATGCTTGTGAAAACATGTAACAGGAATATTAAACTTTTATTTTCATTGTTTATGCTAAATTATAAAAGTTGCCAGAGTCTGCTTAATGTTATGCATAAATGGTGGTAGGTTTCTGAAGGTCTCTCTTTGTCTCTGGTGTGTCTCATTTTATAACCTAAGAACAGCAGTGAAAGAGCTTCTATGTTTGATGTCTGAAGTGTAAGTACAACTGCCTTATTTCACACAGCTGAGATTCTAAAGAAGTTTCCACATTATGTTTCAGTTGTGCGTATCTTGAGCTGGTAAGCAGCTCTCAACCAATCAATCTTTATTTTCCATTGTGCCTTTGTGCCAGCTAGAAAGGCAGATCACAAGATAAGTAACAATCAGATAATGAAAAGCATCAAGTCAGAGTCTAATGCAAATGACCGGAATGAGCCCAAAAATCAACTAAGTGTAAGAACTGACAGTCCAGCAGACACATCACTCCGGTCAGCAGCAGAAGAACAAATCTAAAACAGAAGAGACATATTGATGAAGAATGACATTCATGTTTGACTTGTTGTACCCTGATACTGCATGAGTGGAGTAACTGACAAGAAAAAGAGTTCAAAGGATCTAAGATAATCTGTTTTTTCTTTTTGCCAGGGAAGATCCCCTGCTTCTGAGCTGAAGGGATAGATAGATAGATAGATAGATAGATAGATAGATAGATAGATAGATAGATAGATAGATAGATAGATAGATAGGGGGCGCTATCGCTCCCTTGAACCCTTGTCCACGACTCCAAATACCAGGTAAAAGTCCAATACTTGACTTTATTTAATCACCACAGTCCACAAAGCACCCTCTCCTTCACAATACTCATAAATCACAAATCACTAACAATAATACAATCCTCCACTCCCAGACGCGTTGCCACCCTTCCACCCAACTCAGCTTTCCGTCTGGGAGCTCCCATAGTCCTTTTATATCCCCTGACCCGGAAGTGTTCCAATTCCCAGTCCATGTGACTCTCAATCCCTTCTGGGTCAGGTACAAGTCCTTTCTTTTCACCCCAGAAGCCCGTCGCTCTTCCTTTGACGAACTTCCGGGTTAAAGGGCACAAAGAAGTCTTCAGTGCTCCCTGCAACAACCACAACAACATTTATTTATATAGCACATTTTCATACAAAAAGTAGCTCAAAGTGCTTTACATAATGAAGAATAGAAAAATAAAAGACAAAATAAGAAAAATAAAATAAGTCAACATTAATTAACATAGAATAAGAGTAAGTTCCGATGGCCAGGGTGGACAGAAAAAACAAAAAAAACTCCAGACGGCTGGAGAAAAAAATAAAATCTGTAGGGATTCCAGACCCCCTGAGCATTCTGCCTAACATAAATGAAACAGTCCTCTTTGGATTTAGGGTTCTCACGAAAGGACTTGATGATGATGGTCACGTAGACTTCTGGCTTTTAATCCATCCATCATTGTTGGAGCAACATAATGCTTTGAGTAGGTGGTGGTGGCGCAGGACAGTCTGTCAGTGGAGTAGGACAGTGCTTTGAAATAGGGCAGTGCGGTCAATATATAGGTTTTTAAACTTTTGCCTTCAAGGCCCCGTCTTCTATCACAGACTCACGGTGTGTGATTTCATGAATATCAACTTGCCATGAATACAGAAAGATTGATGACATTGTGATTTGTATAAGTCAGCTTGGTAAAAGCATCAACCAAATGAAATGTCAGTCTGGAAGGTTCATAGTGTTGTCTCATGGACAGTGTACAGTGAAATTCTTGCTATCACATGCAAAGCAATACACAACACATCACCACTCTGACATTAGAACATTAGAACAATCTAGACGAGAACAGACCATTCAGCCCAACAAAGCTCGCCTGTCCTATCCACTTCATTCTTCTAAAAAAAAATCTAGTTTTGAAAGTCCCTAAAGTTTTACTGTCTACCATGGTAGCTTATTTCAAGTGTCTATTGTTCTCTGTGTGAAGAAAAACTTCCTAATGTTTACGTGAAATTTACCCTTAACAAGTTTCCAACTGTGTCCCCGTGTTCTTGATGAACTCATTTTAAAGTAACAGTCTCGATCCACTGTACTAATTCTGTACATAACTGTAAACACTTCAGTCATGACTCCTCTTAATTTTTGTTTGTTTAAACGGAAAAGTCTCATCTCTTTGAATATTTCTTCCTAATTCATCCCCTGTAGCCCTGGAATCAGCTTTGTTGCTCTTCTCTGGACTTTTCCCACCACTTCTATGTTTTTTCTGTAGCTTGGAGACAAAAACTGCACACAGTATTCCAGATGAGGCCTCACCAGTGCATTATAAAGTTTAAGCATAACCTCTTTGGAGTCCACAATAATTAGTGAATATAGCTATTGTGGCAGACGACCAGGGACATTGCCCCACCGGGACACCTGGAGAAGAAAAGGACCAGGAGAGGGGCAATATTTTTTCCTGGGTGCAAGAGGACAGTCCCCCTGGATTACATTAGGGCCACGGATTGGGAGCTTGGAAGCTCAATCCTGTTGGGGCCTGTGGCCACTGCCAGGAGGGTACCTGGATGATCCTGGAGCCCTGGATGGCAGCACATCCACCACACCAGGAAGTGGTGCATGAAATTCATCAGGGTGGACCTGGAGCACATCCGGGTGCAAAATAAAGGGGGTGCCTCACTTCATTTGGGGAGCCGGAGTTGGGAGGCAGAGGACCAATCTTGCCAGTGGAGGAGTAAGGGCTGCAGAGAAGAAGAAAAGAAAAGACTGTGAGCAATAGTGGGTTGTGCACTGTGTGTGAGGTGCAAAGGACTGTGTAGTGAAGAAACAAAATAAAAGCGTGTGTTTGGACCTCTGTGTGTCCTGGTGTCCGTCTGTCGTCGGGCTGATCTTCCACACTACCTTACCTCAAAAAATCTCAGAACATAATTATTACTGTATTCCATCGCAAACAGAATATTTCCATTGTTAATCTCACTTCCGTCTACTTTAGCTGAATATTTTCAAACATACCATTTGGAAGACTAATGCTTTGCACATATGTTTATTAGCTAAGGTGACTCCATCTCTTATTTCACTGCCATTTGATATATGCATTTCACAGACAGATAGCTGAACAGCAAAGAAAAGTATCAGTGAACTTGAAGAGGTGACCTTCTGTCAGCCTCTGGAGACGTAGTGTCACAGTGTGATAAGCGAGATTCATGGTCATAATTAGTACTGTTACAATAACAAAAGACATGCCACTCATTACCATTTCAATTAAAGTGTTGGCTTGCAGTATTTTATTCGTAATACAAATAGCTTCTTAATGTATTCTACTTCAAATTATCAACTCTGAAGCCATCATGTTTTCCTAGTATAATGAGCACAAATTAAAAAAAAAAAATAATCTGTTTAATACAACCATAAATAAAATTATTTTCATACTCAGGGGCATGCTGACATATAAAATACCTCTCTTGTATAATTGACAGTTTTCACTGAGGCTACTGTGTCACAATTTCAGAGGGTAGCGATCAAAACCTGGCCCAGTCAATGACTATCTGAAATTTGTGCACTTCCTACATGTTGCTTTCACTTTTTTTATAAAAATTAAGAGTTAGAGAAACTTTGCCTGGATTGAAAAGTCTGAAATCATACATAAGGCCTCGGTCAGCTAACACGTATCTTCAAGTGCTTATGGAGGTAAGTAAACAAAACTTTAACAATGTGACACATATTCTTCCACAATGATTATAAATTGGGGAGATTCCTTAGGATTGGAAGTTAGAAAATATTATCCTGTTGTATAAAAAGGGTAATCGGGCTAATCCAACTATCGGCCAGGATGCTTAACGTGCATCACCAGAAAATTAATGGAAGCAGCTATTAAAGATTCAGCAGCACATGACAAGAATAGGAATTTTAGTGAACAGTCAGTGGGTCAGCTCTGGGGTTATAAGAAGAGGGAATGCTTTCAGAAGGGCTTTGAGAGGTTAGTGACCAGAGTAAGAGAAATGGAAATCTAGGGGGCTATATTATGGATGGGAACAAAAGTGGCTTAAAAAGCGGTAATAAATGGTCATGGTGAGACGAACCTTTTCGGAATTCAGTGATGTTAAAAGTGATGTCCCTCAGTGTTGGGGCCACTGCTCTTTTTAATGTTCACAATCTGGACGAGAATATGAACAACAAGCTGGTTATGTTCGCAGAGTGTCATCTGCACATTTCACAAACTTTCCAATGATATCAGAATTAATCTCATTGATATAAATTATTACAAATTTATGTCTCTTCATTATTATTATTATTTATATATTATTATGTTTTTATGTATGAAGGCTGGTAACATAATAATAATAAGTCTTTATATACTATTTTTCTCACTGCTCCAAGCACTTTACATAGTGAGTGGGGATCCATTTCAAACACCACCAATATACAGCACCCACCAGGATGATGCAGTGGCAGCCATTTTTGCACCAGTTCACTCAATACGCATTAGATGTCAGACTTGTAAAGTGGGGATAGAGGGAGCCAATTAGATACAGGGAATGATTAATAGAATGAAAGGACTAGGTCAAGGTGGACGATTTAGCCAGGACATTAGAATACACCCTACTCTTTATGAAGGATGCCCAGGGATCTTTTATGACCACAGAGAGTCAGGACTAGGGCATTAGGAGCTACATTCAGACCACAGGGTAAGTGTCTCTTGCTGGTTATTCTCCCATCCATGTACTGTGTGGGACCAAACATGCTTAGGTTCAGGTGGGTGACAAGTTCTGAAGTGCAGGTGGCATGGCTGGTTAAGAAAAGAAAAATTCAGATGTTTAAAGGTAAGTTAAGTGTTTAACTAGTAATGCTTACTGATTGTGATGCCAGTGAGTTTCTGGAGGTTTAGGACATTCTTCTCTCTTTACTTATTTGCATCCTCGATTTTGATTTACAGCCCTTAATTCATTTTTATCACTATGTTATTTATGTTTTTTAAGTTGCCATTTTGTTATTGGCAAAGACTCAATGTTAACGTGTGGCAGGTAGAAATCTTGATTAGTGACATTAGTTATACACTAGGATATAAGTCAATAGGATCCTATCTTAGTATCCAAGTTTGCGGATAATTCAAAAGACAGTGTAAAAGTATGTCTAGGAAACTAAGCATTTTCTTGTGTTTGTGACTTTGAGTTTATCTAAAACTAGCCATCCCATGCGATTCTGCCCGCATAGTAGTGAAACAGGACAGTGAGGAGGACCCTGCCCGGCTCCCTACTCCTGATGTCATGCTCTTCCCTCCCCTTGGCTTGTCTCTTGGATAAGTAATAAATCGGCACCGCAAGAAAACTATGATTTTTAGCGTGATAAAAGAAGTCGCAAAATCAACCAGAATGTTCAAGCACATTTTTGAAAAAAACCCAATCTAAATCCGTTAAGTAGTTCTCTCATGAAAAGCGGAAAGACATACAGACAGACAGATACTGGATTTTATATAGAGAGAGATTTTGGGTTATTTTGAAATGATCATTTGACCTCAATTTCCTAGCTAGCTTGTTGTTTATTTTTGTCTTCTCCTGATCCTTTCTCTGTGGTCTACCATTTTTTCCACCTTGACAGAACAATGGGTAGGTGTTTCATGTTGGTCAAACATGCAATAAGAAATTTGTATGGAATATTCTTCTTTTACACATACACATTGTCAATTTGAAATCCAGTTTTGTAAGTTAACTCTGATGCATATTGGTTTGAGTTTCAGAATTACTCCTTATACAGAAGGGCATCAAATGTTTCTTGCAAGTCCAATTATGTTATATTCAATACTTTGCTTTTGTCTACCACTTCAGAGTCAAAAATATCTTAGCAGGTAGATTGGTCAAAATCATTCTCCTCATTGCCCATGCTGGTGGTTATGTAATATATAGTTTTTGCAAAGTAATACCTTATACATTTTTGTGTTCTTCAAAAATCATTTGGATATGATTATACTGACCTATTCAAGCTTCTGGGATTGCAATACTGTATGTAAACAATTGTATTACGTTTTTGTTTTGCTGTGGCACCATTTTGTTTTCCCAGTGGGGTTGCCATTGTGCAGAACCACTACTACAAAGCATTGAGTAGTTGCTAAAGGCTGTGATATTAGGAGTCACAAGATGTAACATCACTGATGCAGTGCTTTAAAAATTAGAACATTAGACCATTGAATAATCTAGACAGTTACAGGTCATTCATTCCAACAAAGCTTTCCAGTCCTGTCCACTTAATTCTTTCAAAAAGACATCAAGTCTAGTTCTGAAATTCCCTAAAGTCCTACTGTCTACCACACTACTTGATAGCTTATTCCAAGTGTCAATGGTTCTCTATGTGAAGAAAAACTTTCTAATGTTTGTGTGAGGTTAACGCTTAACAAGATTCCAAATGTGTCCCCGTGTTCTTGATGAACTCATTTTAAAGTAACAGTCTCGATCCACTGTAGTAATTCCCTTCATAATTTTAAACACTTCAGTCATGTCACCTCTTAATCTTCTTTTGCTTAAACTGTATAGGATCAGCTCTTTTAACCTTTCTTCATAATTCAACCCCTTTAGCCCTGGAATCAACCTACTCTGGACCTTTTTTATCACTGCTATGTCCTTTTGGTAGCCTGGAGACCAAAACTGTACACAGTACTCATGATGAGGCCTCACCAGTGCATTATAAAGCTTGAGCATAACTTCTTTTGACTTTGACTTCATACAACGTGCTGTATAACCAAACATTCTGTTTGCCTTCTTAATAGCTTCTGAATATTGTCTGGAAGTTAATAGTGATGAGTATACTCCGACTTCTAAATCCTTCTCATAAAATGTACTTTCAATTTTCATAACTCCCATTGTGTATTCAAACCTAACATTTTACTTCCTATGTGTAAAACTTTACATTTACTGATATTAGACTTCATCTGCCTCAAATCTGCCCAGGCCTGTATGCGTTCCAAGCCCCTCTGTAATGATTCAAAGGATTCTAGATTATCTGCCAACTACTTAGCTTGATATCATCTGCAGATGTAACCAGTTTGTTACTTATGTTCCTATCCAAGTCCATTATAAATACAAAAAATAGCAACAGCCCTAGTACTGACCCATACTGAAAACCACTCTTAACGTCAACCAATTCTGATAGGTTCCTTGCACCATAAATCCTCTCCTTCCTTCTCTGAGCCAATTTTGCACCCATCTACAAACAAGACCCTGAACTTTCACCTCTTTTAGTTTGAAACCCAACCTCTCATATGACATCTTATCTAATGCTTTCTGAAAGTCAAGATAAATAATATCATATGCTCCACTTTGATCATATCCTTTTGTTGCCTCCTCATAGAATTCCAGTATGTTAGTAAAACACAACCACCCTCTTCTGAACCCATGCTGACTGTTCAGAATAACTCCTGTCCTTGCCATGTGCTGCTCAATCTTATCCTTGGTAATTTCTTTCATTAATTTACAAGTGATGCACATTAAGCTTACTGGCCTATATTTGCTTGGATCTTCCCAATCTCCAATTTTTTAAAATAATAATAATAAGTTACATTTATAGAGTACTTTTCACAAACCCAAGGTCACTTTACATACAGCGTAAATTAAAAAAAAAATTACAGAGAAGACAAAAGTTCGTAGAAGAGGAAAGTTTTCAATTGAGATTTAAAGGTGCCGAAAGAGGAGCAATCTCGGAGAGACTGAGGAAGAGAATTCCAGAGTTGAGGGGCCATAGCACTGAATGGCCTGCCTCCCAATGTGGCATATATAAATACAGGATATTTGGTTCGGCCCTTTTTGCTTTGCATGTAGTTATTCTTTTGTGTACGTTTTGTATTCATTTTCTGGCCCTCTGATGCGAGCATTTCCACTTTGCTCACAACATCACATCACTGTATCTCTCTCTTTTTCTACTTCTGATGAGCAGTGAATTATTTTTTCAAGAACATTTCAAGTTCAAAAGCATGCACTACTGATTAAATCTTGCTAAGATGAATACTACTTTGGCAGGAACCCTCAATTTGTTAGATGATAGTGGCCTTTTAAGCCTTTCATTGGACATTAGACCTTCCAAACTGGTTTTGTCATTTAGCTGATTTTTATACTTTTCTTACTTACAGACATCACTTATCCAGTAGATGGCACTCCAGTCTGATGAATAAGGTTATCTGAATAGTTTTTTTTCGGTTTGTAGCTGAATTCTTTAGGTTTGAGAATTTTTATAAGAGGCACCTAAAGGTGAGACTCAGCCAGTCATTTCACATCAATACTGCTGTCATGAATGCAGTCGCTGTGGTGGCCAAGGTGATGGACTGTAACCCATAATGCTGGTGGCTGACTTCCTGTCTCTGACTTTTTATGTGACATTTAGCTTGACAATGTCATAGCTGTAGAAATCAGAATCAGTTATATTGTTGCATTGTAATTAATTTTGTATAAATTGGTTCAGCTAAATTAATGAATGCATAGATTTACAAACATTCCTTTGATATGATATATAATCAAGACGATCAATAAATACCATCTGTACTATTGACTCTCAGATGAAAACAATTTTCATGAATATTTACAGATTTCTTTCAGAGTCATAGGGACACAGGCTATTTTTGGAACAAGTGTTAGAAGGTATTAATGGAATGAAATGCCAGTCCATCGATGGGCACCCTCTAATGCAGGTTTGACTTTGCACAAACAAGAAGACATAGAGGTAAGAGACATATTGTCTTTGTAACACCACCTTAGTAATTTTTAACTTTATAATGGAACAGGACATCATACCTTTAATTTCTAAGAGAAAAAAAAACTTCCTTCCTCTCCCTTAGACCCGGTGCCATCACAACAGCTGAAGAGGTTAACCATTGCGCAGCACCCAATTTTAACATTATCAACAGATCTTTACTGGGGGGCACAGTTCATAATTCACTAAAAGTGCCCAATGCCTGAGCATTAGTGAAAGAAATCAGCCTTAGTTCCATACAGTGGTGTGAAAAACTATTTGCCCCCTTCCTGATTTCTTATTCTTTTGCATGTCTGTCACACAAAATGTTTCTGATCATCAAATACATTTAACCATTAGTCAAATATAACACAAGTAAACACAAAACGCAGTTTTTAAATGATGGTTTTTATTATTTAGGGAGAAAAAAAAATCCAAACCTACATGGCCCTGTGTGAAAAGTAATTGCCCCCTTGTTAAAAAATAACCTAACTGTGGTGTATCACACCTGAGTTCAATTTCCGTAGCCACCCCTAGGCCTGATTACAGCCACACCTGTTTCAATCAAGAAATCACTTAAATAGGAGCTGCCTGACACAGAGAAGTAGACCAAAAGCACCTCAAAAGCTAGACATCATGCCAAGATCCAAAGAAATTCAGGAACAAATGAGAACAGAAGTAATTGAGATCTATCAGTCTGGTAAAGGTTATAAAGCCATTTCTAAAGCTTTGGGACTCCAGTGAACCACAGTGAGAGCCATTATCCACAAATGGCAAAAACATGGAACAGTGGTGAACCTTCCCAGGAGTGGCCGGCCGACCAAAATTACCCCAAGAGCGCAGAGACGACTCATCCGAGAGGTCACAAAAGACCCCAGGACAACATCTAAAGAACTGCAGGCCTCACTTGCCTCAATTAAGGTCAGTGTTCACGACTCCACCATAAGAAAGAGACTGGGCAAAAACGGCCTGCATGGCAGATTTCCAAGACGCAAACCACTGTTAAGCAAAAAGAACATTAGGGCTCGTCTCAATTTTGCTAAGAAACATCTCAATGATTGCCAAGACTTTTGGGAAAATACCTTGTGGACCGATGAGACAAAAGTTGAACTTTTTGGAAGGCAAATGTCCCGTTACATCTGGCGTAAAAGGAACACAGCATTTCAGAAAAGAACATCATACCAACAGTAAAATATGGTGGTGGTAGTGTGATGGTCTGGGGTTGTTTTGCTGCTTCAGGACCTGGAAGGCTTGCTGTGATAGATGGAACCCTGAATTCTACTGTCTACCAAAAAATCCTGAAGGAGAATGTTCGGCCATCTGTTCTTCAACTCAAGCTGAAGCGATCTTGGGTGCTGCAACAGGACAATGACCCAAAACACACCAGCAAATCCACCTCTGAATGGCTGAAGAAAAACAAAATGAAGACTTTGGAGTGGCCTAGTCAAAGTCCTGACCTGAATCCAATTGAGATGCTATGGCATGACCTTAAAAAGGCGGTTCATGCTTGAAAACCCTCAAATAAAGCGGAATTACAATAATTCTGCAAAGATGAGTGGGCCAAAATTCCTCCAGAGCGCTGTAAAAGACTCATTGCAAGTTATCGCAAACGCTTGATTGCAGTTATTGCTGCTAAGGGTGGCCCAACCAGTTATTAGGTTCAGGGGGCAATTACTTTTTAACACAGGGCCATGTAGGTTTGGATTTTTTCTCCCTAAATAATAAAACCATCATTTAAAAACTGCATTTTGTGTTTACTTGTGTTATATTTGACTAATGGTTAAATGTGTTTGATGATCAGAAACATTTTGTGTGACAAACATGCAAAAGAATGAGAAATCAGGAAGGGGGCAAATAGTTTTTCACACCACTGTATATACTTAATAATCATTGATCCATTTCAAATGTACCTTTTCTCCCTTAACTACTTGAAAAAGTAGAAACACTTGAGTGCATCAAGTGTGCTGATTTGAGTTTTCTGTTAAATAAAAAAGAGTTATTTATTTTAACACATTCTTTATCACCATGCCATTGGACAGTGGAGACGTGTTGCGTGTTGGTTAGCCATTCAAGTACAAATCTCACTGTATTCCGTACATTTGGCAATATTAAGTCTACTACCAATACTACTGCTATGCGAACTTAATGAACATATTCATTAAGGACTGATCCTGTAATCTTGCCTTGGCACAGAGCACGATTGTACTATAGACTTAGTGAACTTCTGGATAAAATGTATGCATGTATGTAAGAACTCAGCTACATTCCTTAAATACATGGAATTTTGTTTTGTTTTAATTTCAAACCAGAGGTTTATGGTAACCACCACAGGGTATGTTTGTGTATTTAAATATTTAAAGTATTTGTTGAACTTAAAAAGCCTGAGTCCCATCGAGGACCTGTGTAGGCCTCAAACCTGGTCAAGGCTCTGCCCCCTGCTCGCTTTACTCACTCACCCCCGGGTTTGGTTTACAGGATATACAATTTAAAGAGATTGTTATTTTCATGGAATTGTTACATATGAATTATTTTCACTTTTACTATAGAACTTTTGTAAAAACAATATTTGAAATGAACTTTTCATCAAGATCGCATTGAATTTTGATTTCGTGTTTGGACTTATTGTCCACAAGTGGAAATGTGCTTTGCTCCAGTCAGCAACATAAAAGAGTGCATTACTGCCGATATTGCATGCAATGAAATACATTAAATACCAACATATTTATATACATTAAAAAAAATTCCAGAATGGTATCTTATTTCAACAAATTTGAATTTGGCCTATTTAAAAGTGTTATTACTGCCAGTATAAAATTATTTCTACATCTGTTTGTTGTAAATTTTGGCAGCAAGTATCATCTCCCAGAAGGTTAAATTTGAAAACAATTATTTCAGCAGTGTGTCCGGTCCTGTTCAATTTTCTTTTTGCTCCTTTGTTCTACAGTTCTTGAAGTCCTAGTTGCTACTGAGAGCAGTTTTCTGTTGGATTATTTTCCCAAGTTTATTCTTATTAGTCGCAGATAGTCCCCCAAATACGGCCTGGAATGAAGAAGTCAGTGCCCACTAAATATGACATGTTTAGTGGTCCTGAAGGATGCTAGTTGAAATATTCAATTACTAAGCCTTCTAAATAAAGAGCTGCACTGTTGACCCTTTTTGTAGCTGTATTGTTTGTTTTCATTAAAGTTCAAGCTCATTTCCAGTATGGTTCCCATGTACTTAAAGCTACTAACTCTCTCAGCTTGTTCTCCATTGAGGACCAGTGGTTGCACTGGTTCAGCATTCTTCTTAAAATCAATGAGCAGCTCTTTTGTCTTCGTCACATTTAAATGGAGATTCTGCTCCAGGCACCAATTCTGCATCCTATAAGCCTCTTCCTCTAAATGTGCCACATTGTTAGAGGTCCTCTCAAGATATTAGTATACAGAATAGAGTATAAGGACAATCACTGTGCCTTTTGGAGAGCCCATCGATGTGTAATGGACTGTGGAAGTTTAACTATCAACCTTAAAACACTGCTCCCTGTTAAGGAGAAAATCTTTAATCCATAGGGGTCCACCAGTAACTCCTGTAATTTACTGCAAAGGATGCCTCACGCACTTAAAGCCTGAAGTAAAGTTATTTATTACACTATTTAGCACTCTTTCAGTATAAGAGTCAGCTTCTTCTTCATGTAATATAAAGATGAGTTGAGCAAGATAACCCTAAAAATAGCTACGCCTAACAAGTAATCTTGTCATTAATCAATCAAGTAACTGCATGGGATAACCATAGTAACCCAAATTTTACATTGGTCAAGAAGGTGGTCAGGGAAATGGGGAACAATACGTCAAATTTGAATTCACTGAGTTTGAAAAACCCAATTTATCTGCAAAGATGTTGAAAAAAAGGCACAGAAAACACATCAATCATAATGGCCTGTACATTGCCATGATTAGATTAGATAAACTTTATTAATCCCATGCAGGGTTTCTTGATAAGTTTGTTGAAGCATTTGGGCTTCTTTAATGCTCAGGT
This sequence comes from Polypterus senegalus, assembly GCF_016835505.1. NCBI lineage: Eukaryota > Metazoa > Chordata > Cladistia > Polypteriformes > Polypteridae > Polypterus > Polypterus senegalus. Next base: position 138,387,575 of record NC_053161.1, read on the forward strand.
TGCTTCCCAAGCAGACTGAAGTGTAGAACACCATACTGGCTACTATGGATATTTCAAGCAACTTGCAGCATACATTAAAAGACCTGAGTCTCTTTAGAGAGTACAGTCTGGTCTGGCTCTTCTTGTACAGTGTCAACGTGTTGTCACACCAGTCATATCATAAATAAACCCTCACTAGAAAATGGCTGGAAAAAAAATCAGAAATAAGTATTAAACAGAGACATATGAAGGTTATAGAGAGCACTGCAAGGTCAATTGATCCATCCCCTCTGCTGGAAACAGGCACTTGACATGAACATAGTTTCACATGGTATAAAAAGCAAGTAAGTAATTACTCTGAACATATGACGAAAACAAAAAGCTGAGGGTTTTTTAATAAACATTTTAATGATAAGGTAAATTACTTAGGGAAGCTTCTTACTTAGTCTGCACAACATCTGGTGGGGCTGTGCACCACTGACTTTTAATGAAGAAGTGATACTGGTGACCACAAGTCTATCCCTACAGCATCAGATGAAGGGCAGAAAGCAACCCTGAATAGGCTGTCAGTTAATGTTTGAAATATTTGTGGTAATTAGGAGGTTCTGAATAATGGCTGTACATTTAAATCTTGTTCTGGTACTTTGGAATATACAATATGTTAACTATGGAGAATGCTATCTGTTAACGATCTGCAAATCTTAAGAAGACAAATCAAATCATAAATGGATTTACAATCTGTAAAGAAAAATCATGTCACTTTGTACCTCTGATCAGCATCTCACAGAACACAATCTTTTAATGAACCATGTGAACTTAAATGCAGAATGTACAATGTTAAAATATCTACTGTTTTTTATTATATGGATGGATTATTGTAGTTATTCGCCACTCTGCCACAGACCAGTGCTGGAGCTCTAGTTAGTTAAGAACATGGAAAGCAGAAGCATAACTGAGAGTAAAGTAGTATTCCACTGTACCATGAATACTGTTGGTATCAACAAACTTCTTCGCTTTCTGCTTCTCACCATTGCACTCTTCAGCATCCTTGAGATCAAGACAAGCTCTGACATTATTGCTATGTGAAGCTCTTATTTATTCCTTTTGTCTGAAAGTCTCCATCCATTCCTAAATTATTTTGAGGATTGTCAAAGGATGTGCTTCCTTTCTTTGCCAGAGGGGCTGCAGCCACTCAATAATCTTTCCAGCACAGTAACACCTCACAGACTCCCGTCTTCCTACCCAGCCTGTGATAAGCTGCCTGCTGGTTGCCACAGACTTTTCTTGCAAAGCCCAGCAATTCTGAGTGATTATTTACAACACAATAGTTTTTTTTAAATGTATTTTCTGGGTCTTTGAAATATTTTCAGTTTTCAGTTTTTATGGTGTTCAAACACTTAATCGAGTGTCCCAGAACTCCTTGTATTTTGAAACTTGGTGTCAGTCAACCACAAGGCACAGTCATGCTCACTCATACAAGGCCAGTTCAGAGATGCCAATCAGCCTAATCAGTATGTTTTGTGGCTTTGGGAGGACAATTGTACTACCTAAATATACACAGATGTCCAATGGTGGCACCAGTCTATCACAGGACGCACTTATACACACAGCAGGACAAATTAGAGCTGCTAATTGCAGCCTAACCAGTGCATCTTTTGGAATGTGGAAGGAAAAAATGGAAAGACTGAAGGAGAACTCATACAGTAATGGGAAGAACATGCCAACTCCAGAGAGGTAATGAACTAGACATGCTACTGCATCCATAAAACAATAGTTTCTACCACTGGACCACTCTGTTACTATATTATATTATATTATATTATATTATATTATATTATATTATATTATATTATATTATATTATATTATAAACATAATCCAGCATGCATAGGGTGGCAGCTCATATTATATTATATTATTCATCCATCCAGTATCCAACCCACTATATCCTAACTACAGGGTCAAGGGGACCTGCTGGAGCCAATCCCAGCCAACACAGGGCACAAGGCAGGAAACAAACCCTGGGCAGGGCGCCAGCCTACTGCAGGGGATGTATCAATCAATCAATCAACATTTATTTATATAGCACATATTCATACAAAAAATGTAGCTCAAAGTGCTTTACAAAATGAATAGAAAAATAGAAGACACAATAAAAGATAAACATAAGTCAACATTAATTAACATAGAATAAGAGTAAGGTCCGATGGCCAGGGTGGACAGAAAAAAAAAAAACTCCAAAGGCTGGAGAAAAAAATAAACTCTGTAGGGGTTCCAGACCATTAGACCGCCCAGTCCCCTCTGAGCAATCTACCCAACATAAATGAAACAGTCCTCTTTGTATTTAGAGTTTTCATGGAAGGACTTGATGATGATGGTCACGTAGACTTCTGGCTTTCAGTCCATCAATGTTGGTGCATCATGATGCTTTGAGTAGGTGGTGGTGGTGCAGGCCGCCACCACAAAGAAACCGGAAAAAGAAACAGAAGAGAGAGTAGGGGTCAGTATGGATTTTGGAGCCACTGTGAATAGTTATTATGATGAATTGAACATACAGAGTATCAGGATTAAGTTAAAGTGAAGTTATAAAAAGGCCATGTTAAAGTAATGTGTAACATTACTAATATAATAATAATAATAATAATAATAATAACAATAATAATAATAATAGTAATGTAAACACACAAACACACACCAAGCACACACTAGGGACAATTTAGAATCGCCAATGCACCCAACCTGCATATCTTTGGACTGTGGGAGGAAACCCACGGGGAGAACATGCAAACTCCAGACGAGTAATGAACTAGACATGCTACTGCATCCATAAAACAATAGTGCCTACCACTGAACCACTCTGTTGCCATATTATATTATATTATATTATATTATATTATATTATATTATATTATATTATATTATATTATATTATATTATAAACATAATCAAGCATGCATAGGGTGCCAGCTCATCATATTATATTATATTATATTATATTATATTATATTATATTATATTATATTATATTATATTATAATGTGGGCCTCAGTTAAGTTCTCAACTGAAATTCAGTCTCTTTTAAGTTTTAATGCTCCCTGATGTTATGTAGGAATCCTCCTCTGGTCATTAAAGATACTGGTAGGTTCACTGGCGACACTAAATTGTCCTGGTGTTAGAGAGTGGGTGTATTTATGAGCGTGCCATGCAATGAACTGGCGTCTCTCTTAGGGCTAGAATCTCTTTTGTCTTTATTTTACAATAATGGCTTTGCGTTTTATGTGTGGTCTCTTATTTTGTTTTATTTTTTTGTTCAAGCTCAACATTAGGTGTTTCACAGCCACATGAAGGAAAACCCAGATGAAGACAAGAAAATACTCTGAGCCTCTAATTAGGCAAAACAATCCCTTACATGCGTCCTCAGATTCTCTCCAACCAAATTCATTATCCACCCATAATTCATCCTTCCCACCCTCTTTTTTATCTATCAATGGTACAAAATCATAATGAAAAACAAAATGGATATTCAGCAAACAACTTGCAATATATCACTATATCACATATATAATGTATATATTATCTCTCTCTCGCTTTATGTATATATATATTATGATATATTACAGTATATATATGCTGTATAAACATTACATATTGAATTAATAAAGTAAACACATTTTAAAAAATATTTTCTATTTGAAACAGATACAACAAATTTTAAAGCGTCTGGCCCAATTAATTCATCACCGTTGAGTCAATAGTAATAAGATCATGGAATGCAGTTGGGTTTCAGCCCTAATTTGACAGAATGGACAGAGAACCTCTATGGAGAGTAGTTACCATATGTGTAGTTGAACACTGAGATGGGGAGAAGTCTGTCGTTAGAGGTTCTCATGCTCCTCACAGTGTACCATGGGATTCCTTTGTAGGTGAGAAGCAGAATCTTAAAGATGTTACTGAAATGAACAGGAAGCCAATGAAGAAGAGACACCTGAGGGACTGATTTGTATTTCTGACTGTTCAGATCTCTCAGTCATGCTGACATTCAGTATCTGCTATCTTTTCTGGTTTAAGAGGTGTTAATAATGGCTAGCTATAATTGTTGCTTGCAAACTGATCAATATTAGCCCCTGGCTGCCTTGTTGCTTTCTCTCCCTTCTCTTTGCAGATCATCTATTTAATAATAAAATTAAAGAAGGTCCCATGGAGTGAAAACAGAGGTCTCAGATCCATTCTCCCAGAAATTTTTTTCTGAAGCATTGAAGTACTCTTGTTAAGCACATCAGGGAAAGTACTCAGTAAATAAAAAACGTCATGTGTCACCATCAGTAATTGAATCCAAGAATGACATTTTTTGCTACAACAAGCTTGAAGGAGCCAGGAAACGTACTTTATCAGTTTACTGGGACTGGATGACTAAAATGACAAAGCAATGGTCTTAAATAAATTTGGCTCATTTACAAGGCATATTTAAGATGCATTTTGGTTCACACCGATCACTCTACAGATAAATGGTATATTCTCCTAACACACCTATATTTTAAATTATGTAAAGGTCACAAAATAGTTAATATATTAGAAGGCTTTGGCACATACCCACATACTTACCTCAGAAAGAAGCTACCTATTTATAAAGTATTAAACATAAAATGTATTTAATTATGATTATCTCATCATTCCTCTTGGTAACTTGTTCCGAACACGATATATTCCAAATATTTCAGTTACATATTAGAGGCACACTCAGAACAGTCATAAATTCACAAAAAATAATAAAGAACACAAGGTTATACTTTTTGCATTTTCCTGCTCCACACATCTAACGTGTTAATGAGTTTTCTAACACATTAAGACCAAACCATTTCAGTCTACATTGGTCACTTAATTAAAATGAAGGCAAATTTGCTTCATTGAAATGGGAGACCAACTTAAACAAATCATTGTAATGTCTTGACCTTCATTTTTTTAGTCTTGAATGCTCCGTTTGTTTCCTTCACTGATATTCCTCATGCACCAAAGTGTACTTCACTTGATCCTGCAGTTTGAATCACCTCTTTCCAGATGTGACTGCTGTCACTGAGTATTTAGGGTGACCCATTGGTGTATTTAGAAAAGCATTTTCAATATTTGTAAGCTACTATTAAGTACCAGGCTATAGAATGTTGATCAATATATTTTTTGGTACAGTTGTGCTTGAAAGTTTGTGAACCCTTTAGAATTTTCTATATTTCTGTATAAATATGACCTAAAACATCATCAGATTTTCACTCAAGTCCGAAAAGTAGATAAAGAGAAACCAGTGAAACAAATGAGACAAAAATATTATACTTGGTCATTTACTTATTAAGGAAAATGATCAAATATTACATATTTGTGAGTGGCAAAAGTATGTGAACCTTTGCTTTCAGTATCTGGTGTGATCCCCCTTTGCAGCAATAACTGTAACTAAACATTTCCGGTAACTTTTGATCATTCCTGCACACCAGCTTGGAGGAATTTTAGCCCATTCCTCCGTACAGAACAGCTTCAACTCTGGGATGTTGGTGGATTTCCTCACATTAACTGCTCGCTTCAGACCCTTCCACAACATTTCGATTGGATTAAGGTCAGGACTTTGACTTGGCCATTCCAAAACATTAACTTTATTCTCCTTTAACCATTCTTTGTTAGAACGACTTGTGTGCTTAGGGTTGTTGTCTTGCTGCATGACCCACCTTCTCTTGAGATTCAGTTCATGGACAGATGTCCTGACATTATTTTAGAATTCTCTGATATAATTCAGAATTCATTGTTTCATCAATGAAGGCAAGCCATCCTGGCCCAGATGCAGCAAAACAGGCCCAAACCATGATACTGCCACCACCATGTTTCACAGATGGGATAAGGTTCTTATGCTGGAATGCAGTGTTTTCCTTTCTCCAAACATAACGCTTTTCATTTAAACCAAAAAATTCAATTTTGGTCTCATCTGTCCACAAAACATTCTTCCAATAGCCTTCTGGTTTGTCCACGTGATCTTTAGCAAACTACAGACGACCAGCAATGTTTTTTTTTGGAGAACAGTGGCTTTCTCCTTGCAACCCTGCCATGCACACCATTGTTGTTCAGTGTTCTCCTGATGGTGGACTTATGAACTTGAACATGAGCCAATGTGAGAGGGGCCTTCAGTTGCTTAGCAGTTACCCTGGGGTTCTTTGTGACCTCGCCGACTACTACACGCCTTGCTCTTGGAGTGATCTTTGTTGGTCGACCACTCCTGGGGAGGGTAACAATGGTCTTGAATTTCCTCCATTTGTACACAATCTGTCTGACTGTGGATTGGTGGAGTCCAAACTCTTTAGAGATGGTTTTGTAACCTTTTCCAGCCTGATGAGCATCAACAACTCATTTTTAGAGGTCCTCAGAAATCTCCTTTGTTTGTGCCATGATACACTTCCACAAACATGTGTTGTGAAGAGCAGACTTTGATAGATCCCTGTTTTTTAAATAGCACAAGTGCTCACTCACACCTGATTGTCATCCCATTGATTGAAGACACCTGACTCTAATTTCACCTTCAAACTAACTGCTAATCCTAGAGATTCACATATGTTTGCCACTCACAAATATGTAATATTCGATCATTTTCCTTAATAAATGACCAAGTATAATATTTTTGTCTCATTTGTTTAACTGGTTTCTCTTTATCTACTTTTAGGACTTGAGTGAAAATCTGATGATATTTTAGGTCATATTTATGTAGAAATATAAAAAATTCTTAAGGGTTTTACAAACTTTCAAGTAGAACTGTAGATGGCATTGGTATTCTTTTACACTCTACAGGGATATGGTAAATTTCTAAATTTAGTTAATATGCAAAAGCAGAACAGTCTGCATCTGGGTGATGGTGAGTAAGTAGAGGATCTTAAGGAAAGTGAGTCAGACAAGAGATGACTAACTAGAATTGGTTCTAGACTTGTGCCCTCTGTTGCTGGGGTAGGCTCCCCAAGGCCCCGATGAGGACAAAATGGATTTAGAAAATGAATGGAATTAAATGCCCAAGATGATAATGAACAACGAGTTAGTCACAAAGCCTTGATGGATACAACAAAGGATAGAGGGAACTGATTTTACTGCTGAAGTCTAAAGACAGACTGTGCAGCGGATGATCCAGTGACAGCATTTAGGAGTAAATTAGTACTGAGCCAAGGGAGGGCCGACTCAGCGCTGTAGCACAGTTGGAGCGCAGACGATAAAGACAGATGGTAATCATTTAGATGTTGTGTGTGCCCATGGAGTTTAGACACAAAAGACAAAAATTGATTAGAACAGATGAGAGAAGAGGCTGCTTTTTCAGGACAGAGGCAGAGTATGTAAGCCTGAGGACAGAAGGAACAGGGTCTGGCCAAAGGGTCAGGCACAACATAGGCGATGAAAGAAGCAAGACTAGAATGACAATGGTGAAAAACTGGGGTTATTCAAAAGAGGGTAGGCATTGAGTATCTTATAAAACAAAACAATTGGCACAATAAGAACAGATAACGAGGACAGCACAATTAATAGTAGGAAAGAAAGATGTTAAAAAGTCCTGCTTCAATATTAACAAAAGTGAACACTGAAAGCAATAATAACTCACACAATAATTACATTCAGAAAAATGAAAAAATTGGAATTGGTCAACAACATGCTCTCTGCTGAATTACTTTGTAAAAATTATAAATTTAAAAAACAAGCTTCATTGACTGAATACTTTTGCTTGTTAATAAAATTATTCATGATCTTGGTTTAAGGTGCCATGCTATAATATAATATAAAATGTACTACAAGATGGCACATCAGTTGGCACTACTGCCTAATGAATACAGTGTCCTGTGATTTCATGCTCCCCCTGACAAACCAACACACTTTCCAGGGCTGGTTCTTGCCTTCCACCCAATTGATCCCTGCATTTAACTAGTCAAGTCGGTGCCTTTTATGTTATAATATAAAGTAACTTCTGAATTTACAGAAAACAATTCAAATATTATATTGCTGACAGTTTGTCCTGGCAGAATCAGACAGACAGAAAAATGCACATTCACACATGAACACACAAAAACACACACACACCCTTCACTTATAATGGGAAAATTTGGAATAAATATCCATTTATTCTAACTGGTGTATGTTTGGGATGTAGGAGAAAACAAGTGGGTCAAGATAAAACCTGTATAGTGAGAGGCAGAATGAACTGTATGTTCTCTATAAAATCTCACACCCTTTGGACCAAATTTTGCATGGTTGCCCTCTTTGGAACCCAAAAAGCCTCAACCACCCCAAAGTCCCCCACCCTCTTTGTTTTGTGTGTGGTACAGTTTTTACACCAGTGCCATCTGTTGGTCCAGAGCAAATGAAACATCCAAACATTACTTACCCAGGTAACGCTGCTTCCTGCTACGATCTTCTAAAACATAAAAAGGATTATAGTGCATTTGTGTAGGGGAATGTTGGGTGGGGCTTGATTGGGAATGGAAGTGTAACACAAATGCAAATCAAAAGGGCTGTTTTGTAGGCTTTTCTTCATAGCTTAAACTATCCACCTTGAAATAAAAAGGACGAGTTAAACATGACTGCATTCACAGTTACAACATAGCAAGGAGTTATTGCAATTGTGAAATCCAATTGGACCCAAAAAAACCAAATTCTCAATTCATGAGGGCAGAAATATTAATAGAGAGACAGTGTCACCATTTAAGAAACACATAAACCGTTGCTTCCTTTTCTTGACCCTTCCTATAAATATACATGGGTAATGCAAGGTACTTTGGCTAGAATAATATAACATACTAGTATAACATAATTTGATCCAATTTAATTAAAGCACAAGTGACTGTGTATGCCTGGATATCTACTTATGTGCCTGTGTGGTTGGTATGACTGCGAAGAAAAAAATTAGTATAGGCAAAACTTGTACAAGAAGAGTGAAAATATCTAGAAAATGACAATAAAATACTAAATAATGGCCTTAAAAATAAGAAAATTGGTCTTGTCGAGTTAATATAGATATATATCGCGGTAGCTCTTTTCTTGCACAAGTTCAGGCCACATGCACGAGGTTTATACCTGTAATGCTAATGACTAATAGCTTTGTGTGGTGGGCAATGAAAATAATGATAAATTGACACAAACATCAGGAAACCATGGCCCCAACACAATTTGGCTGGAGATGCTAAAGCAGGCCAATGCAGTAGCATTCACCTCCACTTTTTCTCAGTATAGTATTACAACTAGATGAGTGGTCAGTTTGACAAACATTGCTGAGAGGAAACAAAGAAAATGGGTGACTCTGTCTAAGAGAAAAAGGCCACCGCAATTAAAAGTGATAAGGTATGTACTATTATACCGGACCAAACAGACAACCCCTGTATCAAATAAAAAACATAACATCTACATTGATTACTGTGATTTCAAACCATTTTAGCACAGCTAATATATTATAATATATATAATAATATTTTGATTTGCTTGCCAATCCCCAGGTGGGAGCTACATGCTAGCCACTTCGCGGCTATGCCGCTCACGTATGGGGAAGCGGATGTATATTTTAAACAGATTGGGAATTGTTAAATATGCATAATAGACCTAACTATTTTACATTACAGTGAGTAATTAACCAAAGTAAAAAATAGTAAAACATAATAAATTGAAAGAAAATTATGTTTCACGTTGTGTTAGAGGTATTTGTCACATTATACTTTTTTGTTCTGTTTTGCTTTGAAATTAACATGAACATATTTTGTAAACAGGCGGCATGGTGGTGCAGTGGCAGCGCTGCTGTGTCGCGGTAAGGAGACCTGGGTTTGCTTCCCGGGTCCTCCCTATGTGGAGTTTGCATGTTCTCCCCGTGTCTGCGTGGGTTTCCTCCCACAGTCCAAAGACATGCAGGTTAGGTGCATTGGCGATCCTAAATTGGCCCTAGTGTGTGTGTGCCCTGTGGTGGGCTGGTGCCCTGCCTGGTGTTTGTTTCCTGGGGTTGGCTGCAGCAGACCCCCGTGACCCTGTAGATGGAATATAGCGGGTTGGATAACGGATGGATGGATACTTTTTAAACTTATACCTTTACTGTAAAACTTCAGTAAAAACGATATTTGTAATTAACTTCTCGTCAGTATTGCATTGAATTTTGATTCCGTCTTTGGACTTACATCATGACAATGCAACATATAACTGTCTGTGAGTGAATATCGTTCTTTCCCTCTAATAAATAAACTGACTTTTTTCAAATGTTTGTCCCTGTGATTTCTTAATTGCCATAGCAAAAGCTGTTCTAATGGGAAACTGTAAACATTTTTAATACGGGTGGCATATCAAGATCTCTTTTGCTGTCTAATGTTATCCGCAGAAGATGTACTACATTATGCTTCTTGTTGCCTGTTAAAATTTTACATTTCCGAATTGTTCAACCAATTCTGAATACAACTAATCTTGTCCTATTGCATAGCCCATCACTCATACATAAATTACACAATAACATTACGATACATCCTTCTTTCAACAGTAATTCGGCCGGTGGAAGACCGGAGAGAGTTAACGGTTGTAGATATTCTACAGGATATTGTAAGTTGATGATTTCATCTTCCGCACCATCACCACCAACTGTTTCAGCATAGTCATACGCATTTAACCAATTTGCCCTATAACCGATCGACAATTTTCTTGTTAATTCTTTTGACCTTTGGTGTTTGGATTGCCAGTGTACTCATTTCTTCTGTTGATAACCCTTTGGGATGAAATTCTTCAATATGATTTGGACATAATAAGTCTTCTTTTATTGGGTACTTAAAGTGAGGAAAATACAATACAATACAATACAATACAGTTTATTTTTGTATAGCCCAAAATCACACAGGAAGTGCCGCAATGGGCTTTAACAATCCCTGCCTTTTGACAGCACCCCAGCCTTGACTCTCTGAGAAGAAGGAAAACTCCCAATAAAACCTTGTAGGGAAAAATGGAAGAAACCTCGGGAAAGGCAGTTCAAAGAGAGACCCCTTTCCAGGTAGGTTGGGCGTGCAGTAGGTGTCAAAAGTTCAATACAATATACACAACAGAACAATTCCTTAAGACAGCATAATAAAAATTTTAGAATTACGGTTTAACAGTAGATGATATGACATAATTAGGTTTGGATATTTTTAGAGTCCTGGAGACCTCATCCATCTAGCTGCATCTCCATTTGGCCATGCCACGGCTGAAACATAAAAATTCATAAGAGCTGAGAACTGAGGAACTGTGTCTGACAAAAGCATTCACACGAATGAGAGGTGAGAGGACCATGGATGTGGGCCGTTAAATGGAAATGGTTGAGAGGAAGGCGGACTTGAAAAAATCTCTAGGCAATAGTTTTGTCTCAAGATTTTCTTGTTTAATAGAGAGATTTAATATAATATAATATAATAGAATAGAATATGGAAGCAATTCCATAATTAGATTAAGTGAATTTGGAAAACGAATTGAGAAATATACATACATTCTGAAATCCACTTAATCCAGTTTAGGGTTGTGGGGGCCTGAATCTAATCCAGCAGCCATTGATACAAGGCAGTGATCACCGCTATTTATGGTGCCAATCCATGGCAGGTCCCTTTAAAACACACAAACTGAATTAGGGCCCACAAGGAGTTGCCAATTAACCTAAACATCTCAGTAGATGTGGGCAGAAGACTAGAGTTCCTGGAGGAAATTCTACACAGACATGGGGAGAAGCAACAAGCTCCACACAGTCCATAAGGATGTAAACCAAAGTGCATAAGTAGAATAGAATAGAGGTTTATGGGGTCACGAGTAAAGCAATTAAATCAAAAGTGAATTTACAGTGAAATACACTGTTTTGCTTTGCAAAATATTATCAAAATAAATTGTGTTTTGCTACTAGTGAAATTTATTTCATTGACACAAGAAGAAAGGTGTTACTCCTGATCGTGGAGAGGGATATGGTGGAGAAGGGTTACACAACAGTGTCTTTCCATGTACTATAGTTTCCTGTGGAAGAAACACAATAATGTGAATGAAGATGTGTTAACGTGAGTCTTTGTGTTGAAAATATGCAGCATTACACATTTTAAAAAAACAGATTGCAGTCCTCTGTGGTGATGTGAACAAGAGGTATAAAAAGAATTGATTTCACAGCTGGATTACAAATAATGTGCTTGACACAGCCGAAGAAAAGAACATAGGTGTGAATGAGGCTTTAAAAAGCATTACTCTTTGTTTTCTACCCACCAAAAAAACTTTAAATACATCAAAAGACTATTTGGTGAGTTCCATGTTTCACAACCACTTGTGAAATGAATTTTAGTGTCAATTTTACGAAACTATATGCCAATCTAAAAGTTCCCTGTTTCTCTCATTTCTCTGTTCTGGAAAATGATGTTGCTGTTATAGGTACTGTTCAATGTCTATGTGGGGTATGCAGTTTCTCACTGTGTTTTTTAGCTTTTCCCCAGCTACTGTATTTTTCATCTGACATACCAAAGTCATGCTGATTTGATTGCCAACTCAAATTAGCCCAATATGACTGAGCAGAGGTGTATGTGTGAGCCTGATCTATTGCTTCCTGCTTTATGTGCAGGCTCTGGTCCTGGGGGTCATTTAGCTGGGCTAAGCCCTCCCCCTTAAATATCATGTCAAGTCCCCCAAGCACTATTGGGTATACTATTACTTGGTGGAGTTTTGGGAGTTTATCGCATCACGTCACTCCTTCTATTTTAGATTGCCCCTTATTATTTTGGCCTTGAGCTGGGACTGTTCATGCCTCATGTTGCTCTACTTACCTATGACTACGTAATAGTAAAAGTAGATTATGAAAAATGGATTAATGAATGTAATACACAAACACACACATATATGTATTGTTGGGATGAACAGAACAAGACACAATAAAGTGTTGGGGTCTCCTAGAGATCCCTTTTCATTAGCAGCAAGGCTAATAACAATAGGTAACCAAAATCAAAGGAAAGCTAAATAAATAAATAAAGGATCTTGGAAGTTGTGTGTCTTTCCAGGTTTTGTTAAAGATGTGCTTCTGTTGGCTAGTGTGACTCCAGCAAATGTGGCTCCAAGAATAAATTTCAACTTGTGGTTGCCACAGCATTTATATAGAGTCAGCTTTGGTGGGACTTCCAGTAAGCTCTGGAAGTGATGTTGCTGTCCGTTAAAGAGCTCCTCCTCTACTCTCAACGTGTAAGAGGAAGAGAGGTTAGTACATGAACTTCCACATAACTCATCCTATATGCACACCCTCAATGCGTGTGAAGATCATTCACTTAATCCTGCCAAAAATGCAATGGGCACTGAAATCAGAACACCACCAAAATTCTGCATGAAGTGTTTGCCAATACCACCCAACATCACCAAATGACTTCCATGGAGAGGAGCTCAAATTTTGAGAAATACTGGACAAATTATTTTCACTTCACCTGAGTTGATCTGAATGATTTGTGTACTACACACTTTAGTCCTACAGAAACCCAAATGCAGACATTCTGTTATTCTTATTGATGAATTATTTATTTATTAGACACAAGTTTGGAAATTTAAACTCTATACTTATTGTGGTGAATTAAAAAAGAATTAGAAGTCAGTGAACATTTGGTGCTGAAGGTACGTAGCACATGTGAAAATGCTTTCCTTTCACTGCCCATCCTCTATGGTAGCATTAACCGTGCAAATAGGTTGAACAATAAATATGCATATTTCATTATGAGAGATGTTACTTCTCATTTACTCTGTAGTTTTGTTGGTGGTTTCTCTCTTGATGATGACATGCTTGTTTTGCTGAAATTTGCTTCTTGTTCTGGTCTGATAGATTTGCTTCTTTTTCTTAATGGCCTGTCTAATAAAGAATATGGAGTATCTGCAGGGCTTAAAGGCCATGAGGCATAACAAGCAGGAGTTGGGATACATTCAGAGTTGCAGACGGCCCAATGAATGCTGCAAGTTAAACATACTGGGTACAGGATGATCACATTCTTGTACATACCCATTGCCAGCAGACTGTAATGTTTAATTCCCAACGTTGAGGTGGTCCATTCCTTCATGGCCTTCATCGAATGTCTCATCTGAAAAGTGTCTAACTCTGGCTATTAGTGAATGCACAATGAAGGCACAAATATTTACTCAGCTATGCCACATACCAGGTGTGAGAAGGATGAGAAAGGAGATTTATGACAAGTACTCTGATCATAATAGGTGTCTACCAGATGCAGTTGATTGTTTTGTAATCAATATATGGAATGGTGGTACAGCAGTTAGAGTCTCTGCAAACCAGTTCCATCTTCTTGGGTCAGAATCCAAGCACAATCAATATTTGTATGGATTTTGTATTATCTCCCATTGATTTTCACTGAAAAGTCTGGCTTCATCCCGATGACATGCAGTTTAGGTTCGATTGAGACTGTGATTGATTGATCTGCAAAGACCTGATAATATTTAAGAATAAAGAGCAGTGCCAACACAAATTTTGAACAGAGCATTCTAAATGAAAAGTATACCTTGAGCAAGTGAGTGAGCCATGTACAAAGTGTACATGTGACATGATCTCTTCACTATTAAAGACCTATTTTGCAAAGACCGAACTGAATCCTCCTTACTTTAACTGTTATAATAATTTAGATGGTGTAGGAAACTCCCCATTGATAAGTGTGAAGCTGTTTGTTGGAAGACTGCTAAAATGAGTTTCTGAATAATTACTGTTTTAAAGGAATTTAAATTAAAAGAAAATCAGATATATCTATCATTTCTTAAAGAAAATCAGAAATATCTGTCATTTCCATTGTCCCTTTGATAAGACAGGAAACCAGTTGATGAAGGTTTGAAAAGTTCTAGAGGTAAGAGTTCAAGAGTATGGATGGGCATCCCGGCCAGGATGGAAGATACAGTGCATCTGGAAAGTATTCACAGTGCATTACTTTTTCCACATTTTGTTATGTTACAGCCTTATTCCAAAATGGATTCAATTAATTTTTTTCCCTCAGAATTCTACACACAACACCCCATAATGACAATGTGAAAAAAGTTTACTTGAGGTTTTGCAAATTTATTAAAAATAAAAACTGAGAAATCACATGTACATAAGTATTCACAGCCTTTGCTCAATACTTTGTCGATGCACCTTTGGCAGCAATTACAGCCTCAAGTCTTTTTGAATATGATGCCACAAGCTTGGCACACCTATCCTTGGCCAGTTTCGCCCATTCCTCTTTGCAGCACCTCTCAAGCTCCATCAGGTTGGATGGGAAGCGTCGGTGCACAGCCATTTTAAGATCTCTCCAGAGATGTTCAATCGGATTCAAGTCTGGGCTCTGGCTGGGCCACTCAAGGACATTCACAGAGTTATCCTGAAGCCACTCCTTTGATATCTTGGCTGTGTGCTTAGGGTCGTTGTCCTGTTGGTAGATGAACCGTCGCTACAGTCTGAGGTCAAGAGCGCTCTGGAGCTGGTTTTCATCCAGGATGTCTCTGTATATTGCTGCAGTCATCTTTCCCTTTATCCTGACTAGTCTCCCATTCCTGCCGCTGAAAAACATCCCCACAGCATGATGGTGCCACCACCATGCTTCACTGTAGGGATGGTATTGTCCTGGTGATGAGCGGTGCCTGGTTTCCTCCAAACGTGACGCCTGGTATTCACACCAAAGAGTTCAATCTTTGTCTCATCAGACCAGAGAATTTTGTTTCTCATGGTCTGAGAGTCCTTCAGGTGCCTTTTGGAAAACTCCAGGCAGGCTGCCATTTGCCTTTTATTAAGGAGTGGCTTCCATCTGGCCACTCTACCATACAGGCCTGATTGGTGGATTGCTGCAGAGATGGTTGTCCTTCTGGAAGGTTCTCCTCTCTCCACAGAGGACCTCTGGAGCTCTGACAGAGTGACCATCGAGTTCTTGGTCACCTCCCTGACTAAGGCCCTTCTCCCCGATCGCTCAATTTAGATGGCCGGCCAGCTCTAGGAAGAGTCCTGGCGATTTTGAACTTCTTCCACTTATGGATGATGGAGGCCACTGTGCTCATTGGGACCTTCAAAGTAGCAGACATTTTTCTGTAACCTTCTCCAGATTTGTGCTTAGAGACAATCCTGTCTCGGAGATCTACAAACAATTCCTTTGATTTCATGCTTGGTTTGTGCTCTGACATGATCTGTCAACTGTGGGACCTTATATAGACAGGTGTGTGCCTTTCCAAATCATGTCCAATCAACTGAATTTACCACAGGTGGACTCCAATTACGCTGCAGAAACATCCCAAGGATGATCAGGGGAAACAGGATGCACCTAAGCTCAGTTTTGAGCTTCATGGCAAAGGCTGTGAATACTTATGTACATGTGATTTCTCAATTTTTGTATTTTTAATAAATTTGCAAAAACCTCAAGTAAACTTTTTTCACGTTGTTATTATGGGGTGTTGTGTGTAGAATTCTGAGGAAAAAAATGAATTTAATCCATTTTGGAATAAGGCTGCAACATAACAAAATGTGGAAAAAGTGATGCGCTGTGAATACTTTCCGGATGCACTGTAATTTCTTGCCCAGACAAGAGATCAGGAAGGACAGACAAACTGACAGACTGGATGAGGAAAGAACTTTGTGCCCAGCCAGAATAATATAATAGATGGACCACTGGAAGCTGGCAGCAATTCCATCCTCCATATGGCAGGTGGTAGTGGTCCGCTTGTGGTGTCACTGTTGGGATTGGCGCAGGGATGCTTGTGTGTCTGGAAGTGCAACCCTGTTGTGGTCCCTGGGTGCCGGTAGAGAGCACTGCCCACTTCCTGCTTTCCATATGACCCAAAGTGCTTCTAAGAGGACACAGTGTGGCATTGGAAGCATTCCCAAGTCCAACTTGAAAAGGGGCCCGCCACCTCACTTAAGGGATTCAGAGTGGGGAGACAGCTGGCAACATTCTTGGAGGAAGGAATGAGAAAGAGCAGAGACTTCTTTTTCTTTTGGCTACTCCCGTTAGGGTTGCCACAGCAGATCATCTTCTTCCATATCTTTCTGCCCTCTGCATCTTGTTCTGTTACACCCATCACCTGCATGTCCTCTCTCACCACATCCATAAAGCCTCCCTCTTTTCCTCTTCTCTGGCAGCTCTATCCTTAGCATCCTTCTAATAAAATTGATTCAATGATATTGTCATTTTGCAGGTCCAATGAAATGTAATTATCACATACACCTTGGGGTCAGAGCACAGGGTCAGCTATAGAACAGCACCCCTGGAGCAATTGCACGTTAAGGGCCTTGCTCAAGGGCCCAATGGAGCAAAATCTCTTCTGGCAGTAATAGGATTCAAACCGGGAACCTTAAGGACAGTGGCACAGATCATTAGTCTCAGAGGCACCACAAAGTATTGTATTTAATTTCCAGTCTTTGCACAGGTGATTATTGCAAAGGTGATTTGGTTTAACAAATATCATTAATTTAAACCAAGAATCATGCTGAGCATTACTTTGTTTGTGGTTTGGAGCTCAGTGGCAGACCCTTATGGTTCCTTAGTATACAATAACCTTATATCTGGACTAATCTTTTGGACTAATAACTGAAACTGCATCCAATATGAGCGGCAACTGAAATTTTGTCTGGGCCTGGGAAACGTTATGGAATCACCAGGAATTCAATCCCAGTGTCTTTTTTTTTATTCTTTTTACTTTACTTTCTCGTATACGAAGTGCAGTGAAAGTGTTATAATTGTCCAAAGATTCGATATATAGATTTTGATGAATCTCGACATTTTAGAGCTCCCTGACTTTCTTGAATACGAAGTATAGGGTAACTTTTGGAATCCTCCAAAAATTCCATTCAGAGATTTTGATCGTGTAAATACGATAACTTGAGTATGCTTTCACTTAGGTCAACCAAAATTTGCATACAAGTATTAGGTATAAAACATAGATTTCTATCAATGTTTGGGCTATTTCCATTAACTGGAAGTGGTACATTGCCTTTTATTTATGCAGCTGCAGAGTCCGATTTATTTACCTTTATTTTTATAATAATTGCTCAATATATTATTAATTTGATTTAATTTGTTGCTGATGGTTCCTTAATGTACATCTCTCTATTATAAAAAAAATCTTGGGATGAGACAAGACTTTTTTTCCTGTGATGAGATGTGATCCTTTGAAGAGAGATCTTTTGAAGAGACACAGACAGACGGTCAAGTCATATCATACTTACAACTTTGGAAGCAAGTCCCGTGAGACGGTGACTTTTGCAAGTCACATCCTACTTACAACCATTTTCAAACAAGACCACAGTCATCTAACCTCTCAGTTGTTGGAATGCATTTGGCAGACACACTTCCTGTGCTCTCAGCTCTTAAAAATGTCATACGTTCTAGATGACAAGTCAATGACTAAGCGAAGAAGAAAGAGCAGCGCATTGAAAAGAGACCCAAAGGCATTGGAGAGAAAAGAATGCAAAAAAAGAAGCAAAAAATAACATTTTGTGCCAAAAGATTTAAGCATGCCCAGGGCTAGAAAAAGACAAAGTAGAATGTCGTAAAGAATTAAAAAATGGCATGATACGCATGCAGAGCAGGTTAGAGCTAATGGAAGTAGGAAAATTCAAAAGTCTCAAAAAAATGATAGTAAAGATCGCATTAGCGCAAACAAATGGAAAATATTACTTGGTGAAATAATGGAAAAGTGATAAGAGATTGAATAGTGTTTGAGAATGTCTGAGGGAGAAGAGAGGCAAGGCAGTGAGACAAAAGGACAGCTGATGTACAGGCAAATTTTAAACATTCGAAGCGCCACACGAGATGCAGATCACGCGGCACAGCAGCAGCAGCATGTCAGCAGCTGGCAGCTGATCGAGGAGGTTTAAAAAAGATGTATCTGTTTCCCGTTGTATCACCATTTAAAAGGAGTTTCGGGGGAGCTACCGTGTCTCCTTGGGGTGTGTTCAGCCCCCCTCTTCACAACACGAGCGGCAGAGACACAAAGTGGCTGGTGCGTAGCACAGGGGGTTGGTGAGAGAAGCGAGCAGGGGGTAAGCCCCCTAGTTTTATTATATACACAAACACGAGCGGAAGCCAAGCTAAAGTTAGAAAACAGAATTTATTAGGAAATGGAACGAACCTTAACAAAACTGATGATGTCATTTCTCAATGTAGTCTCCACCCTTCTCAATGCACTTGCTTCATCTGCCTGGAAGTGTCTGGATTCCAGCAGAATAAAAGGCTTTGTCTATATATTATATATATCTATATAAATAAAATACATCTACATGTATTGGGTTGGCAAGTGAAGCGAGCAGCGGTCAAAGTCCCATAGTAATATAAAAATATAATCTTGCGGTGTACTCCTCAAATATCCATCCCCATACCTAAGTATACGAGAAAGTCTAAGGGAGACCACTTCCGATTTTTTTTAATTGTCTTTAATGTGCTTTCTTTTGTGATTTTGTTTAAAAGATGTTTTGTCTTCTTCCTTTTTATATTTTATTGTTCTTTAATGAAAATTTTGGATGTTCTGTTCTGTATTTCATTATCGTTTATTCTGTCAGTTATTTTTCTGTTATTTTTTAAGGGGAGGACACCTAATGCTACAGCTGAAGGACTGGCCTCAACCTTAATAAAGGTCTGGGAGGTTCTAGGCCATCACTGATGCATTTGCATTTGCTCATGTTTGATCATCTCCCTCTTGTTTCTGTTTTTTAAAGTTATAAATAAGGTAAGTACATCTATGATTTTTTTCATTAATGGACTTGGTTTGATTTTTGGGTTTTTTCACATCGATGGTGGGCTTAACTTTGCTAACTTTGGGATGTACCTTTCTTAAAATAAATTTTTTGACTTTGTCTGAAACTTTTTGAATATTCTTTGTTAAATACTTCAAATATTAAAAAACTTCATTTTTCTCATTTGAATCAGGAGTTTTGTAAGGTCTTCTTCTCTCTTTTTGTGAGAAATGTAAGCATGACTTTTTTTTGGTCTGTACAGCCTGTTTCTTGAGTTTGGATACAGGATTACATTCTTTCTTGTGCCCCTTGAGCTTTGAGGCCTTGCCTGGAGGTATAACATTTTTTTTTTTTTAATTTTTTTAGCCAAGCAGATCATAAAAGGTAATAGTTGAAGCAATATTAAATCCTGACAATTGCTGAAACTGTATTGAATCCTGTGTAAGAAGTGAAACTGAATACAGTCATGAACAATGACCCGAATCTGCATGCGATGCTGGTAGTGAATAGAGATCATGGCAGTGACCATAACTGCTGAAAATCCAGGTTCTCATAATGAATGAATCTTCAGCGGTGGCTGAAACTTTATCAAGTCACGAACGACAATAACTCTCATCCTCATTTTTTTCCTGTTTCATCAATAACTGAACTTATATGTTTCCCAGTGTTGAATAAAACTTTATCCGGGTCCAGATATAGTGAGGCAATAAATGGAATAAGTGAAGCAATTTTCAGTCTGGATAAGTAAATTAAATAGCATCCTTTCCTGATGGTGACTTAAACTGAATACAATCCCAGGGAATGAACTGAATATGGCAGTAGACAATTAACCATTAAACATAAAGAGTATCAGCACATGGTTAATGAATTTAAATGCACCCAGTCTTAGATTCTGTAAGGTCTGAAACTTCATCCTCACCTGGATAATGATGGATGAAGAATCTGGTCCTACTAAAGAATGACGCTGCACCCAGTTATATTTAATGACTAAAATGGAAGAGCAACAATTAGTAAATCTTGGGTTGCTGCTGTAATAGGTGCTGGTAAGGCCAGCAGAGGACATTTACCCTGTGGGCTGTGTGTGGATCCCAATGCCCCTGTGCAGTGACAGTGACACTGTATTGAAAAAAAATGGTGGTGTCCATTGGATGACACATAAAACCAAGGTTCCAAAGAAGTCTGGGCATCTTTCAAAAAGAGTAGGGTATTATCCCAGTGCCCTGGCTAAACTGCCCTCCAATGCCTTGTCTGTTCTGGCCTACTAATCATTGCTGTCCCTTATTGGCTAACTGTCTTTCTCTCTCCTTCACGACTTAATAGCTTAAGTGTACGTGAGTGTACTGGCGCAGGAATGGCTACCAGGTGGGTCCTGCACTTTGGTGGTAGTCTCCAAGGTCTAAGAGAAAACGCTTGAGTAAGTTAGAAACGTGCTATATACATGTAATTATTATTATTATTATTATTAGAAATGTATGTCAACTTCTGCGATGACTGAAGGCATATTCAGATCTAGCAGCAAATGGCATATTGTCATGGTGGCGACTGAAACTTCATTCAGTCCTTTGCAGTGACGGTGGTCTGTCACGGAAAACAAAAGGCAGAGAAAAATAGTTAGCACAAGGACCAGGATATGAAAGAGAAAGCATGTGCATCAAAAACCAAACTGTAGAGCCGAATATGTAAATCAGAATCAAAGTCAAAATAAACATACGAAAACTCCTGACTCCCTGAGAAAAATTCAAATAACTAACACACAATTTATTTGTACACTTGAACACAGAGCGTACCATCCCTTCAATGTCACGCGACACCATTTCCTGTTGTTATGGGTGTGTGTGTGTCCTGCGGTGGGCTGGCTCTCTGCCCTGGATTTGTTCCTGCTTTGTGCCCTGTGTTGGCTGGGATTGGCTCCAGCAGACCCCCGTGACCCTGTGTTAAGATATAGTGGGTTGGATACTGACTGACTGACGGGATAGCAATGTGAGAACTTTACTAATAATGTGGTGTCACACACGTGCGCATGGGAGGCAGCTAAAGGGCTTGAGTAAGGACAGCTCCGAGACATACCAGGATGTGGCAGAGTGCACTGACTCTTTTTCTCGCTTGCCTACAGACCATTCATAGGAGATTCCACCTGGTTCCCTTGACGTCACTTCCGGGACTGAGACAATGGAAGGAGACCTTGCCGGCTCTGGCCTCTGTGATGTCACGTCCGGGCTCGCACCAATGACAGACAAAGACCTCCATGAGCCCAACCCCTTTGACTTCACTTCCTGTCTTCCCCTTTAAAAGCCTCCACCTTTACCCTATTGCCTCAGTTCTGTATTGGACTCGGTTTTGAGCACAACCGTGCTATTATTTAAAAAGACGATTTGCAGCCAGGATACCACATTATACGGGTGGCTGCCCCAAACCTTGCTATGTTTCATTGTGAGTTTTATTACACAGGTCACCACTGCCAAAAAATATGCGATCATTTTTGAAAAACTACAAACAAATTGGTAATGTAGTCAATCAATACACATCACAATAAAATGTTAACTCAGTCAAAATGGACATATAAACACAAGACAAATTTAGAATGTAATTGCTTGCAAGCAAAAACCATAAAATCACAACAGACAGAAGCTGAATATGACACTTGGTAAAGATCTGAAACTGCAGGCACCCTTAGTATTAACAGAAACTCCATCAAGTCCAATGTAATGAATTGAAATGCATCCCATATTTAAGCTTCATCTAGGCCTAGATAATTACTAAAGCTGAATCCGTTTCTGTGGATTGATTGAAACTATACCTAGTGCCTGCTAATGAAGGACACTGCTTGAATTCCTACTTAATGACTGAAACGGCATCCCGTCCTTTATAAATAATGACACTGAATATGGTCCTGGGCAACGATCTGAAACTGCATTCAGGCCTGGGTAATGTCTATAATTACACCCACTTTTTCAATGAGACACACGGCATCATGGTTAGGTAAAAAATAATTACAAGCAGTCAGTGTCATTACGAACGTCCACTTACAATCCGGAGAATGAATCAAACAGCACACTGTTCCTAACCAATGGTTCAAAAAGACAGCAATGAGCAGGAAGCCCTGTGTTTAGCTGATCCCCTCAAAGTGACACTCGCCTCTCCTTTAACTGGCCTTACGAGTTGAAAAAGTCGTCGCTTTTATCTATTCACAAGTCTACTTATATATTAAAGTTACTGTATAGAGCTGAAATCAACCTGAGCTTTTAAATTTATTACCATCACATACAAGCTGGCTACTGCAGAGTATGGAAAATTTTATTTTGAAGAAAAACTGAAAATGAAACCCAGGGATTAGATACAAAAATGTAGCAGTTAAATGCTGAGCTAGGAGAGACTGTTGGGGTGATACCACAGCTCTCCACACCACCACGTAGAATGTTTGCCTTTATGTAGAGATTCCAGAATTGCTCCACAGTGCCGTATATGGCTTTGAAGAATGCGTTGAACTGAATGCAGTGTGTTTCACTCCATGCCAGACTTTATTTTTGCAGCTTCCTGCTATGCCCACAAATAAGAGCATGCATTATATTAGAAGGACAGGACATGAGGTCAATATGCTGCAGTCCCCCCTTTCTTTATTTAAAAAAGGGGCATATCTAGAGCAAATAAAGTGTTGATAGGAAATGGCTGAAGTATAGTGCCTTAAAAAGTTTAGATACTCATTTAATGAAATTTTATATATACCAGATCACATAATCCCAGTTTAGGGTGGCATCTTTTGTGTGTGGGGCTGTAGTAAATGGTTGAGAAATTGGAACAGCAATAGACTGACTTGCTTCCTAAGATGTATGTTTCTTTTTGGCCAGAAAAGAACCCAGAATTGAACTTCAGGAATGCCAGTGCCTTGCAACCTACAGAAAGACAATTTACTTGCTATATTAAACAGCATAGCAGGCCTCTGTAATAACCAAATAATATTTAAACAAGTTTATTTAAAGATGATCTAAGAGATTATGTACCTTTAGGACAATGGAGTAACAATGGCAGCTGAAAATGAGGCTTGTGGTCAGATGTGGATAAAAAATTGGGCATTTCAAGAAATAATAGCCATTTGCTACATTAGTAATGTCTTATTTTTAAACCAATTTAATGGCACCTTGATAAAAATGTATCAATATCTGTTAAAAATATGCTAGTTTCTGGGTAATTCCAAATATTTAAACACAGACCGTATACACATAAAATGTATGAGGCAAGTTCCAAAAGTGATGATACAACAAGTAAGAAGTGATGAATGACAACTGATATGTGACTAGTGAAAAGTGACAAATAATACGTGACATGGAGTAATGATGAAGTCCTAAAATGAGCACCGTAAGTATACAGCAGGGCTAAAAGTAGGCCATTGTGCACCGGTATGGAGTATTGGCCCTTGCCCATTCTTCACAGCTGCATACTGGCAGTGTTTGGTGCATACTGAGCATTTGTTAGTGTACCAGCATGCATTATGTGTATCGTTCTAATCCGGTTTATTGTCAGTAATTCTCGTTGCTCGAAGAATTAAGAAATCAGACTTAAACAGAGTACTGCCTCTTATGTATGTCCGCTTTAGCCACTGGTATGTAGTGGATTTATTTCAGTGTATGGCTTATGAGATAAATCTCAGAATGTATGCATTTTAATATACAATGCATATGTTCTACTATATAAAATTATAGGCTTACAGAGTCATTATTGTCACATGCAAAGAGTAAAGTGGAATTCTCACTTGCTTGCATAAATCAACATGAAACTTAAATAAATAAATCGCCATTTTCCAGCACCATGATTAGTGGGTGGCTTTTTTAATTAATGAGTATAAGTATCTTCCATCATACGAAACAAAATTATAAATTGTAAATTAGTTGTTTATCTTCCTAGAAATTATTATCAGTGTAATGTTTATGTTTATTTTTGTTATTGCCTCATAAATTTCAACAGCTGTGTCTGATGCCGTCACAAAAGGACAGTCTGAAAAGCGTGATATGATAAAAAGCGGGAGTGATTTTTTTTCCGAACCCTGCTACTTACACATGAACTGTACTGAGCCTTTTGGCCAATAATACCTCTCCCAAAAATGTGCCACCTGGGGTGGACTGCCCCTTCTGCCCGCCCCCGTGTAAGTGCCTTAAGTGCCGATTCCCAGAGTGCTAATGAGGAAACACATTTGGGCTATACAAAAATAAATTTGAATGTATTGTATTGTACTTAAGACCTCAGGAAGTAACTTTCTGGTGGCTTGGAAGTGGAGTCAGAACACAGAGGTCAAGAGCTCACTGTCACGAGAGAAGAAAGAAGGTGAGGGAGATGAACAGGAAGGTGTGACATCTACTGCAGAAGCAGACAATCTGTCTCCCCCAACTCAGTGTGTTTAGTCTGGTGTAAAGAGGACTGTGAGGCAGTCACTGGCTTGTGGTGGTTTGATTCACTTCGTCTCTTAGTTTGCTCATCCCTTTTGCTGGCAGTGTGGTTTAATTAAGCTATGAGTGTGACAGTTATGTTTTTGCCTCAGCCACAGTAATTTACATAACCTGCCTGTACTCCAAATATAAAAACTACCTGAGGACAAAGACAGTATATCCTAGTGTTGTAAGTCACTTTGGTTGAAGGTATTACCCTATTTTACAATAATAATAAACAGTTTAATAAATTTCTTTGTTAGCTGAAAACCTGGTTGTTTATATGTTTTGTATATTACATAATTAAAAGAATAGTGTTTTTTAAATTAGAAAAATGGGCTCAGATTTAGCTTCTTTTTAGGATTCTTTCCTGAACTCCTTACCGCAGAGTGCTTCTCATTTAAAGAGCATCAGGTTCTCTTCTCAGGGATACACAAGAGCCTGCAGGTCCTTGACTTAACATATATTCCCCGTAAACTTGCTTCCGAGAACTGGGTGGAATTTATTCACTTTTCCGTGAAGAATGTTTAGAAGATAATATAACCAACTAGACCCCCTGACCCCAGCCGATGTGGGTTGCGTGGTGCCTACTGGGAGATCTTGCCTTTTATCTAGTAGCCGAGTCTGCATTTGCTTTATTTATCTGATCTTCTGAAGCTCACATTTCAAGCAGGCGGAATAGAGGCTCTCATTTGACCAGAAGCGTAAGGTTGAAATCTTCTGGTTTGAGTTATTTACTGAAATGCTAGCAATGCCTTAGACAAACACTCAGCCCCTCAATCACACAGTCACTTCTCAGAGCCTCAGTTGAGGTAGCAGAGCACAAAGGTGTTTAATTTCCCCTCTTTGACTGGCTGAGTGCGTTAAATATAAATAGCTTGTACTAAGCACTTTTTCTGCACTTGACCTGTAAGTTGGTCTCTTTAAAAAAATAAAAATAAAACCAAAACATAAAAGCTCTTTTTATTTAAAAAAAACTCTGCTGACAACTTGTGTTTAAGAGAAGCTCAAGAAAAGGAAACTGGGGAGACACTCAACATGGTAATTGAATGGTTTCACTAAAGCAAAATATTTACTCATGTTTAACAAACAGATGTAAAAATATTGATTTATTCCAATTTTATATAGTGCCTTAGATCATTATATTTACTATATAGTGTGTTCCAGTATTTAGGCATTTTACCGGCAGTGCTCCCTAAATGCAATGTGATAGCAGTAGAAATAGTTCTGGTTTTATTTAATTACTAGGGGGCTTTACCCCCTGCTCACTTCGCTTGCCAACCCCCTGGCCTACTGTACATACTGGCCACTTAGTATCTCTGCCACTTGTGTACGTAAATTTCAACTTTCATCAAACAATAAATCTTTTAATTCTGGTGGATACCTCTTCATTGTAGAGAAACACTACTTTTCCCTGATGGCAATACAAATTAGACGATCTACAAGTCTCCAGTAACCCCCAGGTCTGTGCTACACGCCAGCCACTTCACGTCTCTGTCGCTCGCTTATGTGAATTTCACTTTCACCAAACAACAAATCTTTTAATTTTCGCAGATACACCTCTTCATTGTAAAGAAACACCACTTTTCCCTGATGGTAACATGAGTTAGATGATCAACAAGTCTCCAACTTAAAGTTTAAATCCGAACAATATCTACATACTTCTGTCATATCACATATGTCCATATATTCAAACTCTTTTCACTGTTCCGTTATTTCACCGAGTAATAATTTCCGTTTGTTTGCACTAATGCGGTAATTTTTTTGAGACTTTGGAATTTTAGTGCTTTACTATCTATCTATCTCAATAATAACAACAATAAAGATAATAAAATTATAGCTCATACACTGATTATAATGCTCTCTCTCTCTCTCTCTCTCTCTCTCTATATATATATATATATATATATATATATATATATACTAGCCAACCTGCGGCATAATCAGGCCGGTTTTTTAATAATTTTTAAGCACAGAGTGAAAATTTAACATTTGCAAAATCGGTAATGTAATAAATCAGCAAGAAAAGCAACATTGTAACAATGCACAGAACGAACCAACACACAATCGTCCGTGCGGCGTAGCAAGGTGGGAGGGGGGTGTGTACAAAGTGCAGGAGCATCTAAGAAGACGCATGTTTGTCGCGGATGCGAATTGCTGTATGTAGCGTGTACAACACTTTGCTATGCTGCACGCGTCGTGCGTCGTAACCGGAAACTCGTTTTTTAAAGACTGCTCATTTCATTGTGTTTTAACCTCAGTTGTAAAGGAATGTTTTAATGATCCCATGGGATACCCCTTGCAAACAGTTTTACACGCTGCATATGTCGATTCACCTCTGCGAGAAACATGCCTCTATTAACAGTCAGCGTGTGGGAGGGGGTGTGTACAAAGGGTAGGGACGAAAACAGTGGGAGTGTATGAGTCGCACTTAGTGGCAATTCCACGGTTTGCAGCCCGAATGGGGTTCAACGGCTTACCCACGCCTAGACACGCTCAATCTCATGCATAATTATTTATTGAATGGTAAACACTTCTGGAAAGACACGGTTGTCTAAAACAGGTTAGTGTGAGAATACAACAGTAAGTGAATGAAATGATGGAACTCTGGAGAGAGCAAAATACAACACAATAGTGAACCCGCAGCATAACAAACACCTCATAATTATTTATTGATGGTTGAGCACTTCTGGAAAGACACAGGGATACCCCTCGCAAACTGTTCTACACGCCGCATACAGCGATTCACATCTGTGACAAACAAACTGTTTACACACTGCATACAGCGAATCACATCCGCGACATGATTTTTCCTAGATGGTCCTGTCGCGTCCACCTTCGCACTCGAAGCATACACACGGCCTGCTCATGTGCCCGGTCGCAAGCCGCGTCCAGCCTCGTTCTCGAAGCATACACATCGCCTGGTCATGTGTCCGCAAGAGCAACTCACGGAGAGCCGCCCACCAGCTGCCTGTGTGTGTGCCTCTGTCTGTCTCTGGCGCGGCTTTCTCTTGCGCTGCCTCTGTGTGAACCGGTCAGGCACAGAGAAGGTCAGCTGCTGACAGAGCGTCTTGACTGTTGCAAGGCCTGCATTGGTGAAGCAGGTGAGACGGTAATGAAACAGAGGCACATGGCTTATAGGTTTTTAAAGACTGATTCCTTCATTGTGCTTTAACCTCAGTTTTAAAGGATTGTTTTAAGGATCCCATGGGGTACCCCTCGCAAACCATTTCACACGCTGCATATGGCGATTCACCTCCGCGAGAAACATGCCTCTATGAACAGTCAACGTAGCTCGGAGGTACATGACATTAACCTGACCTGCACTGCATGTGGCCTCTACGACAGACGAACATAAATGACGCCATTTTTTCTGTGTCGTCGCATCCGAGTTGGTGGGCGTGGCTCTGCGAGTTGTCGTCGTATCCAATGGTCTTGGAGTTGTTGGGCGTGGCTCCTTCCTGTGTGCGCCATAGGTGTCTCACTTGGCGGCTTAGTGCTTTTCATGGTTGTCTTGCCTTAGTGAATTATACAGTATATATATATATATATATATATATATATATACATTTATTTATTTTTTTTTGGAAACCGGGGTGCTCCTGCTTACTATTCTTCCTTGTGGGAACCACTCTACCTTGTTTCCCACAATTACGCCAAAGTTCTAATGCATAGTCACATACACACAATAGTTCATCTTCTTCATTCCGCCTCCACTACCTCTTTGGCAAGCTTTGTCCTCTTCTTTCCAACTCAAATGGAGTGAGGTGGCTCCTTTTAAGCAGGCCCTTTGAGTGCTCCAGGTGGCTCATCACCATTACTTGGAATCACTCCCTGGTGTGGTGGAAGTACACTGTAGGGCTCTGTAGCTCTCCCTGCTGGCCCCCACAGAACCCAACAGGGCTGTACCAAACTCCAATTCCCAGCATGCCCTGTGGGAGTCCATGGTGACACAGTCGCCCAGGAGGGCTGCCCTCTAGCATCCCAGGGAAGGTAGTGAAATGTGAATACCCTTTCCCCCAGTCCTTTCATCTAGCTGGTGTCATTGTCATGTACATGACACCGGTTTGAGATGATTTTTGCTTTGTGACATGGTACATTATTATGCTGGAAGTAGCTATATAGGTAAATTGTGGCCATGGTCAGCAACAATATACTCAAATATGCCATGGCATTCAAGTGATGATTGGTTGGCATTAAAGGGCCCAAAGTAGGCTAAGAAAACATTCCCCACACCATTATGCTACCAGCACTAGCCCCAAACTATTGACACAAGGCAGGTTGGGCACATAGATTTATGCTGTTGGTGCCAAATTCTGACAATACCATATGCGTAACTTGGCAGAAATTGAGATCCATCATTTTTCACCATTCCAGTTATGATGAGATTATGCCCTCAGATTTGTGATCTTGGCTGACAGGAATGGAACTGAACATGGTCTTCTGCATTTGTAGCCAATCTGACTCAAGGTTTGATGGGTTGTGCATTCGGAGATGCTTTTCAGCTTACCACGGTTGTATAGAGTGATTTTCTGAGTTACCATAGTTCAAACCATTCAGGATACTCTCCTCCAAACTCCCTCATCAACAAAGAATTTCTGTCCACAGAATTTCCATTTATTGTATGTTTTTATTTTGTTTCTCACACCATAAACTCTAGAAACTGTTGTGTGTGAAAATCTCAGAAAATCAGCAGTTATAGAAATACATAAACTAGCCTGTCTGACACCAAAAATCACACCACGGTCAAAACCACTGAGATCACATTTTTGCCCTATCTGCTGTGATATGAACATTCACTGAACTTCCTAACCTGAAGCAACATGACTTTATGAATTGCACTGCTGCCCCATGATTGGCTGATTAGATAACTGCATGGGTAAGCAGGTGTACAGGTGTTCTTAATAATCTTTTTCAATGAGTGTATTAGAATAGAACAGATATTAGTAGAATATGATACTGAAATAATAATAATAATTATAATAACGAACAAGACAAACATGAATAAACTATACAGAGTATGTTATAAGTCATTCAAAATGGTTACCTTTTTATCCTATAATTAATGATGTCATAAAGTCACCATTTATTATTTCATATTAGCTGTGGTCAATTAACAACACAGGAAAAGAAAGGAAAATCCCCAGGGAAAGTATCCTTGGTGTCCTTAAACTTCTTGGTAGGCCTAGTACCCTGTCAATGACCTGGCACCTACCTCCCAAGTCTGTGGTTTTCATACCTTTATGGCCTGGCCATGCCCCTTGTTGGATGCTCATAATGTAGATACAGGTACTTCATATAGTAGTTGTGATCAGAATGCAAAATCTTTATTTTAGTAGACTACTGCTTTGAGTAACTGTTAAAATATTCTTTAACTTCATCTTGTTTTCTTTCATTTATGGTGATGATTTGTGCAAACCTGGTAGAACAGATTCCCCTGCAGCTAAACAATTTATAGATATATAGGCAATAAGAAAAAGCACACAAAAATAGAAAACAGCAGCGGAGAAAACAACAAAGGACTTGAACTATCAGCTATAAAGATTTCAGCACAAATTCAATCACTGAAGATCAGTGAATCTGCCTGCATTCACATTACTGATAAGTAATCTCTAATATTTATTCAAGAATAATGGAGTATTTTAGGTCAGTATTTACTTTAAAAAATATCCAACTATATTTTAATGAAGTTTAAGATCTATAAATCCGTGGCCTGTTCCAGGAGCACCTGATAGTCGGCCTGTGCATCACAAAACATATTGATGAAGCATTTAGAGTTTAGAAACAAGGAGAATGTGCAGACTACACACAGACAGTGCCCAGGCCTGTGATCTGAAGTCAGAAAGACAGCATTAATAATTCATTTCTTGTACAAAAAAAAAACTTTCTGCAAAATATAATCTATTTAATAGGACAACCAAAGAGAAAAACATTCAAAAACAAAACATTGGATTGGCAATAACATGGCTCCATGCCTACTTGTGATTTTCCAAATTGTGACTAAGTGGCTTCCTGTTTGTAGAGCTCTATAAATACTCTATGTCAGTTTATATTTACAGACCAGATGTTATCAGGGGAGGTGGCTTAATAGACAATTTCCTGTGGAGAAATTATTTCAAAAACTACAAAAGCACAAACACTCTGGATTAGCAGAAGTATAAAATTATCTTTCACGGTGCCCTTTGTTTTCATGCCCTTGATCCTCTTCTTCATATTTACAGATTAGGCGATACAATCCAATTTTTAAACTGCTGCTGTTTAGTTCATTTAGATTGTTTATTATAATATTTCCATTTTCAGTGTATTTATGGTATATGATTTACTTCATTATTATGGATGAAGTAAAAACAGAGTACACTATTACTTTTGACTGAAAACCCAAAATAATAGTTTATTATCTCAAACTATTCTGCAAGATAAGTGCAAACCCAAAATAAATTCACATAAAAAGGCAAGTTTTCTCTGTGAGATTTAGGTGCCTCTCCCTTTACCCACGCTCACATCCACAGCATCTATAATTACAGTGCAACAACAGACAGTAACTGTCAATCAAGAGAAAGACAGAATTGTCTAGAAAATTGTTTCAGACTATTAGATGAGGACTAAAGCATTTATAGACTGGAGCCTCATTCAGAAACATAAGAAACGAGATATGTATGGCTTTATGCACTGTATGTAAAACATTTATACGGGCTGGAAGGACTTTACTTTTCAATGCGATTTGCAGAATCTCTTTCAACAGATCCTGTTTATTTTTAGGAATCCACACTGGATGTGCCATATGAGCCTTACCAGCCACAATTCAAGGTAAGAAGAATGAAAGACTAGAAACTAGCTTGAAACTGGCTTAAAAGAATGAAGAATTTGTTTATAAACTGTGGTCTCAGGAAGCCATTAAGGTAAGAGTTCTGAAAATTGGACCCTTCTTAATTACTGCAAAGATTGGAATATTTACATTTAGCACTAGGATTGGCGTGTTGCTTTACCCTTTACTATATATATTGTCATACATGCGCATGGGTGGCAGCAAAAAGGCTTGAGTAAGGGCAATTCCAAATCAGACTGGGATGTGACAGAGTGCACTGACTCTTTTTTTTCCCTTTCCTGCAGAAAATTCACGGGAGATTCCTCCTGGCCCTCTTGGCGTCACTTCCGGGTCCGAGCCAATGGAAGAAGACCTTGCTGGCTCTGGCCCCTCTGATGTCACGTCCGGGCTCGAGCCTATGGTTGAAGACCCTTATGAGACCGACCCCTTTGACCTCATTTCCTGTCTTCCCCTTTAAAAGCTTCCACCTTTTCCCTATTCCCTCAGTTCTGTTTTGGACTCGGTTTTGTACACGTCAGTTCTGTATACATTTTTGAGACTTTGCTGCCCCAAACCTTTCTATGACTCTGAGTCGAGTTTGGGACAATATATACGAGATATTTAATATAATGTAGGTGGCAGGGTGGAAAGGTAGACTGAGTTGGAATAGAAATTGGGTTTTCTCCTGGTACTGGACACTGTGCAGTAAAGTTAACCGTTTTGAGAAAGCTTTGAATGCTAATAATTCAATTCAATTCAATTCAAAGTTTATTGTCATGTGCAGAGTAAGGAAACATGTTTCCCCGTACAATGAAATTCTTTCTTTGCTGTCCACACCAAATGCCAATGATTAACAAACCAACGTATAAAGAAAACATAGATAATAAGTAACAAAAGCAGCATAAAGTATAAAAAAGCAGCATAGAAGTATAAAGTGTAATGTGCAGGTAGGTGTGTGATGGACAAGTCAAATACAGTAGTGTGAGGTAGATAAAATAAGGTGGACCATGATTATAAACTCCAGCCAGTTATTTAGGAGTCTAATGGCCTTGGGGAAGAAAGAGTTATTTAGCCTGGAAGTCCTGCATTTCATACTTCTATACCTCCTGCCTGAGGGTAGAAGTGTGAACAATTCATGTTGTGGGGTCCCTGAGGATCGAGGCAGTTCTCCTGTGGAATCTGCAGTTGTAGATGCTCTGCAGAGAGGGCAGTGGAGTCCTGGTGATCTTGTAAACAGTCTTTACCACTCTCTGCAGGCGTTTGCGGTCCATAGCAGTACTGTTGCTGTACCACATGGTGATGCAGCTG
This sequence comes from Polypterus senegalus, assembly GCF_016835505.1. NCBI lineage: Eukaryota > Metazoa > Chordata > Cladistia > Polypteriformes > Polypteridae > Polypterus > Polypterus senegalus. The sequence goes on from NC_053161.1 coordinate 138,420,770, forward strand.
GTCAAGATACTCTCAACAATGCAGCTGTAGAAGTTGTTCAGGATCTTAGTCGACATACCAAACTTCCTCGGCCTCCTCAGAAAGTACAGCCACTGTTGAGCCCTCTTGACCAGCTATTTGTTCTTAAGTGTCCAAGTGAGGTCCTCACTGATGTAGATGCCCAGGGTTTTAATACTGCTCATCCTCTCCACATCAAGACCTCAGATAAACAGTGGCCGGAGAGGTCTCCTCTCCTTCCTCATGTCCACTATCATCTCCTTCATCTTGTCTGTGTTGAGGGTGAGGTTGTTGTTCCTCACACCATGACACCAGACTGGCCACCTCCCTCCTGTAGGCCACCTCGTCCTCACTAGTGATGTTTCCTAATAATGAAAGGATCCTGGGAATATTTGTTCTGGTAATGGCTTAGCAACAGTAAAAGATAGTGTAAGACATTAAATTATAAGTTTAGGCCTCTGAGCCCATAGAACTGTATACAGTTAGGTCCATAAATATTTGGACAGAGACAACTTTTTTCTAATTATGGTTCTGTACATTACCACAATGAATTTTAAATGAAACATCTCAGATGCAGTTGAAGTGCAGACTTTCAGCTTTAATTCAGTGGGTTGAACAAAAGATTGCATAAAATGTGAGGCAACTAAAGCATTTTTTTAACACAATCCCTTCATTTCAGGGGCTCAAAAGTAATTGAACAAATTAAATAACCGGAAATAAAATGTTCATTTCTAAAACTTGGTTGAAAACCCTTTGCTGATAATGACAGCCTGAAGTCTTGAACTCATGGACATCACCAGATGCTGGGTTTCCTCCTTTTTAATGCTCTGCCAGGCCTTTACTGCAGCGGCTTTCAGTTGCTGTTGTTTGTGGGCCTTTCTGTCTGAAGTTTAGTCTTCAACAAGTGAAATGCATGCTCAATTAGGTTAAGATCAGGTGACTGACTTGGCCAATCAAGAATGTTTCACTTCTTTTCTTTAATAAACTCCTGGGTTGCTTTGGCTGTATGTTTTGGGTCATTGTCCATCTGTATCATGAAACACCCCAATCAACTTGACTGCATTTAGCTGGATTTGAGCAGACAGTATGTCTCTGAACACCTCAGAATTCATTTGGCTGCTTCTGTCCTGTGTCACATCATCAATAAACACTAGTGTCCCAGTGCCACTGGCAGCCATGCATGCCCAAGCCATCACACTGCCTCCACCGTGTTTTACAGATGATGTGGTATGCTTTGGATAATGAGCTGTTCCACACCTTCTCCATATTTTTTTCTTGCCATCATTCTGGTAGAGGTTGATCTTGGTTTCATCTGTCCAAAGAATGTTTTTCCAGAACTGTGCTGGCTTTTTTAGATGTTCTTTAGCAAAGTCCAATCTAGCCTTTCTATTCTTGAGGCTTATGAGTGGCTTCCACCTTGCAGTGCACCCTCTGTATTTACTTTCATGGAGTCTTCTCTTTATGGTAGACTTGGATATCGATATGCCTACCCCCTGGTGAGTGTTGTTCACTTGGTTGGCTGTTGTGAAGGGGTTTCTCTTTATCATGGAAATGATTCTGCAATCATCCACCACTGTTGTCTTCCATGGACGTCCAGGCCTTTTTGCGTTGCTGAGTTCTCCAGTGCTTGCTTTCTTTCTCATGATGTACCAAACTGTAGATTTTGCCACTTGTAATATTGTAACAATTTCTCGGATGGGTTTTTTCTGTTTTCGCAGCTTAAGGATGGCTTCTTTCATCTGCATGGAGCTCTCCTTTGACCACATGTTGTCTGTTCACAGCAAAATCTTCCACATGCAAGCACCACACCTCAAATCAACTCCAGGCCTTTTAGCTGCTTAATTAATAATGACATAACGACGGACTTGCCCAGACCTGCCCATGAAATAGCCTTTGAGTCAATTGTCCAATTACTTTTGAGCCCCTGAAAAAAAGGGATTGTGTTAAAAAAATGCTTTAGTTACCTTACATTTTTATGCAATCTTTTTGTTCAACCCATTGAATTAAAGCTGAAAGTCTAAACTTCAACTGCATCTGAGTTGTTTCATTTAAAATTCATTGTGGTAATGTACAGAACCAAAATTAGAAAAAAGTTGTCTCTGTCCAAATATATATGGACACAAGAGCAGGAGTTTTTAGAAGTAATCAGTGACTGTTTTTTAACACAGCATGTTAAAGCACCAACATGGGATGAATTTCTGTCTGGATTTAGTATTCTGTAATAATCAGGATAGAATTGAGGGTGTAGAGGTGATTGAACCACTAGGGTCAAGTGACCATAATATAATACAATTCTCAGTATTTTGTAAGAGTGCAGATGCAAAGACTAAAATTATTAAGTTGAACTTTGGTAGGGCTAATTTTGAGCAGATGGGACAAAGTCTAAGTAGGATAGACTGGGATAAGCTTTTAAATGTGGAGACAGTCGAGGAGCAGTGGAACAAGTTTAAAAATGTTTTACATGTAATGCAGGACAGATACATACCTAAATTTGGAAGTAATAGGAAACTAAAAAAAACTCCACGATGGATTAATAAAGATTTAAAAAGAAGTTGCAAAGGAAAAACTGCTGTATAAGGCATATAAGACTAATGACTGCAAAGAGAACCGTGGCGTATGAGAAAATGAGGGCAACCATTAAGAAGGATATCAGAGAGGCTAAAAGACAGTTGGAGAGGAATATAGCAGATAAGGTGAAAGAAGACCCCAAGAGATTCTTTCAGTATTTTAGTAGTAAAAGAACAGTTAAGGAGGAGGTCAAGTTCATCAGGAATAGTAAAGGGGAATTAAAAGATACAGACAATGAAATAGCAGATGCCCTAAACTTACATTTTTCTGAGGTGTTTACAAGTGAGCAAGTGGATAACCTGCCAGAGGTAAACGCGACTACTAAGAAGGTACTGAGGGATTCGGAAATTGTAGAGGGAGAAGTGCTGCTCAAATTAAATAAGATGAAATCAAACAAGTCACCAGGACCAGATAATATTTATCCTCGTGTTCTTAAGGAGGCTAGTGAGTACATATATAAACCCTTGACACGTATTTTTAGGAAGTCACTGTGCACTGGAGAGATTCCAAAGGACTGGAAAATGGCAAATATCATCCCATTATATAAAAAGGGTGACAGGGCAGATCCAAGCAACTATAGGCCAGTAAGTTTAACATGCATCACAGGAAAATTAATGGAAGGAATTATTAAGGATAAGATTGAGCCACACATGGCAAGGACAGGAGTTATTCTGAACAGTCAGCATGGGTTCAGAAGAGGGAGGTCGTGTTTTACTAACATGTTGGAATTCTATGAGGAGGCAACAAAAGCATACAATCAAAGTGGAGCTTATGATATTATTTATCTGGACTTTCAGAAAGCATTTGATAAGGTGCCATATGAGAGGTTGGGCATCAAGTTAAAAGAAGTGGGAGTTCAGGGTGATGTTTTTAGATGGGTGCAGAATTGGCTCAGACACAGGAAGCAGAGGGTGATGGTGCGAGGAACCTCATCAGAACTGGCCGATGTTAAGAGTGGTGTTCCACAGGGGTCAGTGCTAGGGCCATTGCTATTTTTAATATATATAAATGATTTAGATAGGAATATAAGTAACAAGCTGGTTAAGTTTGCAGATGATACCAAGATAGGTGGACATTTACAAGACACTTACATACAACAGTTCTTGCTAGAATATACAAGATATGGATTTGGGATGGGAGATTTACAACATGGCAAGAACATTTTTTTTTAATGCATTCCTGTGAGGGAATACACTTCCATGTAAATTTCTAAAGTGCTTCTGCCATTTCCATACTGTGTCCTATTAAATATGACAGAGGGAAGCACATTAATTATCAACACATCCAATGTTAATGAGCAATTAGGCACATAATTGAACACCACTGACTACAAACATGAAGCCATACCTGGACTAACTGCACACGACTTAAACACTTTACAATTCTCAGTCCCTTATTTAATACAGTAGAACTTGAAACATAGAGATGACCACCTACTTGTCCAGCGCTGCACGCTGTTAGTGAGGTACTGTGCTATCTGTGGTACACTGTGATGAACCCGTTACATTCAGGTCAGCCGCAGAGAAGAGGAAAGCTTTCAGTCATCTCATTTTCTTGGACCTCTTTTACTTTCTGATTTGTTTATTTTTGTAAATGTACTTGCAGGAAGATGGTACTAACAACCTACAGTATTGGAAGAGCGTTGAATATATTGAATATGTGATTTGGTTTTGGACGTTATTTTCGAAGAAGCCTTTGCTAAATAAAAAATAATAAAAATAATAAAAGTATTCACTCCCTGTGGCCATAGATAGTGTGTCATCCCTACCTACTGGTACTGTCTAGCAGGGCTAGCAAACGGGAATTTTTCATCATTCCCTAGACAGTTTGGTTTTATCAATGGATATTGGAAAGATATGCATTTTGAAGGATTTTTTTCTTGCATTATTTAACTACAAAGAGTATTTCAGATTTTTTTTAAACACGTTTCTTCCTGCTTTTTGTGTACAGTTGGCTAACTTGATGAGGATTTGAAAAGAATGATAGGGGCTTCAGGGTGACATGAAACACAAGATGGGTCCAGAATGGTCCATAGGGAAAGGCAGGGGAACTGGCACTGTGATAGATGTTTACTCAAATACATTCTATTATGGGACGAAACAGCCCAGGCAGAGTTACTTTAGGATACCCTAGAAATAATTTATTTGAAGTCAACAGAGAAAAAGCAAGATCCTGGAAACCTGCCAGAATGTTCTACAAACTCAGACTGGCTATCAGTCTGCCATCCCTTGCTGCCCAGTGACTTGTATACTGAGAGGTAAATTAACTTTAGTTGTTAATGAGTCAGAGGTTATCTGGCGGGAGTGGTAATTTGTTCAAAATAAAAGAAAATTTGATTAAGTTAATAATATTTTGCCTTTGCTCCTTCTTGTATACCCAAAATACTTTTTTTCAGGATTGCTTGGAGAGTTGCAACTCTGGTAAGTGCACAATGTAAGTTTCTGTTTGGCAGTCATTACCCATTCACACATACACCCACACTTGCATGGGGCCAATTTTAGTTGCCAGTTATCTTAAACTTCAGTTTTTAGGTGTATGGGAGGAAAAGTGGAGCATCTATCTAGAGGAAAATGGTTTATAACACTGGAGAATGTGTGAACTCTACATAGACAATGGCCAGTGTGACAACAAGGGGGCACCAGTGAGCCCCAAACCACAGTCACAATTACACCCAACACGTATTCAAATAAAGGTTATTTATTTTTACGACACCTTCACTATACAGACAAAACACAGACCAAAGTTTAATCACCACTATTGATTAAAGTTTCCTTTCTCTCCTTCCACTCCTCTGGTGAGCTTCATCTCTCCTCCTCCTTATTTTGACTCACCTAAGAGAGGTGAGATGGCTCCTCTTATGCTGGATGAAGCACTTATGGGTTATGCAGAAGCCACCCAAAAACAGGGAGACTTTCTCCCAGCAGTGCCCTTTGGCTGCACCCAGGGAACCTGATGGGGTTGCCCTTATGAACTACAGGTCCCATGAAACCCTGTGGGAGTCCAAACAGGGACCGCACCAAAATAGTACCGCCACCTTTCACCTTGGACATAAACTGTCCTTGATCACCAGACTCCTCTATCCATCCATTATATGATTGCCCGACTCGGATAGGAACCTAGAGCTCTCCTTGTCATCCATTATAGCCAATGCATCCATGCAAGCATTTACACCAGGTATGGAGTTCAAACTTGGGAGGCTGGATCCATGAGGCAGCTCTTAACACCATACCAGTGTGCAACCTGAAACCAAAACAACTGACCTGAAAAATATTGGAATAAACAGACAGCTTTCACTTTACTGTCTGCTAAATACTTTATGACTTGGGATAATATTAGAATTTTGTTTGGGTGTTACTTACTTTTTAATTTGGCAGAAAATGCTGCTTAGAATTAAATTTACCTCTCTTGAATAAAAATACAATGGCTAATGACACTCAGTAGAACTGATATCATGCAAGAAAGTATAATACATAAATCAATGTTGTGCAACATTTTGCTAATACGTTTTTTTATACTGACTTGACTACTTTTACGTTTACCTTTATTTGCTATGTATGATTATTTTGTTTTAATACATTTCTGATATTTTGGTAACATCATTGCTGTATTTATTAGTTTTGGATTGCAGCTGCCCTTTATAAATATCTGCCAGGCGCTACCCATGCTCGATGCTTAACCCATGATATGGGGTTCAAGTGACATGTTATGTCATTGCTTTCTGCTTAAATAAGATGGCTGCTCCCTGCTTTCAGTGTACAAGCTTAACTATTTTTCCATCCCTCCATTTCAGTTTTGTTGATGAATTTTTTTTGATGAGCAATGCCTGCTCCTCAGATTATCTTTTTGTTCAAGCACTTTCTTGTTCAGTCACCTCTTGGTCTTTTACCTAACATTCTCCTCTAACCAAACTACATCTTAGTTACAACAACACTGACACACCAACTTGTTTTCATGTCTCAGTGTGTTAAGGTCATATAAAAAAATTCAAGCTAAATTCACTCTCTCGAATGGAAGTCCATTTCTGTGAGACTAACAAAGTTATCTTGTAATTATGACCTTTATCTTATAATTATAATGGCAAACTCTGAAATCCTGATGAAATGTTAACATACCTTTCATCTTGAAATGCTGATTTAAAGTCATAATTAAGAAATCAAAAGATATAATTATGCTTTTAGGAGTAGTCTTTCAAAAGTAAGCATAACCCACTGTGAGAAAAGTAAAACAAATTAAATAAGCAGCATTTTTAGCTACCTTATCATGAAAAAAGTGCATTTGGTAAACTGAAGGAACATATACTGCTCAAAAGAATTAAAGGAACACTTTTTAATCAGAGTATAGCATAAAGTCAATGGAACTTATGGGATATTAATCTGGTCAGTTAAGTAGCAGAGGAGGTTGTTAATCAGTTTCAGCTGCTGTGGTGTTAATGAAATTAACAACAGATGCACTAGAGGGGCAACAATGAGATGACCCCCAAAACAGGAATGGTTTAACAGGTGGAGGCCACTGACATTTTTCCCTCCTCATCTTTTCTGACTGTTTCTTCACTAGTTTTGCATTTGGCTACAGTCAGTGTCACTACTGGTAGCACAAGGTGATACCTGGACCCTACAGAGGTTGCACAGGTAGTCCAACTTCTCCAGGATGGCACATCAATACGTGTCATTACCAGAAGGTTTGCTGTGTCTCCCTGCACAGTCTCAAGGGCATGGAGGAGATTCTAGGAGACAAGCAGTTACTCTAGGAGAGCTGGAGAGGGCCATAGAAGGTCCATAACCCATCAGCAGGACCAGTATCTGCTCCTTTGGGCAAGGAGGAACAGGATGAGCACTGCCAGAGCCCTACAAAATGACCTCCAGCAGGCCACTGGTGTGAATGTCTCTGACCAAACAACCAGAAAGACTTCATGAGGGTTGCCTGAGGGCCCAAATGTCTACTGCGCCTGTGCTCACTGCACAGCACCGGGAGCTCAATTGGCATTTGCCATAGAATACCAGAATTGGCAGGTCCACCACTGGCGTCCTGTGCTTTTCACAGATGAGAGCAGGTTCACCCTGAGTATATGTGAAAGACGTGAAAGGGTCAGGAGAAGCCGTGGAGAATATTATGCTGCCTGTAACATCGTTTAGCATGACTGGTTTGGTGGTGGGTCAGTGATGATCTTGGAGGCATATCCATGGAGCGACTCACAGACCTCTACAGGCTAGACAACGGCATCTTGACTGCCATTAGGTATCAGGATGAAATCCTTGGACCCATTGTCAGACCCTACGCTGGTGCAGTAGGTCCTGGTTTCCTCCTAATGCACGACAATGCCCGGCCTCATGTGGCAAGAGTATGCAGGCAGTACCTGGAGGATGAAGGAATTGAAACAATTGAATGGCCTTCACGATCCCCTGACTTAAACCCAATAGAACATCTGTGGGACATTATGTTTCGGTCCATTAGGCGCCGCCAGGTTGCTCCTCAGACTGTACAACAGCTCAGGGATGCCCTCATACAGATCTGGGAGGAAATGCCACAAGACACCATCCATCGTCTCATTAGGAGCATGCCCCGACGTTGTCAAGCATGCATACAAGCTTGTGGGGTCTACACAAGATACTGAAAAGCATTTTGAGTAGCAGAAATTAAGTTTTTGAAAAAATGGACTAGCCTGCCACATCTTCATTTCACTCTGATTTTAGGGTGTCTACACAATTGAGCCCTCTGTAGGCAGAAAACTTTTATTTCCATTAAAAGACTTGGCATCCTTTTGTTCCTAAGACATTGCCCTGTCGTTATTTGTATAGATATCCAACTTCATATTGAGATCTGATGTATCTAATGTGTTTCTTTAAAGTGTTCCTTTAATTTTTGTGAGCAGTGTATATTAGGGTTTTGGACTCCATCTACAAAATATAATGGAAGAGGTGCAGGCCTCAAAACACCCAGACGAAGATCTCAAATCTGTTCCTATTAGGTTTGGGCCTAATGCATTTGTCCTGACCAAAGGCTGGGAAACCAGGACTCAAACAGCAGGATGCAGGTCTGCATAGGCCCAAATATAGAGCTAAGGCTTCAAAAAACTACAAAGCAAATTATTTTTAACATTAATGAAAATTTAGTAATAAATCAAAAAGCAAGAAGTCCAAAACAGGCAGGGTAAGAAAAATGAACAAAAACACAGATGAAAAAGGCAACCCAAAGCAATCAAAGCCACAAAAACACACTAAACGAAACATTTAGAAAATTCCAAAAAATACTCAATAATGATCTGAACTCACAATTCTCATAGAATGCCACTCTGTAGGACCTTCACTGTCAGCAAAAGTGCATAAGCTGGGAGTGGTCCTGGTAGTAACTCTGATCACAGAACAAATATGAGAAAAGGATCCCTGGTCTTCAAAAAAACCACTCAATCAACAACCTAATTTAAATGGCAGGCTCAGTTATGAGGTGTACTCTGGACCCCCTAGAGGTCGTAGCAAAGGAGAGAATTAAAATAAAACTGAGTGCCATTATGAGCAATGCTGCACATCCTCACTCTGAAACACTATGTCATAAGAAAGAGTCAAAGGCATCATAAAGATTTGGGGCAGCCACCTGTAGATTGTTTTTCACGGCTGCAAAAGTTTGATTTGAAGAAGCACGATGTGCATAGAACAGAGTCCAGAACAGAACTGATTGCATGGAGACAAGATGGTGGTTTTAACTGATAAAGCGGGAAATGACGTCATCGGCACCGGAAGCGATGTCTTCATGACCGGAAGAGACGTCTTCCTGACCGGAAGTGGCATCATTGTTGGCGCCGGAACCAAGTAGGATTTCCCAAGAATGGTCTGCAAGAGACTGAGAGACAGTTAGCAAACTCCGCCGCCCCTTGGTCTGGCGTATAATTTCTATTTTGTAGCCCCTTAAGCTGTTTCCCATGCGCACATGTACAACCCAGTTCCAATGAAGTTGGAACGTTGTGTAAAACACAAATAAAAACAGAATACAATGATTTTAAAATCCTTTTCAACCTATATTCAATTGAATACACTACAAAGATAAGATATCGAATGTTCAAACTGATAAACTTTATTGTTGTTTTGCAAATCTTCACTCATTTTGAATTTGATGCCTGCAACACGTTCCAAAAAAGCTGGGACAGGGGCATGTTTACCACTGCGTTATGTCACCTTTCCTTTTAACAACACTCAATAAGCGTTTGGGAACTGAGGATACTAATTGTTGAAGCTGTGTAGGTGGAATTCTTTCCCATTCTTGCTTGATGTACAACTTCAGTTGCTCAACAGTCCGGGGTCTCCATTGTCGTATTTTGTGCTTCATAATGTGCCACACATTTTCAATGGGAGACAGGTTTGGACTGCAGGCAGGTCAGTCTAGTACCCGCATTCTTTTACTACGAAGCCATGCTGTTGTAACACATGCAGAATGTGGCTTTGCATTGTCCTGCTGAAATAAGCAGGGATGTCCCTGAAAAAGACGTCGCTTGGATGGCAGCATATGTTGCTCCAAAACCTGTATGTACCTTTCAGCATTAATGGTGCCTTCATAGACATGCAAGTTACCCATGCCATGGGCACTAACACACTCCCATACCATCACAGATGCTGGCTTTTGAACTTTTTAGCTGATGACAGTCCGGATGGTCCTTTTCCTCTTTGGCCCGGAGGACACGACATCCATGATTTCCAAAAACAATTTGAAATGTGGACTCGTAAAAGCATAGCACACTTTTCCACTTTGCATCAGTCCATCTCAGATGAGATGGGTGTTGTTGATATATGGCTTTCGTTTTGCATGGTAGAGTTTTAACTTGCACTTGTAGATGTAGCGATTAACTGTGTTAACTAACTATGGTTTTCTGAAGTATTCCTGAGCCCACGTGGTAATATCCTTTACAGAATGATGTCGGTTTTTAATGCAGTGCCGCCTGAGGGATCGAAGGTCATAGGCATCCAGTGTTGGTATTCGGCCTTGCGGCTTACGTGCAGAGATTTCTCCAGATTCTCTGAATCTTTTGATGATATTATGGACAGTAGATGATGAAATCCCTAGATTCCTTGCAATTGTACGTTGAGAAACATTGTTCTTAAACTGCTGGACTATTTGCCCATGCAGTTGTTCACAAAGTGGTGAACCTCGCCCCATCCTTGCTTGTGAACGACTGAGCCTTTTGGGGATGCTCCTTTTATACCCAATCATGATATAAACCTGTTTCCAATCAACCCTTTCACCTGTGGAATGTTCAAAACAGGTGTTTTTTGAACATTCCTCAACTTTCCCAGTCTTTTGCTGCCCCTGTCCCAGCTTTTTTGGAACGTGTTGCAGGCATCAAATTCAAAAATGAGTGAAGATTTGCAAAACAACAATAAAGTTTATCAGTTTCAACATTAGATAACTTGTCTTCGTAGTGTATTCAATTGAATATAGGTTGAAAACGATTTGCAAATCATTGTATTCTGCTTTTATTTATGTTTTACCCAACGTCCCAACTTCTTTGGAACTGGGGTTGTATGACAACTAACACAGGACTTTCAGCCAATGAATCATTCAGCAGATGTGTGTCAGGAAACGCCACTGGGGGTCCATTATACCAGCAGCAATACGTCTGCATAATGCCTCACTGGGACTGCCAAGTCAGCAGTTTTCTTTCATTTTGATTTTCTTCTTTGTTCAGACCAAAGTGAGTGTATATATTTATTAATTTATTTATTTACTTACTTACTTAATTATCTACCTATTAATGTATTTATTCATTTAAAGAGCTTCTGGAAAAAGCAAAATCTCTATCTATCTATCTATCTATCTATCTATCTATCTATCTATCTATCTATCTATCTATCTATCTATCTATCTATCTATCTATCTATTGTGGAGCCGACCCAGACACAGACAGGCAGACATGTTGTTAATCACCACCACACGTATTTATTTACAATAATATGTACAATATTTATGGTCACTAAGACCCAGTTCCGTGCACAAACCCCCAACACACACAGTCCTGGCCACACAAATGCCTCTTCTCGGGCCGCCTCCACACCTCTCTCGTGCCTTGTCCTTCTTCCACCTGACTCCAGCCCTGAATAAAGGGAGACGGCCCCTTTTATACTCTCCCGGATGAGCTCCAGGTGGTTCCCGGCATTCTCCTCTTGACCACGCCCCAGCATGGCAGATGTGCCGGCTGTCCTCCCGGCAGCTCTCCGGGTATCCTTTTAATTCTTCCCCCCAGCACTTCCTGGTGTGGCGGAAGTGCTGAGACAACAGGTCCCCAAGTCGGAAGGGTGAAAATATCTCAGACAAGGAAATAAAACTTACATTTAACACATTCTCATGAAGTATCAATAAACTTGAATGAAGACTCCCACGCAATAGTGACTTAAATAGCATTATGTTAAAGACATTGCTCGTCACTATTTCTAGGTAGTCCAACATTAGCAATGGACTCAAGCTTCCTAGCAACCAATTCTTAAAATGATGATGCTCACAAAAAACAAAATGGCAGCACAATAACAACTAAACAATAATGATAAAATTAAATGTACAAGTCCAAAAATAAAACAAACTAAACAAAACTCTATGTGATTCAGGTTCTTAGGAAAAAAAAATAACACACCTCAGCGAAAAATTCATCCTTTTTAGGAAAAATTAACAGAAATGCCACAGAATCATGACTGCCTGCATTTTCCTATGTATTGTTCTTTTAAGATCCCTCAGTTAGTAATCTGGAAACATATGTAATCAGCAATGGTTTAATATATATGCTACAATCTGTAATGGTACAGCTGTGGTTTAGGGAGCACAAGTGTATCTGTAGTTTGTGTAGTACGTGAGGGATATAAGAACAACAAATAACTAGCTTTGTAAATTGTCACACAAGGAGGAAAAAAAATAAATAAAATAAACTGAACCAGAAGAAAATTACTCCATAACTCAGGAACAGTGAAAATGGGATACATTAGCAAGCAGGCAGGGTTGAAATAAAGCTAAATAAAGGCATCCTTATTAAATGCCAGATTGAGGTAGGATCTTATAAGGATGTCTTCAGAGAGTGCTGTACGTCTAGACAGAGCCACCCAGAAGAATTAAGCTGTATGCCATACTGAGACAGATCAAAAAAGTAAAACAGGAGGGAATGTCAGAAGGCATCCAGAGACACGTGTAATCCTAGGTTATTTTAGGGTTAACGTCAGATATATTTTTATCACTTACAGTATGTTTATTTAACTAACTCATTATTGTTTACCCATCAATCCAATTTCTAAACCCCCTTAAACTCACTGTTTTAGGATTGCTGAAGATTGTTCTGGAAACAACAGGCCGGTCTAGGATAGGGTGGAAGTTAATTGTAGTGCACCTTTGTGTTCATTGGGACAGTTTAGAATCTCCAGTTAAAATAACTCCTATGCCCCTGGGATGTTTGAAGAATACTAGAGCAGCCTGTGTCAATGGCACATTTATCTTATTAAGATAGATAAACTGTAAGAAATACACTCTCAGAAACAATACCATGCAACAGGCAATGCCAGTAGTGTCCTATTCCAAAAAAAAGACATTCCGGCATTAAATGGGGTCTTACCCACTCAGGACCTCATCCTTATCCTTATCTCAGTCGGCTTATTTTTTTATATCTGGTAAAAATCCATGCACACAAAAAAGGAAGACATTCTTGGCCTGGCAACCCTTCTGAGGATGCTTTATGTGTTCTGTTCATTAATGCTGAAGTAGAAATCCTGATTAGGAAAAATGGCTGCATCATCATTTTTGTTCACTTATGTGTCTAAGCTGAGCATTCCGAGATGTCTACTTTCATTTGCACATCTATAAAAGAACTTGGAGAAGTGAATAAGTAAGCTAGACATATGTGCCCATTATGTAATCACTACAACAAATTCTCATTATCGCTTGTCTCGAGAAGCCATTTTCCATTTAAAGCTGGTAATATTGTCAAGACGGTCTTCTGTTTTAAACTCCTTTGATGCTATAATTACATTTGTCTTATTCATTGTAGGAAACTTCCCTCTTTAGATTAATGCTTCTCCATCCTGGACCCGCAGGACCACAGTCTCGGCAGGCTTGCAATGCATTTTTTCCCCCTGCTGTGGCTAACTTCCGCCATTCAGTGATCTTCTTGCTTAATTACCTATTTCTGCTCTACCGTGATAAATCTGAAACAACCCTGCAGCGTATGCTTGCCTTTTTTCTTACAAATATTTTTAAAAAGGATTTACAATCAGGAATTTTAGTTCAAGCACTTTCTTTTTTTTTTTTTACAGGTCGATGGAGGATTCCTTTTTTATTTACTGTTCTTGCAAAGATGTCCACAGGTGGATATGGGTGAAAATGAAAGTGGAGCTAGCAGGTCGCCTAGTGTCTAAGTAAAGAACATGTCTGTTGATACGATCCTCACTACTGTATCACCCTCAACAATTTACTTTATCTGACAGTCCCACATTGTAGAAATCTAGAAATAATTGTTATGCAACAACATCAGCATTGTTTTCTATAGCACATTGTCATACATAGGATGTAGCTCAGAGTGTTTAATATGATATCAAAGAAATAGTAAAAATTAGACAAGAGTAATAGTGAATTAGTAACATGCAAGACATAAATAAAAGGTACTTACATAAAATATATCCATCCATCCATCCATTAATTATCCAACCCGCTATATCCTAACTACAGGGTCATGGGGGTCTGCTGGAGCCAATCCCAGCCAACACAACGCAAGGCAGGAAACAAACCTCGGGCAGGGCGCCAGCCCACCGCAGGGCATAGCTCTTATATATAAAATCATTTTTAAGTCTCTAAAGATGAGTCTGATAATAAGGTCAGATGTCCAAAACAAAAGAAAATCCAAATAAGCTGGGGTTCCTAGACCAAAAGACCACCTAGCCGCCACTGGGCATTATACCTAACATAAATGTACTTAAGTCATACCTTTTATTTTGCCTTCATCTTAGAGGATTCGACTAAGTGGATCTCATAGAAAGTTGGGGCATCCGCTGTCATTTAAACATCAGCGGTGGTTGTACAGTGCCTGTCATGTGGTGGTGTCACAAAACGCCACCACAGAAAAAACAGAAAAGAAAGCGGAGATGTGTAGAAAGTAATAACGATTGCAAATTCGTTGAAGAATACTTCTATGCATATCTAGTCTATTCAACATATCTATCTAGTTCAGCAGAACTGAAAGGTAGCTATGAAAAAGGCTGATTTTTTTTTAAATTTTAAGAGTTTCTTTTACAATAATCTACATTGTTAGTCTGGCATAATGTGTATCAGCAAAAGGCTGCCTCCCCACTTCTTTTAATGTTGGCTCTAGGAATAGTAAGCAGACCATCATTAGAGGATCTAAAGTAATGACTTGGAACATTGGGGGACAAAATATAAAAAGATACAAGATTATTTAAATCTTTATATACCATTAGTAGAATTTTAAAAATTCTAAATTCTAAAGAACACAGGCAACCAGTGTAACAATGCTAAGACTGGTGAGATGTGCTCAGATTTTCTTTATCTAGTCAGGATTCTTGGTGCTGACTGATTGATGTCCTTCGTAGGTAGTCCACCCTGTATATACGCTGCCTGAAACAATGGGACACCGGGACACCATTCACTACAGAGGGGTGCTGTATTGTATTAATATTCTCTCTAAAGCCTGTTTCCTGCATTCAGAAGCCAACCAAACCTGCTTATTCCAATTCAGAGATGTGAAGAAAGGTGACATTTTTATTGAAACAGGCTGAAAGTCTCTTCAAAGAAACTTATTTTGCAACTGGAGGAGATTGTACTGATTATTCATTTAGGATAACACAGAGGAATAGTATGGGAATTTAGTAGAGCTGGTACACAGCTTTTGTTATATATCTTGTTTTTCACTTTATTAGGACTTAATTTGGATCAAAGTAACGAACCAAACATGAGTAAAAAAACAATTTTCTTTCCGTAAAAGCTTTTGTATTTGGTGTTGTTTAAACATTAGTCTCTACCAAAGTCTTTACTTTGAGAGATGAAAGTTTGGACCCTTCATTGTGTAAGGTGCCTTCTTTCATAGCGGAGTCCTGATGTTGGCTGGTAATGTCCTGAACTGCAAATACAGAAGCACCCAACAGAGAATGATAAAAAATTAGAACATTAAGAAATAAAAATGAATGCTATAATAGAACAAAACAAAAACTTCAGAAATGAAATACAAATGTTGTCCTGACCATGATGTTACTGTAATAACAATGTCAGGGAGAATAAAAACTAAATAACACATTGAAACAAAAGCAACCACAAACAATTAGTAAACCATAAGTTTCTGACACTTTGAACTCAATGTAGAAACCAGTCCAGGATGGGATACCACAGATTTTTTTCTGCACCTGAATGTGTGGATTCAAAAATAGGTGGATAGCTAGATGGAGAATAACAAACTTTTACCAGATAAGTGAAAATGAGTACTTTTGAGAGGTGAGGGTAATAACAGGGCCATAAGGCATGGAGTGACTCTTTTGATTGATTATATTGCTTAATTGTTTAATGGCTTCTTTCCCTTTTACTTTCTCGTATGCAAAGTATAGGGAAAGTATTGTAATTGTCCAAAAAATCGATGTTGAGATTTTGATTAATCTCGATGTTTTAGACTTCCCTAAGTTTAAAAAAAAATTTTTTTGGAATTATGTCTCTGTGTCTGTCTGTGTGTGTGTGTATGTAAACACGATAACTTGAGTACGTTTTCACTTCTTTTTCGGTTTTTATTTCTCTTTCAGTATTTAAAGCCTTGTTTGGCCTTACCTATTTTGTTGCTTTCATTTGTATAAATATTATGCTTTAGTTACTCTTCATTTTTTATGTAAGTCATGTTTAACTGATACTGTAAAAGATATCAGGTAACTGTAGTGAACATCCACAATGGTGGAAGGCTTTTTACTTCAGTTGTCGGGCCTCAATAACTGTGCCTAATAAGGAGAGCATTAATATAACAAATTCTTTTTTGACCTTGCATTTCAAAATGAGCAGACTCATAGTGTAAACTTCTCAGAATGAGAACTCAAATGAGAAAAAAATAAATTTATTTATTAACAATCCTTTTGTAATACCCAAAATGCAGTGGCGCAGCAGTTGGTCATGTTGCACACAGCTCCAAGGAGCAAAATTACAATACAATAAGAATAATTTGGCTTTTGCATAGCGACTTTTTAGCTCCAATTCTAATAGATTATAAATGTATGGCAATATTACACACTTCGTAATCATTATTAAACTCTACATTTCTGTTTTCTGTTTGTCTGCAGTGATGTTTTGTGGCACTGCCATCTGATCAATATACTCTGCAGCCATCTGTATGCTGGAAGGAAAATGGACACTCTGCAACTCACGAGACCCACTGCATCTTATCTTCTAGGATGAAGCTTAAACATTAAGCAACTACTTAAATCACTTTTATTTAGTAGGATTCCCAGTGGGGGCTGTGTGGTCTTTTAGTCTTGGAACCCATAACCCATGCAGAGTTGTTTTCTGCCATCTGACCATAGACTCAAATGTATCGTTATAATGATTAGAGACTTAAAAATGAATTTAGCAATATATCCATAATGGAGGATTATCGATAGATAGATAGATAGATAGATAGATAGATAGATAGATAGATAGATAGATAGATAGATAGATAGATAGATAGATAGATAACTTATTTGTCCCCAGGGGGAATTTTGGACTTCTACAGAACCTCTTTAGATAGGTAGGCAGATAGATCTCTATCTGTATTGTGTGTGTTTTGATTTATTCGTATTTACTATTTGGGGCATATCAGCTATTTATCCATTCATATACTCATTTATTTTTTTATTATTTTTCTTTTTGTGCCCTGTGATGGACCAAGAATGGTTTCTGATTTGTAGCCATTGCCTTCATTATTTGACTGCATCTTACTGCAATGATCAAGACCCATATGAACAAAAAATCAAAAAAGAGATATCCTTAATATTTTTTTTGGTTTCTCCTAGACAATGAGATTAAAAAGAAATAAAATGGAGGCATATTATTTTCCCTCATGCTTCTCAGACGTTTCTCTTGGACAGATTTTGGTGGTAATAAAACATTTTACATTGATTACAAAACTGTAGTTGTTGTGTCTAAATAATATGATTAGTTTACATTGCTGTGCCCCAATTAAAGTACACTCATTCGAGAAAAAAGGGCTTGCAGTGTAGCATAAAAGTTAAGACTTTGGACTTCAAACCCTCAGGTTGTGTGTTCAAATCCCACTACTGACACCGTGTGGCAATGAGAAAGTCACTTCATCTGCCTGTGCTTCAACTGGAAAAACAAAAAAAATGTAACTAATCATATCTCAAATGTTGGAAGTCACCCTGGATAAGGCATCAGTCCAAAATAAGTAAAAGATATGCAGGTTTGAGAGTGGTTAAAACAAGGCTAGAAAGAGATCTCACAAAATATCACATGCTTTTCAAACCAAATTCTCAATTCTGACTCCTTTTACCTGAGTTGAAACTCATGTTTCATTTTTGTCTAAAGCTATTTCTCCTAAGGTATTTTAGGAGAAACATCTGTGACCAAATTGATTCTTAATGAACCATAAATGAGAATCTCTTTTAAGTGTCATGAGCCACCAAAGATTAACCATTGAACAGTACATTTTCCTAAGGGGAGAGTTCCAAAATCTGTTAATGCACAAACTTTTCTTAGTAAATCTTAACAGAGTACACTTTAAAACACATTTAATAACGTTAGATCTATCTGTTAGTCTATTGCAGGGGCCCCAGTGGCTGCAGGTTTTTATTCTAACCCTTTTCTTAATTAATGACCTGTTTTTGCTCCTAATTTACTTCTTTTGAATTAAGTTTATTTGACTTGCTCCTGAAGACTAAGACACCTTATTTTTTTTTTCCTTAATTAGCAGCCAAACAACAATGAGATACAAAATCAACCAAAACATGACCAGCAAAACATAACCAACAAATCATAACCAAATATCTGAAAATAACTTTAGGTGAAGGTCTCAGGAATGTCGATTTGCTCAGGTCCCCAAAACATTTTACCAGTGCACTTAGAAAAGATAAAATCAACAACTTCGGAAATGTCTGCCATTGCATCACAAGAGCAGCAACAAGCCATGGAATTAAAGAACAGGTTTAATTAACAAGACTCTGTGCCTAATTAAGCCCCTGGTTGGAGTGAAATCGGTTTGAGTTTGAGGCCTTGACTTAGTTGGTCTTCTGTTGGCTCACTCACTTCACATTTCATTTCTGTTTGGGTGCCATTTAAGGAAAGAAATGAAGCAATTCAGAGGAATTATGAAAAAATTCAGGGGAACAAATCTTAAAGAACAAGTCCATTAAAAATAATGGAAAAGAAATTAATTAGCAGCAAAAACAGGTTACTAATTAAGTAAAGGGTTAGAATGAAAACCTGCAGCCACTGGGGCCCTCCGAGGTCTATTGCAATACTGTTTCTAAATTTACAACACATGATACTATAATGCAAACTCACTTAGCAAATTTTGGAGACAGTGCAAAGAACGGAGGTATACCAGATGCAGAAGTAGCAGGAAAGCAATAGAAAAATACTCAGGAAATCTTCAAAACTGAGAAAAAAACTTGGAAAATACAGTTTAATATTGAGAAGTGCAAAATTCTACTGCCAGGGAGAAGGATTATTGTTTGTAAAGGCTAGATATTTGATTCCGACCTACAGGAAGCAACTGCTGAAAAGGATTTAGGAGTATTTGTTGATACTTCTTTCTCATTGCGTAGATAATATAGAGAACTGATTAGAAATGGAAATAAAACGTTAAATTCTATTGTAAAAACTGCACAATACAAACATGGGAATATTATTCTCATACTTTATAAAGCGGTAGTGAGACCACGCGTTTAGCATTATGTGTAGTTCTGGCCAGACTGATACAGCATCTCTGGCCTGGGTGGGGAGGTAATCCAGAACTTGAGAATTCTGAATGGAATATCATAAAATAGATCTAGAGACATTATTTTAATCAAATAATTAATCACACACTCAAAGACACTGGTGAATATTTAGGAAAATGCATTTAAGACTAAAGATAGGAAACACTTCTTTATACAAATAATTGCAAGAATCTGGAAGAGACTACAGAAACAAGGAGTCGAAAAAGTTTCTGAATGGGATACAAATTAAGGATTAAAACAACCTAGCTTTTATCTAGGCAAATAAGCCTGTTGTACTGAATCATTTTTTGCCATTTATCAAACTTCTTATGTTCTTGCTATTTTTTTAACCTACTTAATCCATATCTGTGCACTACAATATTACAATTACTTTAAATTTATATAATAGGCATTTAAACAGGAAAAACGAAATTGAAGGAAAAAAATTGTATTACCTGAAGTAATAATTTGCCTACACCATAAAAATGCTTGTAGAGTCAGACTTACAATATTATTATGAAGATATACGTTTCTTGGTCCCAACGTACATATAAAAAATCTAATCACCTACCAATCTGGCCTCAGCTAAGTATTATGACTCCTATTATTATTATTATTATATAGTAGTAGTAGTAGTAGTAGTAGTAGTAGTAGTTGTAGTAGTTGTAGTAGTATATAGATGGAAATACTGTGGAAAATTTCAATTATTTCCACTAAGTAAGCAACATGCTCTTCCCTGCAGTTAACCAGTGATATAAAAATGTCATTTGGTCCCCAGTGGCTAAAAAGAGGAGAAAAATGATGTGTTACATTTTAATCCTGGAAACAAATTAGTGTCTACTTTTATTTCTGTGTTTTTAATTCCACCTGAAATTTGAATACATTATAATGTCTGGGGTGTTATAATACAACCTTGGCAATAATATTTCTCCATGATTGTTGTTTATGTCAGATTATCAGAAAAGACACTATACCACCTCTACTCTGATATGCTTTATTTTCCTAATATAACACATGTGAACAAAACAAAAGAACAAATAAATTAATCTAGTTACATGAAATACCAAATGGATCTTACCTGCTGGAGTTTGCCTCATAGCATATCACAATAACTTTAATGCTGTGCGGAAACATTTTCATTTTGTGCTGCATGATTTATAACTTCAATGCAGAATGAACATGATGTTATGGAACACCAATGATACTCGAGAATGAACGCCACTTCAGTTGCCATATTTGCTCATAGAATTTCAGACACTCATTTTTCTGAACATAATAAAATTATGCAAAGATAATTCTTTTGTCATTATGAAATTTAGCAAACATGTCTACCACTTTGTCCATGCCCAAGGCCTGTGTGATAGAAAATACATAATAAATAACCACATATCGTATATATTTGGGAGTAGACTCACACCTGGTGACATGGATTGTGGACTATCTTACATTCAGACCTCAGTATGTGCGTCTCGTGAACTGCAGGTCTGACATTGTGTTCAGCAATACAGGGGCGCCGCAGGGGACTGTACTTTCTCTGGTCCTGTTCAGCCTATATACATCAGACTTCCAATACAACTTGGAGTCCTGCCACATGCAAACGTTCGCTGATGACACTGCTATTGTGGGCTGCATCAGGAGTGGGCAGGAGGAGGAGTACAGGAACCTAATCAAAGACTTTGTTAAATGGTGCGACTCAAACCTCTTACACCTTAACACCAGCAAGACCAAGGAGCTGGTGGTGGATTTTAGGAGGCCCAGGCCCCTCATGGACCCTGTGATCATCAGAGGTGACTGTGTGCAGAGGGTGCAGACCTATAAATATCTGGGAGTGCAGCTGGATGACAAATTGGACTGGACTGCCAATACTGATGCTCTATGTAAGAAAGGTCAGAGCAGACTATACTTTCTGAGAAGTTTGGCATCCTTCAACATCTGCAGTAAGATGCTGCAGATGTTCTACCAGATGGTTGTGGCGAATGCCCTCTTCTACGCGGTCGTGTGCTGGGGTGGCAGCATAAAGATGAAGGATGCCTCACGCCTGGACAAACTTGTTAAGAAGGCAGGCTCTATTGTAGGAGTAAAGTTGGACAGTTTAACATCTGTGGCAGAGCGACAGGCATTAAGCAAACTCCTGTCAATCATAAATAATCCACTGCATCCACTTAACAGTGTCATCTCCAGGCAGAGGAGTAGCTTCAGTGACAGACTTTTGTCACTGTCCTGCTCCACTGACAGACTGAGGAGATCGTTCCTCCCCCACACTATGCGACTCTTCAATTCCACCCGGGGGAGCAAATGCTAACATTACTCAAAGTTATTGTCTGCTTTTACATGCATTTTTATTACTATTTAATTTAATATTGTTTTTTGTATCAGTATACTGCTGCTGGATTATGTGACTTTCCCCTTGGGATTAATAAAGTATCTATCTATCTATCTATCTATCTATCTATCTATCTATCTATCTATCTATCTATCTATCTATCTATCTATCTATTTTAGTGCTAAATATGAACAACAATGTTTATAATAATATCAGGTCACCAGGCTTTTATCAGGGTTTTTGCATCTTACCTTCCAAAGAAAACAATGGAACCTGAAACCTTAGTTCCTCCTGACTTAAGCTAATATCCACATAACTTGTTATAACTGACAGCTGTGGATGGTATGGAATGCCTGTTGCCTCATCTACTTGCCAAGCAAAAATAAAATTAACCTCATCCATGATTTTCTATAGAACTATCAATTTAGTTGCATCAATAAAATCATTTTGTGTGAACTGAGCCATGACAAAATTCTAGAAAATCACCTAATGACAAAGTGACAACTCTTGGACGTCCTCTGGATGCTAACTCATGTCACCTAAGGAGTGACGTTGCATCGATTTGACACCTGAGAACAGCTCAATTTTTTTTTCACCATTTTGTTGTGCTTCGCCACTTAACATTGGGAACCCTTGATAAGTGCCACTGTCACCTCGCCAAGGACTCTCAGTTGTGCTCTTAAATCATGGTTTTTTAACCTGTTTAAGAATGCAACCCTTTATAAAAACGTCTCATGGCTCACATCCGAAAAAAGAGATCTCTCAAAAAAAAAATCAGCCTTTTTGATGTTAAAGTTCACCCTCTTTTACCATCGGTATATTTATTGCATAAAGACTCTCATGACCACTAATCTCACCCTCCAATTTAAGAATCACTGACTTTGAATTTTGGTGTTTTTACAAATCTCATCAAACTTCACAAGGATTCAAAACCAGCCCTTGGCTGCACAATGCTGCTTTCACATTCCAGCGTCTTTGGCGGACATGTCCATATACATGAGTCAGTTAGCCAGTCGACATCTCACTCTACCACAAATGAAGGATCTGTGTTTTTTGTTTAACTACTCAACCAAATGTTTTGCATTGGTCATTCTTCCTGTTTCTTTTATAACTGGTTTTCTATTTAAAACTATTCAAATCCCTGTCACAGAGTTTATATTTCCAGATCAGCCATACTCCACTGACTACCACTCTTAAATCTGTCTTCTTTATGTAGTCCGAATCCACTAAGCCACTAGGGCTTCAAAAAGCAAAAGGAAGTGGTTCAAAGAATAATTTTATGATAATAACCAAACAGGAATGTTTAGTATCAACTATTAGTAGTTTCGTTCAGGAAGTGAAAAATGACATATATGAAGGCCTGCAGACCAATGAATGTTGACACATTTGTAATATTACTTAAAGCCTGGACGATTTTCTCCATAGAAATCCCTTAAAGATGGGTGTCTAATGTGCTTCACTGGGCGTATCTGGCTGCAGTACCCCAAGATAAGCAATAAAGAAAGTTGGAGCTTCACTTCTGTTTCAGGAATTCTGCAGTTCCCCAGTGTATAGCGATGCTCCTGTTATTTCCATATGTGATAGCAAACAGTAGCCTACAAATCTTTAACAAGGAATATAACTTATTGCAGATTTTCTCCATTTCTTACAACAAAAAGTCCTAACAGGAAAAAAAATGCCAACAAGGGAGTGATAATCTGGGTTAGCCCAACCAGCCTTGACATTACTGGCACCTGGAACTCTTGACAGCATGACTGGGATTATCCATGAAATCAGGACATCTGCAGGCAAGGATAAGGAACAAAAATCATTAGTACTTTTATTATTCTCAAACAATAAATATAGTTCCAACAAAATTTGCAGTGCAGATCTTCATAATAAAGTCAGTAAATAATCCAGGATGAAAACAATGTTGTTTGTGGAGGTTAAAAAGTCATTGATAAAATAACAATAAAGTAATCCATAAAAACCAAGTTTAAAGACACAGGATCTGTCTTTCTCTAAAACCACAGCTTGTCTTGTGCTCTCTCACCCTGATGAATCCTCAGTTCACCGCAAGGTCTCCTTAGGCTGAAGAGACATCCACCAACAGGTGTTGTCCAACTTCTCATGAGCTTGCACCCCAGCACCACTGGGGTGCCCCAAGTGAAACATGTGTCCCTCTGAGCCTGCAGGAACCCAACAAACCCTGCTCCGTCTAACACAACCACATGGTGTTAAGGTGGTAGCTCACTTGGAGCGGTATTTAGCACCTACTCCCTGTTTACTCAGCAGAAGCGACCCTGCCCATCTAG
This sequence comes from Polypterus senegalus, assembly GCF_016835505.1. Lineage (NCBI taxonomy): Eukaryota > Metazoa > Chordata > Cladistia > Polypteriformes > Polypteridae > Polypterus > Polypterus senegalus. The sequence continues at coordinate 138,444,865 of NC_053161.1, forward strand.
TGTTAGTCATCCTGTTGGGGACCAACCTCATGTGTTCACCATGCACCAGCCCAAAGCAACTGGTGGACTAGGATCATGGCATGGTCTCTCCACACCTGCATTTAAATCTTTTAAACACAAGCATAATAGTCCTTTCATTCTTCTACCAGGCTTGTGTACGAAGGTTTTTTTGTAAACAGTCAGAAACCAAATCCTCTTGCCATATTAGTCATTCATCTTCATTCCTCACTGCCACTGGCTCAACCCACCATTGCCACCAAATGCATCCACAGGGGAAAATGGTAAAGGGTTGAACCACTGTAACCATGCATTTGCACACATTCCTGCAGTTTACATAACTCCAGAGTAACACTTTAGGTTAAGCAGGGTCCAAAGAGACCTTCATAAAACTAACTGTTTTTCATTAATCCAAACTAAGAGGAGTTTTTCCAACTCTTCCATACTTTTCAATCTCCTAGAAGTTAGTGTCATAACCCCTTTCACCATATCAGCTACTTTGATAGCTTCTTTATTTTTCAAAATCATATAAACAGTCGATTTAGGCTTCCTGAATATAGTAGTGAGATCAGCCACACGTGTACCGCTTTCATGCTTAGCGATAAGATCTTTCTTAACTTCAAGTGTAGCTCTAACAACTTTCCTCTTACTCTTATTTTCCTCACTACACTTTTTGGACCAGTGGCAATTACAGTGAGTTGTTATTATATAAAAAAAATAACACAAAACAGGCAAAAAAGCATAATATTACCAATGAAAATAGCAGCAAAAATCACACGAGATGCTTTCACTACAGCTTCTGACAACAAACTGAATGACAAAGCGTACGGGTGGCCCGAGCTCAATGGAAACGTACGTACAAACACACACAAACAACTTGCTGGCCAATCGGATTCCAGGGCAAAATTTGCTCGAATTTTTCATATGGATTCCAAGTTGTTCGAGTTCTGGGGCGTTTGGATTCGGGAACCAATACTGTAATTCCATTCTGCTTTTAATTTTTCTTTTCTGATCTTTATGTGTTTATTAGGGGTTTTGACTATATTTATTACAAATATCTAGTTGATTTTTGTTCAAAAAGATTATTTCACTTTGTTAAAAATATTTTGCACTGGTTTAATGCCATTTTGGTTATGGGCATTGTCGTTTCTTAAATCCTATTACTAAGATGGAGCTCCCGGATGTTGGGGGGCATAGTCACAGAGGTCATGACATCTTACATATGATGAGTTTAAAGGTTGGCACTAATGGCCATGTTTTTATCTGAGTTTGCAGATATTGCCAACTTAGTGTGTTTCTTTCTTTTTCATACTCTTAAGCTTTCAGGCAAAATATTTTAACTCTGATTTCAGGGTTTTGTTTTTTGGCTTGGCAAAAGTGCAATTTATTTTCAGCTTCTATCTCTGCGTGTATTTTGACCATGTCTCATTTTCTGATCCACCACTTTCAAAGAGTTGTCTCCCCATGTGAGTCAGTATAATATATTTGTGAAAAAAGAATAGGTTTTTGATTCGGTTTTACAGACAGATGAGTATGTTTCCTAATTCTTATCTGATTTACTTTCTATTTTTGTGTTGTTTAACTGGAGATTTTCTATTGTGGGGTGGCACTGCAGCCTTGCACTAAGCAGGCCAGGGTTCACATCCTGGGTTCTCCATGCGTGGAGTATGCATGTTTTACCTGAATCTGCGTGAGTTTTCTCTGGGTGCTCCAGTTTCCTCTCACAGTCCAGAGACATGCTGGTTAGGTGATCTGGCACCACTAAATTAGAATGAAATTAATTCATGCATTTATCTCTAGTAGGATTGACTACTGCAATGCGGTGTTCACTGGCTGTTCAAACTGTTCTCTATACAGCCTCCAGTTAATCCAAAATGCGGATTATTACAAGAACAAGAAAATATGAACACATAACTCCAGTTCTTAAATCTTTACACTGGCTCCCAGTTAAGTTCAGGGCAGATTTCAAAATCCTCCTTTTAACATATAAAGCATTAAATGACCAAGGTCCGGCTTATCATGACTTACAAACCAGAGCGCACATTAAGATCTCAAGATGCCGGTGTGCTTAGGATTCCAAGGATTAATAAAATAACAGTGGGAGGTCGAGCTTTTAGTTACAGGGCCCCTAAACTGTGGAATGGTCTTCCTGCTTCCATAAGAGATGCCCCTTCAGCCTCAGCCTTTAAATCCCAGCTGAAGACTCACTACTTCAGTTTAGCATATCCTGCCTAGAGCTGCTGATTAATTGTACAGACTGCATCTCTGTTGTTAGTCATTAGCACTAAAACATAAGTAACGTGATAATTATATTTGAATACTAACCCTCACCTATTCTGTTTCTTTTCTCGTTACCCAAATGTGGCCATTGGTGCCACGGCCCACCTGCCAAGTTGTTTGCCTGCCTATGGTAAAGTCATCCCTGATGGAGGATCACAGGAATCATGGGAAAGAGGGGTCCTTTAATCGGAGCGACATTTCAGCCGTGGCATGGCCAAATGGGGGAGGCAGCTAGATGGATGAGGTCTGCAGGACTCTAAAAATATCCAAACCTAATTATGTCATATCATCTACTGTTAAACAGTACTTCTAAAATTCTTATTATTATGCTGTCTTAAGGAATTGTTCTGTTCTGTGTATTGTATTGTATTGACCCCCTATCTTTGACACCCACTGCACGCCCAACCTACCTGGAAAGGGGTCTCTCTTTGAACTGCCTTTCCCGAGGTTTCTTCCATTTTTCCCTTCAAGGTTTTTATTGGGAGTTTTTCCTTGTCTTCTCAGAGAGTCAAGGCTGGGGGGCTGTCAAAAGGCAGGGCCTGTTAAAGCCCATTGCGGCACTTTCTGTGTGATTTTGGGCTATACAAAAATAAACTGTATTGTATTGTAAACTGTAAATTAGCAATAGTGTGTATCTGGAGTCTGTGAGTGTGTGTGTGTTCATTCTGTGATAAACTGGTACCCAGTACAGGGTTTGTTCCTGTCTTGTTCCCTATGCCAGTTGGGATAGGCTCCAGTACCTCGTGAACTTGGTTTGGACAAATTTGGGTTAGAAAATGACAAGTAATTTTTTATTGTTCTATAAATGGTAGTGTTGTTTTGATGGCACAAGGGCATAACTATATAACACGGTCTTACATGTCACATGTGACATGAAAATGGCTCTTTTTCCTCCAATAAAAGCAAACTGAATACAAAGAGTCAGCTTTATTCCAGCCTCATGGTACAATTTTTCCATAAAATATAGTGGAGTAACATGAGTGCAGTAGTCAGTATTGCTGCTTCAACGAGATAGTTCCGTGTGTTTTAGTCCTGCATGTGCTCATTGTCTGTGTGGACATTGCATGTTCTCCTCATGTGTGCATGAGTTTTCTTTGGGGGGATCTAATATTGTTCCTACAAACTAAAGATGTGAGTCTTAAGTTGACAGCTGTAAGTTGGCTCTTGTGAGTGTGAGCATGGCTGTGGACGTGAGTGGTGCCTATAATGGCCTGTTCAGGGACAGTGCCTACATTGTGGCTAACATAAGCTCTGCATCCCTGATTTAGATTAGCCCGGTTTGCGAATGTTATAGTGTTGTTCATAACAATTGCTGTTTTTGTGCTTTTGCACCTTTTTGAGCACATATTGTTTTGCTTGTACTCCTATTTCTTTTTTGTCACTTTGTTTAGGTCTGTGGTGCATTTGTCTTTTTTTTTTTTTTGCACTTTAGGAGCCAATTATGTTGAGTCAATACTTGCATCTGTCCAAGTGAACAAATGAACATTGATGTATCTAACAATAGGCTTTTATTTTTTTCATTTTTCCCCTTGCCATTTCTTAAATTCAGGCAATTCAGTGACGTCTTATATGAAATGAAAACATATTTTTAGTTGAATTTGCATTGTGGTTGCTGAAGTAACTGATCAGATTAGAATACACTTAAAATTAGCTTCCGAGATTGACAGTGAAGACAGATTTTGTAGGGTAGTCTCAGACAAGTGAGTATGGGGAGCATTTTATGGGTTTTGCACAAAGGGAAAATACAGGGAAGAATAAGATACCATTACTAATATCTGTTCTGTTTTTCCTCTCAGAATGGAGGTGAAACCCCCGGAACAACTCTGATATGTATTCTCCATCTATTCTCTAGAACCGGCCGCCGTGGCTGTAGCTTTTTGTTTCAATCCAGTTGCTTAATTAGAAAACAATACTTGCCAAAAAAAGATCTTATTTAAATTCATGTCTTGTTAGTGTTTTAATGCTGCAATGTCAGGTCATTCTTATCTCATAGATTTTTTACTTTCTAAGGATACCATCCAAATGATATGAAACCTAAAATGTACGAATAATTTTCAGTCCTTCATTTTTTCTCTTCACTTTCCTTCTGTTTTATTAAACCAAACAGTGTATGATGAATATACACAGGAGTAAATGGAAACAAGCTAGATAAAGAACTACATTTACATCTTATTACTAATAAACAGCAATTAAAAGCAGTGAATGCAACTGTTTAAGAATAAAAAAGGCAGTTAAGGTTTTGAAATCTCAACAAGTGAGGCCACTAAAATGAAGCATAAAAAATGTCTCTTGTGCAATCAGTGGTTCAACAGCAATAATTGACATCTCAATAAGCAACTGGGTTGGAACAGAAACTTGCAGTCACTATGGCCTTCCAGGACTGATTTAGCTTACCGCTGCTCTACTAGACCTCTGTCATATTAAATTGTTCATCAATTAATTTGTAAAATAGTAATGTGTTTAGCTGTAATTTTTTACTGTATATAGTAATCATCTTTACTGCACATGTATTTTTCGCAATTACAAATGTGACACTACATGGTGCTTGTGATAGGGAAAGGGAACAACTAGTCTTGACATACCAGTCACCCAACACTGTTTAATCTCTTGTTAAGAATGTCATCAATCTGCTGGATTTATGGATATGCATTTAAACTGAATTTTTTGGATGTCTTTGAAATAGATGTTCCCAAATCACTCTGTGACAGGTTTGGGGTATACATATCTAGTTTAATTCAGTGAGTTTAATGAAGAGCGGCAAGCAACTCTCCATTGTAGCAGAGCCACTCTGAGTATACAAATGTCTAAGTTTATATAGACATAGATAAGAAAGGCAGGTAATAAGTCAAAATCATCCTGTAGAGTGTGGGAATTACTAGGAAAAGAAGAAACGCAAAGTACAATGCTCATCACATCATCCAATCACCCTCCAAATCACAGATTCATGAGACCCAACATCACTCCAGAATCAAATAAAGGATTTCTAATCCACACAGTTCAAATATCACAATTAACATAGCTGATACACAAACCAAAATACTCTCTCTTTTCTCTCTCCTTCTCTCCTCCAATGAGTTTTACCTGCTCCCTCCTGACTCCTGGCAGCAGACTCCTTTTAATTCGGACCTGGAAACAAGGGATGCCCTCCCCCAGCAATGCCCTGCATCATTCCCCAAGGACCCCTACAGGGCTGTACTTCCGGATTCCAATTCTCCTGCAGTCGTGCAGGTGTCCAAACAGGGACCATTGGTGAGGAACACTGCCACCTATTTATTTAGGGGGTGAACTGCTCCTGTTTTCCAGCTCTCCTCGGTCCAATAGTCCTTCTGGTATCCCACCCAGAACAGATATTATAAGACAGCCCAGCCGGGTAATGTCTGCAACCAAGCCATCCTTCCATTATGGTTTCCCAGCCAGGCTAGAAATCTTCCTCCATCCTGGCTGAGATGCCCGTCCATCCTCTTACACACACACATAAATATATAATAAACGTCTGCATGGGTTACCTCCAGGTGCTCTGGTGTCCTCCCACAGTCCAAAGACATGCAGGTTAGGTGCATTGGTGATTCTAAATTGTCCCTAGTGTGTGCTTGGTGTGTGGGTGTGTGTGTGAGTGCCCTGTGGTGGGCTGGCGCCCTGTCCAGGGTTTGTTTCCTGCCTTGCGCTCTGTGTTGGCTGGGATTGCAGCAGACCCCCCTGACCCTGTAGTTAGGATGTAGCGGGTTGGATAATAGATGGATGGATATATATATATATACTGGGAATTGATTAAAAAAATTAACTAAATAATTGGATAAATGTTTGCAATTAACCACAATTAATCGCATCAAACATTAAAACGTAATTATAAAATTAATACACAAATCACATGTAAATACACACTGAATCATAAATTTAATGTAGAATCAACATAAAGGAATTAAACAAAATAATAGCATAGTTTAAACTTAAACAATGACCTTTTCCCCTTGGGATTAATAAACTATCTATCTATCTATCTATCTATCTATCTATCTATCTATCTATCTATCTATCTATCTATCTATCTATCTATCTAAACCTGAACAAAATACTACTTCAGCAAGTTCAACCTGAATTTTAATGCCTTTTTAAAAGGGAGTTGAAAAGAAGGCAATAAGAAAACAAGGCTAATGTATTAATTCTCAAATTGGTGTAGCATATGAGACACGGATGTGTGAAAGTAAAAAAAAAATTGAAACGACTGTTGACATTGAATGCACTGCTAAAGACTGATCTATTTGAAAGTATACGCGTCTCTTAAATGGGCATAAATTAAAACGTGTGTAAACACTTTGGAAATACTATCCTCAATTTTTCATCATCATCAATGACTTGATAATTATACTCTGCACAAGTGTTTTTCAACTGGTGTGCCATGGAAATAACAGTGCAGTGCCCCTGAGTCCTGACCTGAGACAGACACACTCCTCTGGTGGTCAGGACCTGTCCAAGGAGGATGAGACTACCTGGAGAAGCTGACATAAAAGCAGCTCTGTGATTGCCATTTTGCAGACACAGCACTTAGTGAGCACATCAGCAGTCCGGAGACATGTCGGGGGTTCATCTGCTTGGGTGCAGGTTTGCCAGCGACTTTTGTAGAGCAGAGGGCCAGTGGGCATATGAATTGCCTCTGACCCTGGGTCAGTAGAGTGAGGACCAACTGTATGTGTGGGCAAAGTGGGTGAAGTAGCTGGGAAATGCATTGAAAGTACTCACTAAGTGCTGTGTCGGTGAATGGCAATCTCTGAGATACTTTTTTTTCCTCTCTTTTGCACAGTTTAGCACGTCTAAGGGATTTATGGCTTTTGTGGTTGGTAGAATCGTTGTGTGCCTTGGGGTTTTTTGTGTTAAAAAAAGTGTGCCACCACAGAAAACAATTGGAAAACACTGCTCTACCTACATCTTTGCTCCTGGCATGCTAAAAAATATCCCTGTAGCTGCTATCTCACTTAAAAACTGACACCAATCCATTACTTGGATGTAGTGTTTGGATAAATTAGTACAAACTAGAACAATGGATAGGAATCATTACACTTCTTTTTCATATTATTTTGTCCTTATATTAAGGCAGTTAGCACTGTATACTGGATGGCAGACTGGCGAGTTAAGCAGAGGCACCAAAGACTTATTTTGGTTTGACACTCAAAGATAATGTTTTTAGCACCTATGTGGTATGATATTGATTCGATCTTCTTACAGAAACATGAAATGAAAAAAAAGAGTGTACCTTTTACCTTTGCAACATTTCTCTAGCACTGCACCAGGACTGCCGTAACCCCCTCCCTACCCTGTTTCTTACCACTCCCCTCCTCTCTCCTTTCTCCCTTCTCCCCTATGCCTGTGTGTATTCATCAAGAAGATGAACGCCAGTGCTACGTATTGACATGTGGCTTATCACTGTTAACCACGTAATTTGAAATGTTAAACTTTTAATTATAGGTAGTAAATAAATATGGTACTGGATGTATTTGTGTTGTTGTTTTGTAATGTAAAAAAATAAATAAATATATGAAAATGCCATCCTGACCAAAGTATTACCTGAGCCGCTTGCCTTGTTGCTGGCACTGGATGATTCACCTGATATCCATAATGTTCACTGGCGTTAAAAAGTTTACCTTTCACTTCTATTATTCCCTAACATTTATCATAACTGAACAGCTTTGCAAGGCCCATTTATTGAAAACCACTAGGGCCAGACATGTTCAAGCAAAGAAGGAATTAATTTGTTTTTTTTATTTAGTTTATGTTAATTGGCAATTACAAATTGTCACTGTGTGTGAATACGGAGTGTATTTTTTTGTGAGTGAGAGTGGTCCCTGTGATGGATTAGATGTCTGTGCAGGTCTGTTTTCAGCATTTTGCCCAACCCTGGGTAGAAAATCTTCAGCTTCCACAAGCCTGAAATGCATTGAGAAGGTTCTAGACCTGATCTACTGACCTCAGTCTATTGAGGGCCACAGAGACTGCACAACCCTTGAAGGCACCAGAATGTTACGCAATGCATACATTTTCTGACTTGTTATTATACATTCTTGCTTTTGTTTTCATTATTAGCCTGTGAAAAAATATTTCTCAGGTTTTGCTAGGAGAAATGCTGATAGGGTCCTTTGTTTCCATAGATTCTCTTGTATTTATTAGTTGAAGCTTTCAATTCTGAATACTAATTGGATTATAGTACCAAAACAGTATCATCTTAAAGTTACAAAATGTGATACCACACACTAGCATTTGAGACCTCACAACTGTTGGACCCTGGACATACTGGAGCACCACAGGGGCTGTCGTACTCAACCCTTGCACTTCTGAATTGTAATCCTCTGAAACCTTCCACCCTCTGAACATCTGCAGAAGAAACGAGAGAGACACAATGGGCATTGTCTTTGATCAAGGTTCAAGTGGGGAATTTAATTTTCAGGTTAATGCACTTATTCATCTTTGCCATATGGTCTTGTCTCTGTGCCTGTGGTGTGGTGTTGTCTTTCACAGCACACCTTGAATGACAGGTTCCTTGGCTTATCCTCCGTAGCATCGCAGAGAGAAAAGTATGTTTTATGCAGTGAGTTTCCCTTCTTGAACATCCATTAATTTTCTTACCCTGCCTTTCCAATTCAGTCTCAGGCATAGAGCTATACCTGGGCTGGGAAGAGAGGATCTTACAATTAGTAATCGCCCACTTCAGATTGTGCAGCCCCAATAGCTCCAAGGAGAGAAAATTTCCAAACCCCCCACAAGCAAGACTAAAAGGAGAGATGCACTTAGTTTTAAAGGGAAGGTACAGCTTCTGCTGATTGGATCAGAGTTCACTTCCAGGTACAGGATGAGGCCTGCTTATTGGTGCCTGGGTGAGCTCTTCAGAACAGGCAGATTGTCAGCTTGCGTCTACAACGCATAAGCTGAATGTCTTTCCAGGAATATCTTGGTCTGCCAAAGTCTGAAATTCTTGTCTTTAATTAAAATTGCTTCTTATTGGAAGAAATGTATTAAATTAACAACTTAAGAAAATTGTCTTTAAATGTTCTAACCTTGCTTATCCAGGTCAGGACCATAGGGTGCCAGAACCTATCACGGCAGCATTGAATGCAATATGGGAGAGAAATTTGGGTGGTTGGGTGTTATTTTAATGCAAATATAACAACCTAGTCAAACACAAACCAAAAGCTCCATTCACTCAAAATGACTCCCAGAAAAACGTTACTTTTTTGCAATAACTGAAATGACAAAAGCTGAGACACGATCATTTTAAGTGCAATAAATGGTGAGTCTGTCATTGATTTAAACTATGATGTAAAGAATTGACAGTTCCAGGCACATTTAATATTTAAACTCCTGACATACTTAAAATAATTCAGAATATTGGTTCGTTTTTCTTATAGAAGCTTTAATGTCCCATGTCTGCATGGATTTTACAGGTCCTTACTTTATTCCAGTTTGGTTTCCCCCAGAAATGCTGTTTTTTCCTCCCACGTTAGAGGCATCTGTTGGGTTTACAGAGGCTTTAAATTGGATTGTAGGGGTTCAAACATGCGGGAGTGTGTTCTTCTTCATATTGGCTCCCTCCCCTGGGTGGGTTCTGTTCTTACCTTACCCCAAATGTAGGCTCTAACCCTTGAAATGAACTAAGTGTGTTTGAAAGCAATGGATGCATGCACTGCATGAAAGTATCAAGAATTAACAAGATTCTGTATTAAAAGTCTGAAAATATTGCCAGAGAAAATAGGCAAGTCTACTCCCCTTCAATAAGATAGGTATTTGGTTAAAAATAATCAGTTCATTTGTTGTCTGGGATAGTGATGATGTTGGTTTCGGTGCTGGTGATGAAACATTTGTATCTTATTATACAATTGTTTTTGTACATTGCTGTTTATAGGCTACAGTTACTACAGTTGTGCTTTAAGGTTTGTGAACCCTTTAGAATGTTCTATATTTCTGCATAAATATGACCTAAACGTCATCAGATTTCCACTCAAGTCCTAAAAGTAGCTAAAGAGAAACCAGTTAAACAAATGAGACAAAAATAATATACTTGGTCATTTATTTATTGAGGAAAATGATTGAGTATTACATATTTGTGAGTGGCAAAAGTATATGAACCTCTAGGATTAGCAGTTAGTTTGAAGGTGAAATTAGAGTCAGGTGTTTTCAGTCAACGGGATGACAATCAGGTGCGAGTGGGCACCCTGTGTTATTTAAAGAACAGGGATCTATCAAAGTCTGCTCTTCACAACACATGTTTGTGGAAGTGTATCATGGCACGAACAAAGGAGATTTCTGAGGACCTCTGAAAAAGAGCTGTTGGTGCTCATCAGGCTGGAAAAGGTTACAAAACCATCTCTAAAGAGTTTGGACTCCACCAATCCACAGTTAGACAGATTGTGTACAAATGGAGGAAATTCAAGACCATTCTTACCCTCCCCAGGAGTGGTCGACCAACAAAGATCACTCCAAGAGCAAGGCGTGTAATAGTCTGCGATGTCACAAAGGACCCCAGGGTAACTCCTAAGCAACTGAAGGCCTCTCTAACATTAGGTAATGTTCATGTTCATGAGTCCACCATCAGGAGAACACTGAACAACAATGGTGTGTATGGCAGGGTTGCAAGGAGAAAGCCACTGCTCTTCAAAAAAACATTTCTGCTCATCTGCAGTTTGCTAAAGATCACGTGGACAAACCAGAAGGCTATTGGAAGAATGTTTTGTGGATGGATGAGACCAAAATAGAACTTTTTAGTTTAAATGAAAAGCGTTATGTTTGGAGAAAGGAAAACACTGCATTCCAGCATAAGAACCTTATCCCATCTGTGAAACATGGTGGTGGTAGTATCATGGTTTGGGCCTGTTTTGCTGCATCTGGGCCAGGATGGCTTGCCTTCATTGATGGAACAATGAATTCTGAATTATATCAGAGAATTCTAAAGGAAAATGTCAGGACATCTGTCCATGAACTGAATCTCAAGAGAAGGTGGGTCATGCAGCAAGACAACGACCCTAAGCACACAAGCTGTTCTACCAAAGAATGGTTAAAGAAGAATAAAGTTAATGTTTTGGAATGGCCAAGTCAAAGTCCTGACCTTAATCCAATCGGAATGTTGTGGAAGGACCTGAAGTGAGCAGTTAATGTGAGGAAACCCACCAACATCCCAGAGTTGAAGCTGTTCTGTATGGAGGAATGGGCTAAAATTCCTCCAAGCCGGTGTGCAGGAATGATCAAAAGTTACCGGAAATGTTTAGTTGCAGTTATTGCTGCAAAGGGGGGTCACACCAGATACTGAAAGCAAAGGTTCACATACTTTTGCCACTCACAAATATGTAATATTTGATCATTTTCCTTAATAAATAAATGCCTAAGTACGGTATAATATTTTTGTCTCATTTGTTTAACTGGTTTCTCTTTATCTACTTTTAGGACATGAGTGAAAATCTGATGATGTTTTAGGTCATATTGATGCTGAAATATAGAAAATTCTAAAGGTTTCACAAACTTTCAAGCACCACTGTATGTCATGAAGAGGTACAATTTAAAAGTCTACATCATTGAAATCTTTACATGTAAAAAGAGCATCTGATATTTTGTACCACAGACAAAAACTACTGCATGAAATTTGATTAAATTATTTGGCCTGCATTTTTCCTTTCCATTTTTCACCCTGTTTTTTCTTTGCTGAACTAGACATCATTACATATTGACAACATGGCTTTGGGAAGAGGAATTCTCCTGTTAAAATGATATATAACTAAATAAATTATCTTATACTGTAGCAACTTGGCAAGATGTAATGGAGAAGAACAATCCAATAAAGACTATCATTTCCAGATTCTGCAATCAGATGCTTTAATAAACATGAACAGTTCCAAAAGAAACTCAAGATTCCAAAAATAATTCATGAGTGAGTATTTTTCTTTTTTTAGACTTTTTTTCTCTGCTTTGTCTCATACCTTTCTTAATCACACATTTAACAAAATGAATTACCTATTCTATGATACATTTTACCTTAATGTTGATGTTATATTAAACTTATGATTCACATTGTAAAATTAAATAATATTTTCAAACCTGCATAATCTAAATCAGAAATATGGGAACCCGGAGCCTGTCTTTGCAGCACTAGGCCTTGCAGGCTACAGCCGTGGACTTTGCTCAAGTCCATCAATGGACATACTGTCTGTGTTTTGGGAATAAGTGAGAAAAAGCTCTAAGGTAGTAGCCGAAAAAAATCCATGTAGACATGACTGAGAACGCTCAGACAGGACGCATAGTTTATGAGACAGCACCACCAAACACTGTGCCACCCTAGTTTTATAAACATCAAAGCTAATTTATATAGCGCTTCTCTAACCTACTCAAAGCGCTTTACGTTGAAAGTGAGGCACCCTTTCAGCCCCCACCAATGTGCCGCATCCACCTCACCGCATCCACCTCGGCTGCCAATCTTGCACCATTACGCTCACCAGTGCCTGAAATGCGGGTACCCTCTGGTTGAGATCGATGGGATATGCGTGATGCCTGGCCGTACGCTCACAAACACTGCTTGTGCTCAGCAAACACTGTCGGTAAGCAACTGCTAAAAACTGACAAGTGCCGGTACGCACTGGACCACTTCAAGCGAAAGGTTAAGAGAGATAGTTGGTCAATAAGCGGCAGGTGGTGGGGTTTTCTGGCGGGCAATTTAGCCAGAACATTGGGAAACATCCTTGGGATCTTTCATGACAACAGAGAGTCGGGAACTCGGATTTACGTCAAGGACAGAAATTTTTTTTACAGCACGATGTCCCCCGCGCACAAATTACGGGGAAAGCGCCCCCTGTTGTTTTCACTAACACCTCTTCCAGTGGCAACTCGAGCATACCCAATGTATTTAAGTACTGGGCGGGCCCAAATATGCTTAGCTTCAGGTAGATTTCCTCTTCTGAAGTGTAGGTGGTGTGGTAACATTCAAATGAATGCACACGATCACCGATACTTGGGAGTTTGTTGTTTAATCCTACCATTATAATTTGTTTAGTCTATTGCTGTTAGATATGAATTACAGCTGCATTACGTTAGGCGGCATTTAATGCCTACACTTGCCTTCAAATTCTTGCGATTATTAAGTCTACGGAGTTTGCCCTGTGGTAGACTGGCGTTCCGTCCAGGGTGGATTCTTCATGGTTTGTGTTCAATATTGCATTGGTTCCGACGCCTTGAATAGGCTATTTTTCACAATAAAATAACAAATAACTGATCTCACTCTTTGTGTCTTACGTGAGTCATATTGTTAAATTAGTATTTTGTTTTATAACGGAAGAATAACCAGACTTAGACAGACGGCTAGAACTGCTACAGCAAGCAGCTGGTGAAAAGGATAAACAGAGAGAGGTGAATGCATTGAGAAACGTACATGGGTAACGTTCTGAAGACAGAATAAATGAGGTATTATTAAGCACTTTAAGCGCAGCACCAGCCGTCTCCTCCTCCACCACCACCACCACTACCACCTCCTCCATAGACTGGCCAAAAAAAAAGACAGAGTCGAAGGACACAAGGACCCAGCGGTGTTCCTACTGACGGTCTTCCCGAGTTCACACAAAGTCTTTTTCATTGAAAGCCCTGGACGCGCCCATTCGCCTTATTCCATGAGGGAGGGGGTGATTTTTTTCGCTTTCTCCTCGGAAGAGCGCAAATTCCATTGGAGAAGCTTTCCACCTCCCCGCCTGCATAGTACGGTCTGCGATCACAGCGAAGCTGAATGAGGCGAGAAAGCTGTCAGTATCATCCTCAGCACCCTCAACGAGCGGCATCGGCTCCCAAATATTCCGTGGCAATCGGTGCACTCTGTCCTCGAGCAGGAGACACTCCGGGGCGGCTCGCTCTCCTCCGCTAACCGCACATCATCTTTGGAGCCGGCAATGAAACAGGCGCTACTCGAGCTGACGAGGATGAGCAGGATATGCCGGATGGTGCTGGCCACTTGTTTTGGATCTTTTATTCTGGTCGTCTTCTATTTTCAAAGTATGTTCCAGCCAGGTAGGACCCACCATAATTGCATACATCCCCTTTGTCGTGTTGACGTTTGCATTTCGAGTTGTTTAGTGGGAAACAGTCAGTGTCTTGTAATTGAATATATTAGGAGATACGGGAGGGAGTGTATTGTGCGATGCAATCATTTAAACACACCTTGTCTGCTTGTTCATTTGGTAACGATAACCATCCTGAGTGGAGTTCGGTCGGTCACGACTATTAGCATTAATTTGCTGACACGCGCGATAATGTCTAATTGAATGAGCCTGCAGGTTCCCCGGCGGAATATCTACGCCGTCAGTCTGGAAAGTGTTTTCTTTTTTTTGTTTTGTTATTATTTCTTTCCTACTGCTTTGCTTGTGAATTTACATTTTATGAAATCCTAAACGGTTTTACAAGACTTGCACATAAGACCTATGTATATTAAAGTGTTTGTTACACGTGGGTCATAAAGGGTGTCACGCTAATTTTTTTAGGATTGGTTTTCCTAAAAGGACTAAACAATTTCTATTATCTTGTTAAAAAAATGCGACGCTTTAACTGCATTGTGATTTTGCTTTATATAGTGTCTTTCAGAATAAACTATTACAACGCCTATTGTGCCAACTACGAGTAAGCGTTTGCTAAGTGAAAACGTGAATAAAACATATTCAAAAGAAACCCAATCAACGGATGCATTAGAGAATTTCAGTGTGAAAATTCTTTCCAAAGCGGTATATGTGGCGTTTTTAAAGGAATTGTACTGCTTTGGCAACGATGTGGCGCCAGAAGAACTGGAAAGCGGTGCCCCTTGATGTGACACGCACCTTGTCCAAGCCACTTCGGGATCAAACTTAACTTGTAAAGTTGTCACTTGGCCGCGCGCACAGAATTTCTGTAATCAGTTTTGGTGGGCTTTCTTACACGAGTTTGAGTGGGCTTTTGTCTCTGGAGAGTCAGGTGTTTATCGAGCGCTTTTCTAGATAGTCTTTTTACACTTCTGTGGAAGAGTAAAACGAACACATTTGCTCTTTTGAACTTCACCAGGCAAGGTCTTGATATGTTATTCCTACAATGACACAGTTCACTCAAAAGATCCCATTTATACAAACACAAACTTGGAAACACCAGGTATCTCACGAGTGTCACCCTTCTTTATCTTCGTCTGCACGCTGAAATGTGGTCGCCTTCTCCGTAAGTGTTTCCCGAGCATCGGAAGTTCATGTTACTGGATTTAAAAAGTTGCAAAAATTATATAGCTATTAATAGTTTCTGGCAAGCTAAAAATATACCCCTGGGCACTTTCACTTGCATGTTTCCCTTTCAACAGTGGCGACAATGAATGAGTAAATCATGCCCCGACAGTTCTCCTTGAAGTTTGGAATTATCCTTCCGCGAAAATTATAGGAGGCCATAACCGCAAAGAGATTCTTGCAAATTCGCAAGCGTTTATTATAAGATTCTTTTTTCAAAGTCTTACAAGACACACCCTAAAACGCTCAGTGTGGAACAGGAGTCGTTCCTCTTCGGCGGTGTTGTGTGGGTTTTGTTAAAACACGCGCATAGCTAAAGGCGCTATACAGTGGCTAAGCATTGGAGCGCGCAGTTTCACACTCACGCTTAACTTTGTCAGAAACTCCCGCTGTTTCAAAATAAGCATGGTGCCTCAACATTGTTTAGTTGAAATCATGTCATTTACAGTTTTTACGTTGTGTCAGTGTTATGCCACAAAATGTGCCAGATTTGCTTAAGAGTTGCACTCAATGTATAAACCAATGCCTTAATGCAAACGTACAAGTGAGACATCGCGCTCCGTCCAGAGAAGCGGTCTGCAGCTATAGACATCTGGGTGTTGATGTGCACGTTGCCAGGTAGAAAAAGCAACAGTCGAGCGGCATCTATCGGAGTTGTTACTTTGCTCTGCCGTTGGGCAGCGCATCCTTAACGTGTCTTGCTGTTAAAGGCGCAGCACAGAAGAATGAAACGTTCAACAACCATACTTGCTTTTTACATCTCGCATTTTTTTTTTATCAGAAATTAATCATTGTGTATAATTAACTGTTTTCTCATTTAGTAATTGTTCATGTTTAAGCGATGCCAAATAATTAAACAAAAACCTATAGTATTGAAGTTTTAGTAGGGACTCGATCTGTATCAATAAATGAGGCTGTCCTCTTTAAACGACTTGTATACACAGACAAGGGTCGCTTAATGGATCGTTGAAAAATTATACATCGTTAATATAAAGTTTAGATCACGTGTCGCGAATTCCAACTGACGTGCCGTCTTTGATGAGTTTGCCAAGAATTCAGTTTATTATTACGATTTTCTTCCAGAGGTCAAAGTTATGTTGTGAGGTTCCCGGCGTGATTTTTAATGGGTTCATAAGTGTGAACTGCTGTGAATAAGCGGACCGCCAAGCACCCGTCCGGTGTGATCAGTGCCCGTGTCCAGCCCAGGCGTTTATAAAATGAATCGATAAATTGGTTATGTTTGCTTTAAAATAGATTATGAATGGACAAAATACTATATCAGAGTGCAGTCTGGGGCCAGTCCATCGCAGAAGCCGCACTCCATTAGAGTGGTTAATTAGTTCGATTGAACACTTGATAAATATTCTTTTGCATGCAAGTTCGTTGATAGTTTGCTTTTGATTCTGCGGCTTTGCTCATTTTTAAAGACGCCGTTTAAAAAGTCGTTTATTAGGTGAGAAATGTGCTCCTTAAATTATTTTCCGTAGTGTTGTCACGTGATGCTTCAGTTAAGTGCTATTAAAAATAAAGCTGCCCCCGCCAACAAAACACTGGGTTCAGATCTCGATCGTGTCACCGTTCCTGTTCACTAGTTGTCCTTTATAATCCATAAGATTTGAGTTTCAGGTGACCTGCCTACTTTTAATCGCTCCCTTGTAATTCGCGATAAAGCCATTTGTTAATGAACGAATTCTAAATGTTTACTTTCTCATTATCGCAGGTATAGTGTAATTTCATAAAGTGATCGGCGAATCTTACGATGATGCGGTGTTTGAAAGACGTAAATTGCTTACAGTAAACGGAAATAAGTCGACGCGCGATCGTCTTGACAAATTGCTTCGTTAGTGCTCATCTTTAAAAGGAGTATCTTTTCATTTGTTGCGTTTAGGTTTTAGGTTACATTTTCGCCTCTCGACAGTGTGGAAAGCAATCGATGAAATGAAGATACAGTGGAAAATAAATAGCCATTGTTGAAATATGTATAGTGTGTGTTTTGTTTGAGTTGGTTTATATTTAATCTATTATGGAATGCACACAATTATTGGTACTTCACATTAGATGCGTGATTAATGAGTTTGTGTACATTTATAATTGTCTGTGAATACACACCCTTCTGTGTATAGTTTATATGTAATAGTGTTTGTGTATATATGCACACAATGAACTTATGCCTGTGTTTCATCCTGGTTAAGATCTATTTGAAAATGTATTTTTTTTTTTGCATTTTATGTAACACCTTTTTGGTGATTCGTCTTATGAAGTGCATCACAAAATGTAAATCGCAAAATACAAGCTGATCAAGAAAATGTCTTTTTTTTTTATTGACGTGCTGCCTTTTAAAATGATCAATACACATGTGCTTCATAGTAAGCAAATGCCAACTCTAGCAGCAGAGCTGACATGTTAAAGATTACATTTATTTTAGTGCAGAGGAGAAATGCAGGACGTTTGTGGAATGTTTCCAAGTCTTCAGACTGAACAAGTTTTCTCCCATTTAGATTTCTGAAAAGTGAAATTTGGTTTACTTTGTGTCATTCCAGTCCAAATGCACCATTTTCTGCTTTGCTGTCTCACTGTATTTGCCAGTGAGATGGCTTAGATGATAATCGGATTCAGTCTGAAGACTCTTCTCATTTGTATTGCTGGGCAGTTGGGGTGCCATTGATGAACCTGAAGATATTTTGTCTTGATGCACTTGTGATTTGTAATTCACTTTGGATAATTACAAAGCATCAGTCAAATAAATTGTATGCACAGTATACATGAGCTGTTTTCTCTGGAGTTGCAGTATGAGTGACATTTTAAGAACTTTCATGATGTGAAAGGTGTCTTATACAGTTTCATTTAGGAGTATATTAAGAGGTAGTCATTTCTAGTGTTGTCATCCAAATCTCTCCTCCTTCCTGCTGCTCTGTAACACTGCCTACTAAGTGCTGGCTGCCATGCTGTATCTCTTATAAATATTCAATGTGTTTATTTCGTAGCCTATGTAAATGTTGCTCTTGATTGCCTTTTTCCAGCTCTTTGAGGTAGTTTGCATCAAGAGCTCTTTAAAACACAGTTTGACTAAATTTAATGTAATAATACTTAGAGTTGAAATTGTAACGCTTTATATAGTGCCTGTTAATGTAAACCATCCTCTGTTTGCAGTAGATTGTACTTTATACAGGATATGTTTATAAATTGTGGCCACAGTGCAATGAAGCACCTTACTTCGGTCAGAGTTGGCTTGGGATTTCAGGCCAATTCCTTTAATGTCTTGACTGCAAACTCCGCACAAGGTGTGCCCGGGTCGTAAAGGGAGCAGTGCTAACCACGGTGTCATCCTTATGACTGACAGTTCAGTTTGTTTAAGGTTATTTTTATGAGGAGAATTAGTTTGGTTTATGTCCGTCTTCGGCTTGGGATGTTACAACACTCATCACTGTTTGTGTTGTGCTTTGGAAACTCCTAGGCTGCATTTATATGTTTGATGCATTAGCTCATTATAACACCTACCAGGACCAATTGTGATACCTCAGTCCTTATTTGTATTCACCTCTTATATGAACACACAAGCTGAACATACCACGTTGTTTCCCACCGAAACCAATTAATGTCAACTTTTTTTTTTTTTTTTCCCCTCCATATCTTATGAACACACCTGTGGTTCAAATAGTCTTTTAAACTGTGCAACCACAACAATTTTCTTTTTGATTTTTCAGTTCAGTAGTCCAACAAAAACTGATAATTTTTTGTTTTTACATTTTGATTATTAGAATGGCTACCATCTCTCTTTGAGTTTGCATGCCTCTCCCTGTGGGTGAGTTCATTTGTTTCCATGTCTTCCAATTTTGCTCCACCATCCCAAAGACATGCAGGGTAGTTTTAACTGATAACTGGGGCCTTGTGTTTGAATGTGTCCTGAGCTGCCCATCCAGGGCTGTCCTAGATGGAGGGTTGGAAGAGCCTTCCTTTTGTGAAGTGTGCAATGCTGGGTGGTGGGTTTTTTTTGTGATCAGCTTTTTATTGCATCCTACAAATTTGAGAACTAGACAATTAAAACTCCATCCCAGTGCAAAACTTACTCAATACACTGAGCTTCAAAGAGACAGGAGTCTATCTTGACAGAATTTAGTTCAAGGCAGGAACGGAGCTTGGAGAGGACACCAGTCAATTACAGGACCTCCTCACACACTCTCATGGAGTTAATTTACCTAACCTGCATGTCTCCGAGGATGTATAAGTAAAACTGGGAAAAAGAAGGTCACTTAAAGGCTGAAACTGGCTGCTGATTAAGAAACTGGTTAAAGTGAAAACCAGCAAACCCATATGTGAGGTCACATGGCCAAGGTGGCTATGCTTTGTAGTTCTCTTTAATCATATAGCACATTTCATTATCTCTAATTTGGTCTGCCATGAGAGAATGTTTGGCGTGAGTGTTCTTTGTAGTGGACTGGATCTTCTGGTCTGTACTTCCATAATAGGCACCCACTCCTTCTGAATGTACTTTTTTTTTAGTGTTTCCTGGATAGGTACATAAATGATATATGGCATCCTTGTTGATTTACACCTTTCATATGTATTATAACATATGCCATAAAAACTAAAGCTGCTTGAACAGTGACACCTACAGTAAATTGAAAACCTTCACATAGTCCCCCTCATAATGACTTGCACAACATTTGTGCACTTCATTTCATGATGGAAGTCGGAAAGATGTGTTGAGCATCTCTGTAATAAATGCATATGGCATTATTGGCTCTGTCCAATCCTGCCAGCCCTAATTTAAACAAATTCCTATTGATTCCTTGTTGGGCAAAGGCTGAAAATTTTAGACTTGCCTCTTTGGGGTCTCTGAGGGCAAATGCAAATTACTGGCTGTGGATTAGTTTAATATGGAGGCCTGCAGAATAACAACTCGGTGGCAATAGTTAGTGGTCACATTACTGTCCAGTAGATGTTATGACACCTCTGCTGTTGACTGTTCTGTTGAGAGTATATTGGTTTTGATTAATTTCAAATTTATATGCAGCGTTGCATGTCTCCTTGTTCAAGCAACATTATTACTTATTATTTGTGTGACACCTTTATACAAGACTAACCGTCCCCCATGGCTCCTCCCGTGTAGTAGTGAAAAAGGACAAACTTTTTAAAAATCAATAAACAAAAAGGTATCAATAGCTAAGTGGTGGCAAGGTACACTCCAAAACAGAGGTAGACCGACTCTCCACTCCTGACATCACGCTTCCCCCTCCCCTCAGCCCGCAGCCTCTATCTTGGATTAGCATGAATATATCGCTCCTGCAAGCGAACTATGATTCTTAGTGTGATGAAGCTGCAAAATCAACTGGAATGTTCAAGTAAATTCTACAAAAAAGCCCAACCTAAATCTGTTAAGTAGTTCTCTCATTCGCTAGCTAAGTGAATGTAAGGCATGCTCCAAGGCTGGCACGTGAGTAAAGAGGGCCACACCCTCCTCCCCTCGGCCCACTGCGTTTCTCTTGGATTTGCCCAAATAAATCTGTACCACAAGCGAACTGTGATACATAGCGCAATGAGAGAAGTCGCAAAATCGGCCAGAATGTTCAAGCAAATTTATAAAAAAAAAAATAAAATATATAGATATAGATATATAGATATATAGATATAGATATAGATATGCCTTACAACATGTGAGATACAATTGTTTACATCTCTTTTGTTTTTTCAATTGGAACAAAGGTAGGTGATGTGACTCGCACATGTTGTCAGTAGTAGGATTTGAACTCCCAGCCTGAGTTTAAGGCCTTTGCTACTGCCACATTGCCTTAAGTACAACATGTAGTAGTCGGTTGCAGAAATGCACCATCCATGGTCCTTGAATCTTCTCATTTTATAATTTGAGTTTGTCCACAGTAGCTTCATGGAGAACTAATAGTATCAATAGCATGAACACAATTCCAGTTTGTCATAGGGTATACCCATTCCGAGCAAATTTACATATCCCAGTTAATGCAGTCTGCATGTTTATTGGAGCTCCCTGAGGAAGATCACAAGGAGAAAGAGTGAATATGCTGCTCCATACAGACAATGACTGGGCTGAGAATTGAACCCAAATCACTGGAATGGTGAAACTTAATCCAAGGTTCCATCTGTCAGATCTTCATAATTCAGAAGGACAGGAAACATTGTACACATCTGGTTTGTGTACTTAGTGTTAGCTTTACCCGTAATTATTTCTATGTTGAAGCATTCATGGAATCGGAAGAAGGCCTCTTCTTTGAAGCATGGCCTTTTATATTTTTAATGCTTGCACACCTGTTTTACTAGGTAAACAGTTGCATCTTTGCTAAAAATGTTTTCATTCTAGCTTTGATATTTGTAGTGGTGCAAGCAGTAACAGAACCATTAAAAAAAACAAGGATACAGACTCACAGGAGAAATAATACAGCCAATGAATTGATCAATAAATACATGTATATTTTTGAAGATATTTTTATAATGAATTTAACAAATACATTGGGAGGAAGCATTGAATTGCATGATAGCAATGGGCAGAAGAGACCCCCAGAGGCGCTTCTTAGCACATCCTGGTGGAATGAGCCTGAGGCTAAAAGTGCTATAACAGTGCACCTTCTGAAGGGGCTGGAGTGGATTTTTCATGAATGACCTCCAATTTTGCCACCATCCTCTTGCACAACAGCTTCCAGTGTGTCCATGTTTTGTCCTGTGATAAAGCAGGCGTTTCTGATAAGTTTGTTCAGGCATTGTGCTGCTTTTATGCTCAACTTGTGTTTCCAGGAGACCGCAGCGTAGAACAACACATTGGCTACTATCGACTGGTAGAACATTTCCAGCAGCTCGCTGCATAAAGTACATCAAAAGATCTGAGTCTCCTTAGGAGAAAAAAAATTCTCTATAATTTCAGTGGAGCTTTCAACAGTGCTGATGCAATCAATTCTACTCCAACTGACCTCTTGTACTTTTGCATCTCTGTCATTTCTTCTATACAGAGCCTTGCACTGTAAGCATTACCTCAAATCTCATCTTGTGTAAAACAAATGTGTATATTTTAATAAAGAGAACACATAAACAAAAAATACCCTTGGCTTCCCAGTGAACCCATGGAAGACTTTCAACCTTCCTTGTTGTCACAATGGTCCTAATTGTTGATCCTGGTTGTTCCTTCTGCTAGACTGCCCCAGGAACATTTTCATCCTTTTATTCATGCATTCATAAATTTTAGTGTTATGAGCAGCCTTAAGCAATCCCAGTAAAAATGAGTTGAACAAGTAGCAGCCAAACATCTGTACCTTGGAAATTTGAGCATCAAGTCTTTGGTGGTGGGGGTAAACCACAGGCCCTATATGAGTCTGCGGAAAACGTATGATCTATACACGATTTACAGTAGAAGGCAGTCCAGCTGGTAAATGAATGCGAGCCCAAATGCAGTTTTACAACAGTTCTGCTGTGCCACGTGTATTGAATCCTAAGTACCAAATGCCCAAGGGGCTTTGTTTAATTTGGCCTACAAACAAAATGACAACACATTGCACAAATACTCTATGCTTTTATATAGCAACTTTTACACCTGTATTCTTATGGTGAAAAGCGGTATATAAAAGAATAGATCTTTTAAAGCCATGGTGTGAAGCAAAAAGCATGCAAATATACATTGAAGAGGCTTGGTGCGTCTAAGTAAGTAGTTTAGATGAGAAAGAGGAGTCACTTTATGTGTGTCTGAGGTTCTTTACCAACAAGACATTCTGAGCATAAAAGCCCGAATGAGTGAATCGGTCTTTGTTTTATCCTGTACATTTATGGTACTGACCCTCTTATTCCAGCCAGTCAAATAAGTCACACTTCCTTACCTTAAGTTTAGAGTTGTCAGTGTTTAAAATGTGGAAAGACACCTTGTGGGGGAAAACTATTGGAAAAATTGGTGGACTCTGCACGGGCCATTTTTCAGATGGGAATAGAAAAGATGACTGCAATGCTAGTCACTGGGTAGTCACTTAGTAACTGGGTACTGTGATGGAGCAAGAAGAAGACGACAATGGCAGAAATAGTGGAGAATACAACCAGAGGGTTTTTAGTAGTCCAATGATTGGGTTGACATTGAGATTAGCAATGCCTTTGTTCAATGGTAATGTGACTTATGGCATTGGCATGAACAGCTCTGGGGTTTTGAGATCTTAAATGAAGGAAGCTCGTGACATATATTATCACTTGGCAGCCAACAAGGCATTGGGAGCACTAGTGCCACATACAAAGAACTTCTTTTAAATGAAGGAGATGCTGAAGTCTTCTACTAGAAGGAAGAAAATGTTTTTTTTTGAGAAGATGCCATATATTTTAACAAGCTTGGAGCTCCAAAGTATAGGTACCTTTTTAAGTGCTGCAGTTCAACCCACATGACAGGCATACGAATGGGGTTGTGATTCGGGGGAAAAGAAAAAAAAATGAGTCATTTTACATGAAACAGTCTATGACTAAATTCTATCTGTTACTCAAGTTGATGTAAAAGAAAATGACATACCAGTATATAGTTCCAAAGTGTAAGGGTAAATTCAATTGGATTAGATAAACTTTATTAATGTCATGGTGAAATTCACATGCATACAGCAGCAGAAACATAAAAAAAAGATTACTGACTCACAGGACAAATAATACCACCAATCAATCAATTTCATTAATTGATAATTAAGTTTAAATAAATAGTTGTGTATTGTACAGAAATTTCAAAATGAACTTGCAGCGTGGCCTTTTATATTTTTAATGCTTGCACACCTGTTTTAGTAGGTAAACAGTTGCATCTTTGCTAAAAATGTTTTCATTCTAGCTTTGATATTTGTAGTGGTGCAAGCAGTAACAGAAACATTAAAAAACAATAATACAGACTCACAGGAGAAATAATACAGCCAGTCAATTGATCAATAAATAAATGTTTATTTTGAAGATAATTTAATAATGAATTTAATTAATACATTGGGAGGAAGCATTGAATTGCCTGATAGCAGTGGGCAGAAAGTACCCCAGAGGTGCTTCTCCACACACCATAGTGGAATGAGCTTGTGGCTTGAAGTACTCCAAGAGGGTGCCTCCTGATGGAGGGGATTTTTCATGATGAAATCAAATTTTGTCACCCTCCTCCTTTTTTTTTTTTTTTCTCCACAGCAGCTTCCATAGTGTCCAGGGTCCACCCTGTGATGAAACAGGCTTTTCTGCTAAGTTTGTTAAGGCATTGTGCTTCTTTTGAGCTTCTGTTGTGTCTCCAGCAGACCACAACATTAAACCGCACACTGACTGCTATGCCACTTGATTCTTTTTGATAAATTGATGTTAAAATGAAACACCCGGGAGTTGCTACGGATCTAGACAGACATGTCATTAGACATGGGACATGCTGAAGTACAGTAATGATGTGACATTGAACACGGGTCTCTTGTACACTTATCTGTTCTTTCACATGTCAGTAAGGTCCAGCTGCAATTTAATCACGACTTGCCTCATAGATATCAAAGATACACGGTTCTGGCAGTCCTGATGATCCCGTTGCGTGGACCCCTGTTGTGTAAAGCCCTTCCAAAAAATTAATTCTTGAAAATTAACAGAAAGACCGTGGAAGTCTCTTTTTTTTTTACTTTTTTAGCTCTTCTGTGCCATTGTCCATTCTTTTTGTCTGCCAACTCATTGCTACTTTATATGTTGACTTAATGGCAGGGCAACATCCTGTAATTCATCCCAATTTAACTTCAAGAACATTACACTGCACTGTCCTGGCCATGAAAGGTGCTGTATATTTAATTCATTACTTAATTTGTGAGAAAGCATGAGACATTCAGATAAACTTAAAACAAAAAAACAGAATCCCTTTGTCATCCGGTGCCTCACAACTACCATTGCCTAATTTGTAAATAAGATGTATTTTTGTAGCGCAGACTTTTTTATTAATTGGCATCATTTTCCCTGGCAAACATGCATGCATTGACTGATTGCATCACATGATGAATTAATAATACAGACAAATGCTGCCAATTTTAATTTGTCAGTGCATGCGAACCAAGAAACACTCATCTGTTTGTGGCAGGAGAAAATTGTCAAACTGTTAAGTGATTTTATTCCTTTATTATTATTATTATAGACCAAACTCTGTACCATGGCCCCCAAACTCTACATTTATTTCCCCCAATATATTTGTGACTGCCCCCCCTTAAAATCTGAATTGAAAAGGTTCTCTACTTTTAATTCACATCTTTCTTCTCTCTAAATCTTTTTTCCTTTTGTACAGATGTTTTTTCTTTCGTTCGTGCTTGCCATCTTTATTTTTTTTGTGTTGTTATTGTTGCTTTGTTTCTTCAATGTTTTCTTATTAATGCTATGCAACTCAACTTTAGAACTGAGAAAAGTGTTCTAAAAATTCAACTGCTTAATTGGTAAATCTTTATTATATAGCATTGCCAAAGGGCACACAACCGTAAGGCACTTCATAGTGCAATAAGATCACATTTTAAAGTAATGTCCATCTATCTTCCTAACTTGCTTATCCAGGGTAGGGCTGTAGGGCAGCTGGAGCCTATCCCAACAGTCAGTGGATTCAAGGTAGGAGCAACACCTGGACAGAGCGATTTAACAATATAAAACACAAAATCAAATCAGCAAATGTCAGTCACCATGAACTAAAAAATGTCGTGAACTCGTCTTTATTTAGTCCTCTTCTGGGAGCATACATGGACTTCTCCCTGGAAGGAATGGCAGTTTTTTGCCTCACTATGGTGTGTCCAGCTCTCCCTGCGGCTGCCCCACCTGCATTTGGCCAAATCGGGTCAATGGGTGACTTTACATTTGCCCTGAATAAGCGTAATGGAGGTTACATATTCAAGAACACCGATGGAAGTTTAAGGGGAAGGGCATTAATGACTGAAGCCAGAAAGTGCTTCTTTACACCAAGAGTTCTGGGAGTCTGCTTCAGCTGCCTGTTTCTGTGGTTTGTTCCAGAAACCTTGACAACCTTTAAGAAGTATCTGGATGAGGTATTGGGCCATCTTAGCTATTAGCTAAACAAACAAGCATGACAGACTGAATGTTCTCCTCTCCTCTATTTTTTTTTTTTAATTTTTTTTATATAGTCTAATGAGTGTAGTGGTGATGGATTGGTCTGTCCCTGGGGCTGGCATCTACTTTGAACAGTTCTACTTGGCTAGATTTTCTGTGAACTTAAAATGGAAGTTGTTATTTGTTAAGTGGACAGGAATGAATTATTAAAAAAATGTAACAAGCATGTTAAAATTTCTTTCTTCAAAATCTGAAGCATTACCCAGCAACAGTAGGCCTATAGGAGATTTTGAAAGCCTACCATGGCATCACTTTACTTTTATTACGTTATATTTTAGTTTTTTGGAGAGCATGGTCGACCATCTTCCATTAAGGAGATCTGTTATGTCTGAATTTATCATACTCGAACCTGTCACCTAATTGGAATCCCTTTTAACGCAGACCTTCACAATGGGAGCAGCAACATGAATTCAAGTCCTGTGTTCGATATCTGTGTGGCATTTAACTGTTTTTGGGTTATAGTATTTTATTTTTTTTTCTCCCGTTCCCTTAATTGACTATTGCAATATACATGTGCAGGTGTTTGTAGGAGTGTTGTGGACTCATGATTTTAAAATATATATTGCTGCGTGCATTTCAAGAATAAGTAGTTCAGGTTTTCTTGATCTCTTCGTATCCTGCTAGACTTCTGTTTTGCCTGCATCTTAGTAACTTTCAAAGACCAAAGAACCAATTTCATACGCAAAGAGCCCTTCTCGGAGTATAATAATAATAATAATTCTTTACATTTTTATATAGTGCTTTTCTTGCTCTTGAAAGTGCTTTTCATAGTGAGTGGGGAGCAATTTCAGCTACCATCAATGTGCAGTATACACCTAGATGATGTGATGGCAGCCATTTTACGCCGGTAGGTTCACCACACATTAGCTGTTAGGTGGTGAAGGGGTGAGAGAGTGAGCCAATCAGAGACGGATGATGATTAGGGGCCCATCATCATATTTGTAGGATTGTCCTCCTGCAGACTGTTTGCATCTATGTACACAAAGGGTGGAGTGATAAGAAACGGCGTCAAGCCTCTGCCTCCTGTAACACTGATGTATAATGCTTTTTTTGTTTCTTTGTAATTGCAGCAAGTCTTATCAGATGTCTTTCTCATTTGAATTGTGGACACGTAATAGGGTAGATGAAACACAAGTGCACCAAGATTGCTTTGTTCAAACAATCCATCATTTTTAACATATAGTTACTTTTAACATTAATGTGTGCTGTCTGCTGCACTTACAAGTCAAGTCGCAAAGTAGGATAAGTTGAGTGGCACTGTGTGAGGAAATGTTCACTATGGAGGCCGAGCACCTGGTTTGAAGGTTATCTCTGCCTCGTTCTAGGGGCATGGCTTCAGGTGGGCAGAGAGCGGGCAATGCCCACCCAAAAGAGTAGTCTTTCTACTCAATGGGAAAAATCATTAGAAATAAAGATTGACATTTAGTGAGCCACAACCTGGAGCCTTCACCCTTTAGCTTCAAATACCTGGAGTTGACTTAATGGATAATCATTTAAGTATTCTAACCCTCCCCTAATCTTAATCATAGTGTAAAGCTCTGTTGTTATAGTTGCATGTTGTTGGGTCGGTGAAGCAGCAGTAAGGCTAAAGGTGATCCCAATGAAGCTCTGGAGGTCTGCTGCAAGACTACGTAGGTGCGCTTTGTAGTCAACTCAATCTACCTGGATCTCCAGGTTGGACTCTCCGGGATGCAGAAATATAGAGTTTAGGAACCAAATATGTACCTTGGGTGACATCCTAACAGTGCTACTGGTGTTCTCTGTTAACTTGTCCTGGAGTGACAAACATCAGCAGTTTCCATAACACGGCTAATGAGTCTGGAGAGAACGCTTCATCTTGGCAGCTTTTTGGCTGTGTTAGTATGTTTCTAGCTAAAAGAGACAGAACTGAAAGTACCCCAAAGGATAGTCCAAAACACTTTCTGTACCTTTCTCTCTTAAAAATAGTTCTTTTTATGCAACTTGATATGATTCTTTAATGGGTTTTGTGGTTCTTTTGTTGAACCATTGCTTGACAAAGCACCCTTTCATTGTCTGAAGGGTTCTGCATATGAAGTTGATTCTTTCTACTTTGACAAACTTTTTCCAATATGTGAAACTGAAATCTTGAATTCTAATAGGCTACCTACCTAGCAGGACACTAAAAGATCCAGGAAACCTGGACTTGGCACGTGTTAATGTAAGAAGTAAGAGTCATTTTAAAATTGGGACCCATTGATATTTCACAAAACTGTTACCATCTATTCATGGCTATTTTTTTACTGTATGGAGTCTGTTACAGATCTAAATAAATAAAGGTTCTTTCTGGAACCTTCATATGGATGGGTCTTTTGGGAAGCCAAAGTATTTTCCCTATGACCCCACTCTGAGCATCAACTCTGGCACCTTTTAATTTTAAGTGTTTAGTGACTGCCCAGCCATTCTTTTGGCCACTGATGAGCACAATTTCTCATTCACATATAAGCCTTTTGCAAGTACAATATTGTCTCTCATTGAGGATGCATTAATGTCTCCTGCTTGATGATCTGTAATAGTCGGTCCATTAATCTTTATTGTATATAGTGCCATTCTGGAGTTCTTTGTGGTGAGTTATGGAACCCTGAGGAGCTTATTCTGTACCCATCAACAGAATTTGCTGCAGGGCTTACTTGCTTAATTCATGACTTTTTTTTTTTTTCCAAAAGATAGCAGTGTTTTATTTTAGCTGAAGGGTAGTATGTGTGCCAAACAAATCAGTACTTTTGGACTGGGTTTATAGGCAGTACAACATGAAAAGTCAGTCTCTTTATTTTGTAAAGGGCATTTAATAGCATGCATCATCTATTGAACTTTTTATGATCTGCACATGACCATAATTTAAAAGTGAGAAAGCTAACGTGTTACTAATTTATAAACGGTGGGGTTTCTTCCCTGGGAGGTGTTCATGTAAGCTGATAAAGCAAACTGGATCGGTATGGCTGTCAAGCAGAGGCTTAGATTGATGAGGCCGATGGAGGAACCACTTGAACGTGCCACGTGAGCACTGGGCTGCAACTCTGCATTTTCTTCATGCACTCCTGAGCAATTTAGTGCTGTGCGATTGCGGGGATGGGGTAGGGGTGGTGCCGGGCGTTTTGCTTGGCTTCTTGGAATTGTAATTTTATTTGGAAACTATTTTCTCGTGTAAATGTTAGCTCTACTTAGTTTTTCAACCTGACAGCTCAATTAAAAAAAAAAAAAAAATGGTGATAAATGGGTCCTTTTAATAGTCAGGCTAGTTGACCACTGCAGTCAGTCATTCCTGTGTCAGTGGCAATGAAAGACTGTTTCATCAGCTCTGCCCGTCTTTTACACTTGCAATATTTAAATGGTTATAAAAACACCACAAGTGGGCAGGCTAAACCCTGATCGCCACACCTTCACAGGCAGATTTCATTCTCTCTTTGTTACAAGCTGGGCTGGAGCTACCTGCAGCCAGTCAAAGCTCTCCTGTTAAAGGTTTCAGTTGGCTCCAGTATTTTTCTCTTTTGAGAATAAGAACCTTTAAATGCACTCTCGTTTGAATTATTTTATATTCTTACATTTTATATTGTTATACTGTATGTTATTTTATATATTCATCCATTATGTTTTATTATTAATTATGTTTTTATAATTCATTCATCCATTATTAAACCTAGGTAATGAAGTCTGGGGCACACACTTAAAAATATAGAAGCCCCCAAATGATTCTTCCAAGTGATGCCATAGAGAAATCATTCATATGAAAGTTCCAGAAAGAAACAGTCATGAAGAAATGATTATAGATTTGTAAAATACCCATGGACTCCTGATTTTAAAATCTCTGTTGCTGCTTTCATTTCAATAATAAAAAAGATCAGGTTTTCTTGATCTGTTAGTATCCTGCTAAGTTGCCTATACACATTGCAGATTTCTATTTCCCCTCTTTATTAGAAGCTTTCAAAGGTAGAAGAAACAATTTCATATGCATAGAGCCCTTCTTTGACTATAATAATAATAATAGTTCTTTACATTTATATACCGTAGTTCCTTTTTATAGGAGTGGTGCAGTGGTAGCGCTGCTGCCTCCCAGTTAGGAGACCCAAGTTCGCTTCCCGGGTCCTCCCTGCGTGGAGTTTGCATGTTCTCCCATGTCTGCGTGGGTTTTCTCCGGGTGCTCCGGTTTCCTCCCACAATCCAAAGACAAGCAGGTTAGGTGGATTGGCGATTCTAAATTGTGCTTGGTGTGTTTGTGTGTGTCCTGCGGTGGGTTGGCACCCTGCTCAGGATTGGTTTCCTGCCTTGTGCCCTGTGATGGCTGGGATTGGCTCCAGCAGACCCCCGTGACCCTGTGTTCGGATTCAGCGGGTTGGAAAATGGATGGATAGTTCCTTTTATAGTGAGTGGTGAGCAACTTCAACCACCACCGATATCCAGCATCCACCCGGATGTTGCAATGGCAGCCAGTATACTCGCCACACATGAGCTGTTAGGTAGTGAAGGGGTGAGAGAGAGAGAGAGAACCAATTGGAGATGGGTGATGATTAGGAAGCCATTATGGCTAGGCCTTGGTGGGCAATTTAGCCTGACCATTGGGATACACCATGCTCTTTACATAGGATGCCCGGAAATCTTTTATGACCGGAGAGAATTAGGACCTCGATGGTTCTACCAGGAGCCACACAACACTAGTGTCATTAAAAAACAGTTGTATTTAAGAGTTCACATGACAGAAGCCATCCTACACACACCCTGTGCAGAAATTTTGTTTTATAGCTCTTCAAATTATTGCATAGCTCAAGTTTGCAATGTCTACTGAAGATTGCAAAAGAATATGAAATGAAAGTTTTTTTCAGTAGAGCAGTGCTTTTAAGTGTGTTTTAAGTTACATCTTGAAACTTGAAAGAGTAAAGCACTCCAGCAAAAATGCGAATTTCAGAGGTTCATGGACAGATAAGAGATGATACCAACTGTTCGGTTTATCCTATTACTCTTCTATTGTAGAGATAAGTATGCAGATATCCATTTCTTATATTGAAAGTAATCGCAACTAATGTGTCCTTTGTTGCGTCGGGAACCAGGCCATTACTCTTTCTCGGGGTTCTAATACAGTGGACCATAAGGTATGAGAAATACCCTGTGAAAATCAGCAGGATGATTTTAGTGCTCCAGTATTGGCTGACGACTAAAGTGTTACACTGGTACTAAGGAATTTGCAATAAACTGCAAAAAATGCTATCGGTTAGGTTATGTATATCTTGACATATTGCACAATATATGGGTATGAAATCTACAAACTGAGACATGCCATCTTGTTCTTCTGATCAGCATCCTACAGAACAGCAACATTTCATGATGTATACACACTTAGGCGCTGTGTGTGAAGCAATAAAATGGCCATTTCGTCATGCAGATTAAAGTAATGAGTGCCATGAATCTGTTTGCTGCCTTGAAGCAAACCAGTGCTGCAGCTCTAGTTAGTTAATAGTACTTAAGATACTGTAAAAGAAGGTTGTGTCGAGTGTAAAAGTAGTGATCACTCATAAGCTGAAAGCTGTTAATATCACAGTATCAACAATATCTGTAACTTTCTGGTAGCCATTGCCACACACTTCAGCTTCACTGAGACCTTTAAAAGCATTAATGGCTGTGTAATGATCCTATTTTCCTATTTATACATTTTCACGGAACGTCTCCATCATTTTTGTTGAATCTTCTTGAGGGATTCTCTCCTCTTTCTTGCAGGATGAACCACTGAAATGTTGCATTCTGTCCAATGTGTAGATCAGTTTTAGATACCTGGATTCCCGTACTGGCCTTTGATGAGTTGTCTGCTGACTGCGAAGACACACAAACCCACTAATAGGCTCTGAATGATTTATAACTCCATTTTTTGTTTTAAAAATTTATCTTCAGGTGCTTCACATCAAGAGCCAGTAGTCGGCCTTGAACCCCTCTGGATTACAGTGGCCCTCAGAAGCAGCCTATGTACAACATTTGCTAAAGGAGATCTCCTGACCTCCGCTGTAAAGATACTGCTTTTAAGCACTGCACAAGAGCTTCCTGGTGATGACAGCTAAGCTATAAAACCTTCAGTACAGGATCCCACATAATGCTGATTTTTAGGATTTCATAGGTCTTGAAACCAACATTATTTTATGAATTCACTAATGAGAGGCACATCCTGGCTGGGCAGTAGTGTGTGGGGCACAAGTCCATTGCAAGGTAATACAGACCAATGGAATATTGGATTTCAGATTAACCTCACAGGTTTGTGTGGGAAAACTGGAGTCAAACTATGAGGCCAGAATGTGGCAACTCTGCATAGAAAGTGTCCTGATGGAGACTGGAGCAAATGGGTCTAGAAAATAAATTAATGACAAGAAAGAAGAAATCTACAGGGTCTTGTGTAGGAAATTCTATCTTGTCATATGTTCCTTAGTAGATCTCAATACAAGAAGCATCCCAAGTGAGCTATCATAACTGTGTTTTTTCTAGTAACATCTCTCTCAACACTACCACCACCAAGTAGTGTTCTGTTCATTTATTTTTTTTTTTTTAGGGGGAATTTCCAGTACACTGTATACTGAACTACAGTAAATCGCACACATTGTCTGTGCTTCCAGATTCACCAACAGCCTACCCATAAGTGGAATCCAGGCACTTCCCAGGCGGGTGATGCAAGTGCATTGAGATGGGTGGAGACTAAATTGTAAAATATCAGTTTTGTTAAGATTCGTTCCATTTTCTAACTTTAGCTTGACTCCCCCTCATGTGTGCATATAATAAAATATATATATTGTCGCACACATGTGCTTGGGAGACAGTTTACGGGCTTAAATCGATGCAGTTAATCGCTGAACCGGGGGTTTGCGCTGCCCTCTAACTCTTCTTTCCTGTCTCCCAGCAGAACAACTGAAGAAACCTCCCAATAAGATCACTTCTGATTCCAACCCCCAGGGTCACGCCTCTTCATAAAATCACTTCCTGCAGATCCACCTATAGATACTACCCTCATTTTCTTTTGTAGTAGTTCCGTTTTGAACTCGGTCTGAAAAGACTATCATTTCCTTTTTTCTGTGCGTTTAGTATATGGAAGATCCCCCAAAATCTTTCATACACACATTATATGTAATTAAAAAAATTACGGTTTGGTCCCAAAGTCCATCCATAAATTTTCTAAGCCCGCTGGAATGGGCAAATTCCACAAACAAATCCTACATGCAATGGTACAGACAGGTGCAAATCTAAATTTCTTATCCAAATGCAATTGAAACTCACCCACAAGTCCACATGGTACCTTTGGTTCATGAAAAGACACCCCCAACCATGGGGGAAAATGTGCTTACTCTACATGGAATGGTCTAAGTACTGTGAAGCAGCAATTCTGCTCTGCTCTAAAATAAATTATGCCATTTTTCATTTTGGTTTGGTTTAATGGACTCTGTGTCTATGATACTTAAAATAAAAATGCACGATTTATGTAAAGCCCTGTAAATGTGGTGCTTCCTAAATAGCTTCCTATGACATTAATTTCATTTATATTCAGTTTATACAATTTTGAATTATCACTTTTTTCTTCTCAGAGATTTTCCTTATTGATTAAGCACCCATTCTTTTTACTGGATTAGAGTTACCATTTAAAATGGACATTTTTGTAATTGTATAGTGCTGTTACAGAGGGGCATTGTAGGAAGGCCACATTAAGCATTGCTATTATTCCTTTCAGAAGAGAGAATTGCGTTTCTTCATTTTGTGTCATTTACAGATGATAAGGGTATTGGAATGAAAGCCAGAAGTCAAAGTCTGGCTCCCGTTCCACAAAGCAAGCTGTGTTAACCGACTATAAAGGCTACTGGAGAGAGCCTGCATTATCAGGCAGAGTGGAGGAAAATGCTCCATGGCTTAACAAAGTCCGTCTCAATGACTGGTATTGACAGTAAGGAGTTCCTTTTGAAGCTGAGGATATTAGAGCCAAAGGTGGGGATTGGGGGTAGCGGGGTTATTAGATCGTGGATATCACAAGACCAATGCTGATCTTGCTTCACAGGGTTTTCAGTCAATATATATGGTATTTCATAAAGCCCCTGTGTTACATGAGATACGCGCTTTGCCTGGTATGACTATAGCTACCTTCCCACACTTTCTGAAATAACCTTGGACATCAGACTTGTGATTTAGACTGATGCAAAGACACACAAGACCTTCAGATCAATTCTTCTGCACAGGATGTAATCTACCTGTGCGCATCTTCCTCCACTCTTGTATGCAACCCTATGTTCCTCCCTCTTCTTAAAATACGTATTCACCACAGCCATGTCCATCCTTTTGGCAAAATCCACTATCCTCTGACATTCTTCATTCCTCTTCTTGACACTATACCTACCCATCACCTCCTCGTCTCCACTGTTCCCTTCACCAACATGCCCATTGAAATCCACTCCAATCACCACTTTGTCCCTTGGGTACACTGTTCACCACTTCATCCAACTCACTCCAAAAATCGTCTTTCTCACCCATTGCACACCCAACTTGCGATGCATATGCACTACCAACATTCATCATCACACCTCCAATTTCCAGCTTCTTAATCATTACTCTGTCTGACATTCTTTTCACCTCCAAAACACTCTTAACATACTGTTCCTTCAGAATAACTCCTACTCCATTTCTCCTCCCATCCACACCATGATAGAACAATTTGAATCCACCTCCAATCCACCTGGCCTTACTTCCCTTCCATTTAGTCTCTTGCACACACAATATATCATCCTTCCTTCTCTCCATCATATCTGCTAACTCTCTCCCCTTAGCAGCCATACTGCCAACATTCAAAGTTCCTACCCTCAGTTCCTCCTCTCCTCCTGCCTCTGGACACATCTCCCCCCTCTCCTTCTCCTTCTTCGGCCAAAATGGTGAAAAGATAAGCAGTAAACTACCAGAAATTTAAATTTATAGTTCAGGTTAGCAAAAACTTAAAAAAGGAAATTTCAGAATATTACAAATGGTCCTACTTCACCTTTTGTTAATCATATTCCACAGAATCATTCTGCATAAGATATTTAACTATAACGGCTACACTGATGTGGTGTAATCCAGGCATTGCATTACCTGGGGTATTTACTTGTAAAACTTTTTGAACGTTAAACATTACAGTATAATGCAGCATTCTATCATTGAACATTATTTATCTTTTGGCTTGATTTTATATGTGCAGTTTAGGCTTACTGTTTGCCTAACTTATCCGAGTATCTGTGAATATGCCCTGCAATAGACTGGCACCCTACCTGGGCTAGTTCTGATGATTACTGGATAGACTCTAGCATTCAAGTAGACATGGTTTTTGAAAAGTGAATACATGTCTTTACTTGACATGCATATGTTTGAAATGTGGAAAGAGATTGGAAACCCAGGTTTACATTGGGAGAACATGCAAATTCCACACAGGCTAGCAATTGAATTTAAGTGCTTGAACCAGCAAGGCAGCTGCATTCACCCCTGTGTTACAGTGCTATTTGAATTTGTGGCTGTTTCTAGGGTGTTTATAGTGGTTTTCTCTCAAGTCTTATTCTGTTTAGGCATTTCCACTGGTGACCTGTTGACAGCTGTTTATTTGTAACAGTTACCGCTTTTCATGTGTGGCTGCTGGAAAGGACCTATGGACTTTGACACCTGATGTCAAGTAATACTTTGTCGCTCTCTTACTTTGACCTGTTAATGGGAACGGCTCAAAGATCTATGAAGCTATCTTGTGTCACTCATGAACAGTTTAGTATAGCAAATGCCTTTCATTATTTTTTACTTGGTGAAGAAATAACCTCAAATTTGCCTGCCTAATACTAAAGTCAGCGTATTGAACACCTATTTCGTTGAGATCTGCTTTTTCTTTTATAAGGTTGATGTGAGTATTAACATACCACTCAGCATTTCTGAGTTGGCTGAGCCTTTCATAAATGCATCTTTTGAGAATAATTAGTATTACAATCTAGAGTAATCAAGCAAAACATGAAAATAAAGAACACCATATTTATGGGCAATACATCAAACGGGCAAAGACAGATTTAGTTGAGGAAGCTGAAGTGTCATGGATAATGGATGAGAAAGGACATGAAAGCGTGCATTAGTGAAGAAATGGATATTCAGGTTGGGGGAAAAAAGAAGCCTTGTGAGCAGAGATAAAAATGCCAGGTCTCCTCATAGGTGGCCCAGCAGTACTTGTTGTGATTTCTTAAGAGGTTTCTAGTCATAATGGATTTCTATAATTACGGCCAAAATGAAAATATTCAAATAAAATGGATGCTGCTGCTTGACTTTTCACACATCTGTGCATTTCATTTTTTGCTAATGCTTTCTTATTTTGCATTTGGCATTTGATTATGCTTTTCAATGATTTAAATTGGGAGCATACAGAAGATGTGGAATTGGCAGATACGGTGGGCAAATTTGTAGGCACTGACATCAACATGGTTTATGTCAATCAACAGGAATTTTCTATACTTAGTTTGAGAGTGCATCCTACAGACCAATATCTCTTCTGAATAATGATGTTAAGATCGTAGCTGAAAGAATAAAGAAAATACTTATATCTCAAGCCTAAGCTGATTTTTTTCAAAGGACATTTATTTTCAAATGTTTAATAATTGTAAGATTCAGATTAGATTAAGATTTTATTTATTTGTCGTATTTACACACTCAAGGGCATATAATGAAATGCAGATGATTAATCGGCCTGTACTGTGTACTTTAAAATGTATACATTAAAAATACACAAAATATGAAAAGATGTAGAAAGGTCAGACCATGTTGGTGAGCATTCACTGGTACAGCATGTTGCCTCACCCATCACATGACAAAACAGTTCAGGATCCTGGGTGGCAACCCCCCAGGCAGACACGAGGTCTAGTCCCACCCTCTTGAAATGACCATCTATCTCCTGCAGCCAGGTGTTATCTGTACGTCACCATGGCCTGGTCCAGCTTCTTAAGTCCTCAACAATGAGGACCTGTGAGATGGATCATCCCTGAGGAATCACACCACATGATCGTTTTGCCATAATTGAGACTCCCTAACATTGCAGGTAATTTGCCTCATTCTGAACTCCTTTAGCAACAGCATATTTGACAAGTCAAACCAATCAAACCAGTGGTACCCAAGGATTCTCTGAAGAGACACACTACTGAAAGAGTCCAGTCTTCACCTCAGGTCACTGGATAGTATCCATGACTTGCAATCATATAGCAAAACAGGAAGCACCAGGACTCTAAAGCCTTGGACCTTCGTCCTTTTGCAAAAAGATATCGGGAGCGCCACACATCCTTTTCCAGCGATAATTGTTGAATGAAAGTTAAAAATGTAAAAGTAGTCATTCATTATTTATAATTTTGAGGAATGCTTATTTGACAAAAAGATGATTATTATCCCCTGGAAAATTAAGCTTTTTCTCAGTCTTTCTGCTTTTGATTTGAGGCAACATAGGTTCCTACCAGATCTTAACCATTTATACTGGCTGCATAAAGGACGCGATGGGTCTTTCATTATTCTGGCTACCTTGGTATTACAGCTTTTTGTTTAGGGATGTGATATCCCCATGATGCCCTCAGCCAAGCACGCAATCCTTTGCAGTGCTGTGTGGCCCTTTTTTAAATCAATTTCAACACCATGTAGTGACATATTCTGCAAGTATGCTTTGAACAGCTGCATAATAGAAGGACTTCAGGATTCCTTTTGACACTCTGACTTCCTTTAGTTGTCTAAGATAATAAAGGCAATATCTGAATCTCCAGAGGTGCTACTGTCTTTACAAGCAGAAAATGCTTGTGATATCACAGGGTTCTCTGTGTATTCTTTTGCACAGATTTCAGTTTGACTTCAATATTTGTGTGTGGATTAAATTACTCTAATTTAGAAGATGTGGTTTGTATAAGTAATATAAATTCTATTTTAAATTAAAATACAGACTGAGGAATCCCTGGCTATTCATGTTAGGATGCTATTTAAACTTAAAATGGATCATAAGGAATGGCTCTGAGCAAAACCATATATATTTATACTGATGATCTACAGATCAAATCTTAATGCCATTCATAATAAATCTTCTACTGTATCAACTTGGTGAATTTCATAAGCTCTTTGGGTTTAAAATAAGTTTGAATGCCTGGTGTTAATGGATGGGTATCCCTCTGTCTGGGAGAATTAATATTTCCAAAATGAATACACACTAAAAAAGCTACTTTTATAGAAACATAAACAGGAAAGCAACATGATGGTACCTCCCTGCTACATTATTAGGCTGCAAACATACAGACCCTGAGACTTTGGAAGATGGTAGATATGTCACCAGCTTGAAATTAAATTTTGCTCAAAATCCTCCTTGTATGCAGGTCTACAGCAATCCTGTGTCTCACCATTCACTTAAGACATGGTATCACTGTAGAATGTATTTTATGATGGGACACTTTTACTAGCTGCAACCATATAAAATAACCGTGAATACCAACCTTATGTAACCTATTTAGCTCACGAGTCACTAGTCAGACAGCATCTACCTGCTATCTCATAAATATAATATCCTAGCAACACATTATTGTTTTCTGTGTACAAATTAGACATGTTGTGAAAAATCGTGTGTCAAATTTTCCTCCCCTTTTATCAGTCTCTATTCCTGATGCAAAACTGGCTAGTTCTAATGAATATACAGATAATATTTCTATCTTTTAACCACAGATTTTGAGGAACACCCTCCTACATGAGCTTTCTTTTCAATTTGTGCAAAGATTACTTGAATTTAGATAAACCTTAAACATGGAGCATATACAGTATACATCATTTAAAATGCATCCAGGACAAGATTCAAGTTGTTGATGCTACACCCGGAACATTTTGGGCTAAAATTGTTGCATGTCTTTCAGATCGATTTGAGTCTAAAATCGATCCCAGCACCCTCAACAGCAATAACGCCAGATAGAGTACTATTATATACAAGAAAATTTATTGTGGCATTAAATACTACATCGGCTTGTGCAAATCTCATGTTGATTAATTGGCTCCCCTCATAGCTCAAAAGAATGTCTTATATTGTCTTAAACTGGAAAAAAGTAATTCTTTTCAAGAAAGAGAATTTTTTTTTTTTAGTGATTCAGTAACTCATTAATGTTATCCTAAGATAGATCTAGGTGTTTGTTTTAACCTTTGCTGCTGTTTTAATATACATGAGGGATCAGTTGTCATACAGGTCTTAGATGGAGATAGAACCTTTGTGCAGTTGTCTTTAGTTTTGTGACATTTTTTCTATGTTTTGGAACACAATAGCTATACGGCTTTAATGGTTACATTGGTGTACCTTTGCTTAAATAGTTTTTTTTTAAAAAAAGATTTCAATAGCATCACTGCCTGTAAGTCTTGTGGAGGCACAAACAAGTATATATGTTTCCTGGACAAATAACTGTTATGTGTTTTTTGATTTATTTATTTTTTTTGTCATTCCATGCTTAGCATTTCTTCAATTTTTGTTTTTTATGAAAAGTTAAGCATTATGCAACCCATACTTCCTGATATTGTGTCTTCTCTCATTATTTTATTTTATCTCTCTATTATAATAAAAAAAATCCTGCAACGAGACAAGACTTTTTGGAAGATTTTTTTAAAGTCCTGCGAGGTGAGACCTTGTCCATGAGATTTTTTTCAAGTCACACCCTCCTCTCAACCGTTTTCAACCACACACACTGTAATCTCACCTCTCATTCGTGTGAATGCTTTTGATAGACACATTTTCTGCTCTCTGAGCTCTTATAAATGTTAACGTTTTCCTCACTTTAAGTTCCCAATTAAAGAAGACTTGTATCCAAATCTTATTGAATTTCATCACAAAGTGAAAAAATGAGTACACGGGCAATCCTAGCAGCGAGAAACGATGAAGTCAAACGAATTAACACCAAAAATGCTGATCGGTTACACGGCAGATTGGTTAAATGCGTATCAATTGACCATGCTGAAACAGTTGGTGGTGCTCACGCAGAAGATAAAAACATCAGCTTACAATATCTCGAAGAATAACTACAACCATTGACACCGTCCAGTCTTCCACTGCACAAATTACTGTAGAAAGAAGGATGTATCCAAGAAAGGTAATATAGTACATCATCTGCGGATAACATTACACAACAAAAGAGATTTTGATATGCTATCATATTAAAATGTTAACAGTTTCTCGTTAGAATAGCTTTTGCAAAGAAAATTAAGAAATCTCAGAGCCAAACATTCGAAAAAGTCATTTTATTTAATAGAGAGAGAGACACGAAATGCAATCACAAGCAGTTATGTTACGTTGTCACGATGAAAGTCCAAACACAGAATCAAAATTCAATGCGATTTTGACTAAATTTTAATTCAAAAAATTGTTTTTACTGAAGTTTTACAGTAAAAGTGTATATGCGGATTAATTTTAAACAGTCAAACAGAACAGAATCGTATTATCAATGAATAAGTAACGCAACATGAAACAAGATTTACTTTCAAATTATTACGTTTTTTTTTTTTTTTTTAAATAGGGTTAATTACTTGCTGTAATGTAAAATTGTTCTGTTTATACATATGTAACAATTCCCATGAAAATAAAAAAAAAAATCTGTTTGAATTGTACAACAGCATCCCCATACGTGAGCGACAGAACTGCAAAGAGGGTAGCGCATAGCACAGGCATGAGGGTTGGTAAGCGTAATAAGCAGGGGGCAAAGACCCCTAGTTTTAAAGAAAGTACGTAATATATACACTACTGGTCAAAAGTTTTAGAACACCTCAGTTTTTCTACATTTTTCTTCAAATGTAATCGGTTGAAATGCAATGAATGACCTAAAAACCTCAAAGGTAAGCAATAAACTGACAGAAAAGGAAATTTCAGAATATTACATATGGGCCCTCCTCAAAGGAACAACTAATTTGGAGTCCAAATTAAAAGGCTTTGTATACTGAATCCACAGCCCCATAGTGATGGACCATGGGTGTTGTTTGTGTTTTTTTTTTTAATTTCCTTTCACTGTGCAAAATTTGTATAGTGAATTGGCATAAGATGTAATTATAGTAAACCAAATGATGACAGACTACTGATGTGGATAGTTTAATGCTATTTCAGGCTTGAAAATGTGAACTCTTTGAGTTTTATTTGAGTGGCAGTGGCTATAATACCTGAAAATGAATATTTAAATAATAATTAGGCAGGGGTCATTACTGTTGTGACCCACTGGTAACACTAACTTGAACAGGTGCTACATTAGAAGTTAAACTGAAAGCCAAGCTTGATTTGATATGGAACTTTAGATTTATTTTTCTCTTAGATTTTGTTTTTTGAGGTCAAGGTTTTATTTGAATTAATCAGTTAAAAAAAAAAAAAACTAGTACAATGAATGAAAAGGCACATTTAAAATTTAATAAGAATTCTTATTTTTTTAATTAAAATGTACTGAACTGGACTGTCAAGTTTTAATAAAACCTAGGCATGCCAATTATTTTCTCACTAGCTGTGCTACCCATCTATGATGGGTTGAAATCTAAGTAATAAATGTAGACCTCAGCATTAATGTTTGCAGTGCATCATGCCATGCATACAGTATGTCTCTATTTTATGCCATTTGGTATGGGATTTATAAAAAGCAGTGTTAATGTTTGTGATGTGCCATCTATTGGAATGACGGAGATAGCAACCGGATGGACACACTGACACTTATCCTTTTATTACTGTGGATATTTGCTCTTTGGCCCTAGCTGCAAAACTGTGACTTGTTTAATGAAATGATGTTCTTGATTTGTTCCTTTTTAAGGACTGTCTTTTATTAAGTAATTTTGGTTTAAGGTCTGGTATTGTGGTTAGTGCTTGTGTCTCACCGTACCAGAATTTTGGATTTGTTGCCTGTGTGGAGTTTGCACATTCTCTCCATTTCTGTACAGGTCTTCCTGCAGGTACTTGGGCAGTTCTCTCGCATCCAAAAGACAGGCATGTCTGCTTAACTAGCAGCTCTAAATTGTCAACTGCTTTGGAATGTCACCCAGCTCAAGGCTGTTTTACTACTTTGCACCAAGTGGTTCCAGGACAGGCTTCTGCCGTCTGCCCCTGAATTGGCATAAGCTGGTTTGAGAATGATACCTTGTGAACTGCATACAGGAATTAAAAAAATGATCAGTTTTGAGATCTCTGTAGTTTTATACTTCTTAAATTATGATCAATCTGTTCGCCCAAGATGTCCACCTTAAGATTTTACCAAACTCCTTGCAGCTGCTGCCCTTTGATTTTACATTTGATTTGTTCAATTTTGAAGCTTTGGAAGAACACAGATGATATGACCTTGACTTCTATTCCATTTTTTTGATATGCTTTTACTTATAGTGATGCTGGGCAATCTTCTAATTTACATTCGCAAAAAGCTTTTATGATGGGGTTAGCAGGTAGGGTTATGCGGCACGGTGGGATGGGTAATCCATGTCGTAAGTAGACCGTTTCTTTGAAACGGTGATTTTGATTGCTACAGTAATGCATTTTGCCTTGGATGCGGCCTTCTGACCAGCAAGTGAATAGCACTGTGTATTTTGGTAAGCATTTTGTTGCTTACACACAGATGTTTAGATTTTACGCTTGACTGAAAACCTTGCAAGTCTTTCTTTTCTCTTGAGTAAAAATAAGATCAATGACTGTGCTAACGGATACTGTGCTCTGTCCAGTGAGTACTACATCAGTTCTCTTTGGTGTTTGTCTGCTTTTCATAAGCTGGAATTATAGTGCACTCACTGTGGGTTTATTTATTTTTTTTGTTAAGTGCAGGAATGCTTCATAAGAAAGGCGTTACTTTTTAATAAAACTTAACCTAAAAGGACTTAAAGGACACGTGTGCTAGTTGGAGCTTTATGGATATTCGTTTTTATCCAGAGTTGATCATTTGACCTTTTTCTGCATGGTTAATCATTTTTATTGGAATATTTGTGAAGTGCTTTGAGCATGGGGAAAGGTGCCATATAAATGAAATGCATTATCTTTATTATTATTAGATATTTGGCTTGATTTTATCGTTGTCTAGAAATGATAAATGTTTTTGGTCTGTGTCCAAACTAATACTAAAGCAATGTGTATTTTGATCAGAGGCTTGCCTATGTGTTAGTGGTTACAGAGGGCATGCAGACCACTGAAAGCGACACAAGACCTGCTAAAAATAAGAAGCCTGAACTGGCATGTGGAAAGCTTCTCTT
This sequence comes from Polypterus senegalus, assembly GCF_016835505.1. NCBI lineage: Eukaryota > Metazoa > Chordata > Cladistia > Polypteriformes > Polypteridae > Polypterus > Polypterus senegalus. The sequence continues at coordinate 138,488,673 of NC_053161.1, forward strand.
TATTGCATTGTGGGGATAAAAGGTCATCTTTTAGGTCAGGTATCTATCCGAGAATGTGGATTACAATTTTTGATTCTTGAAATGTGTTTTCGTAAGTTTTCTTTGTACTTTGGTAATGAATTTTGGGTTTCCTTTTGACTTGGGTTTTTTGTTACCTCTCTCTAATGGTTTTAGTGCTGATATTTTTGTTCTTCCTTTTATGATCTTGTCTCCAGACTGCATCTCTTCTTCTGATCCTCTTTCCATATTTTGTACTATATCATTATATCTTTACATAACCAATGGAGAGGCAGCCAGAATTTGCAATGGTTCCAGGTTCTTCTAAACTCTAACGTGACCAGTCAGTCCTCCATGACTCTGGTAGTAATCCTGAGATGGGGCTTAAAGGCTAGCCATGTTTATTGGGAAATGAAGTCTATGGATGAGGTCTTTAATTTGTGAGAAAATGAGTCTAAAACTAGACCTAAAAAGAAGGAAGTTGGGGAAGTGGAGTAGCTGCTCCACCATATAGTGAGGGCAAAGACCACATGTCTATGTCTGTGTGTGTTTTTCTTTTATTAATATTTTGAGTGTTAAAATAATTAGGAAACTATTCTGATGTACCTTTTGGATTCTCTTACCTGATCACTCCAGGGATCTGGACTGGTCTGAAAGCCCTGGGGCCATCTATCTTGAACTCTCTCAGCAGGCAGTCTCAGATTATCCAGTTTAAAGCGCTAAGGCACCTACCCAGTACATACCTTTGACACAAAGTGCATCCTAATAAAAGGAAAACCTAGTAGGTCTGACAAACAAGAGCAGACCATTAGTCCATCAAGCTCATTTTATTAGCCAGTAGTTAAACCCCCCTAGTGTCTAATTCAAGATCATTTTTAAAAGGTTTTTCCACTTTAACTTAAAACTGTGACGTTCGTGCTGTCGTCTATCAAATTGTTGTTGTGATCACCATTGTGCTTCCTTTAACTTAATACCCTGGCTACTACTGCTATTGCAACATCCAAAATAATAATTATTGGGTATAGTGAGCCCCCCAAAGGTGGTAGTCCATACCCAGGGGATAACTGCATTAAATCATTTCTTGCAAATAACAACCAGGACATTCTGTGGTGTGACTCTTCTGTGCCTGTACACGTTTATGTAAATATGTGTATAAATTTTAATATGTATATGTTGATGTATGATTGCATCTTGGTGTGAATTTATAATTGTGAAAGGCACAACTTCTTTACAGACCTTCATTAAGCTGTGACTACATCTTGCCTGAAGAAGGGGCCTGAACTGCCTTGAAAGCTTGCATCTTGTCATCTGTCCAGTTTATCCTATAAAAGGTGACATTTTGCTTCACTTCTCATTGCAACCATAATGGCTAAAAATGGTGCAACACCCTACTTCTGTTAGAGCTGAGAGAATCATTATAATTTGTTGTATTGTGTATGTATTTTTTTGATTTTTATGGGTGCTGCTTCAGTGTTTGGCCAAGCAATTTCCTCTCACTGCAGTATTTTGGTTCTCAATAAGGAGAAGGTGGAATTGTCTTATGCACTGACTGATGGTTTTGTTTTTCAGTTTTTAAAGTGTTCAGGTTTGTTTTTTATCACATCCCGCATCTATTGTAAGTCTCTACTGGTAGGTGCCCCTTCTAATCTTATATCTCAGCTCCAGCTTATTCAAAACTCGGCTGCAAGAGTCCTTACTCGAACCAGCAACAGTGAGCACATCACACCCATCCTGCTCCGTCTTCACTGGCTCCTTGTGTCGTACAGAATTGAATATAAAATCCTACTAATAACCTACAAAGCCTTAAATAACCTCACTCCAATCTACACCAGTGACCTTCTCCATCACTTTGTGACTGTCTGCCCACTAAGGTCCTCTGATTCTGGCAATCTTGTTGTACCCCACACTAATCTACACCCCATGAGTGACAGGGTCTTCAGCTGTATAGCGCCCAGACTCTGGAATGACCTACCGAAATTAATCAGGTCAGCTGACTCCATGAATTCTTTTAAAAACAACTCAAAACTCATCTGTTCAGGAAGGCTTTCAGCTCTACCTGACTTTATTATCCTTCTGTCAGTTTACTTCTCTGTCAAGATGCTCTTATAACCTGCGTGTGTGTGCTAGACCATCAATTATGCTGTCTGTTAGGTTTTTCTCTGAATTTACTATCTTACTCTATTTATTTATCTGGCTTAGTACAATGCTATATACTGTATACCCTGCTGTTCTTTCTTAAACTCTGAAGTGCCTTAAGCATGGGAAAGGTGCTATATAAATAAAATTTATTATTATTGTCAATGGTGCTATACTGTTTTTCTTCTAAAAGGCGCACGTACTGTACACATCCTAGTGGTTGCATTAGGCTGCCAAGCAGGAGACTATGGGTTATGGGCAGGAAGGTGGCATGTTGCTTTTCTAGTTGAGTACAAATGAATGTGAACTTTGGATATAATGCATGACTTATTATATAATCAGGAGTACCAGCCAGATAGGAGAGCCCATTGTGGTAAATTGGTGGTTTATTTACCTTTTAACCTGCACAGTGTGTGTGTGTGTGTGTGTGTGTATTTTTGCATTTTTGTCTTGTACTTTTAATTTCATCAGTTTTTGGGTGGTCAGCGTTGCCCAGCACTACTGTGATCTTGTAATTATCGCAGCAGGAATTACTCATTTTCTCCATTTTCACAGTATTTCATAATCGAATACTGGACATTTTGTGGCTGCCGCTGGCTCTGTCTTGGGTAAAGGCTTTCATGTCTTCTGGGACACAGCCCAGCAAAGTAATGTAAAATATTGACTCAGTGTCTTTGCAGTCATCTAGTCCCCCTATGAGCCCATGTGTGGCAGTCCTGCAAGAACAGCATTTACTGCCAAGCAGCCAGCTGTGATGTGACCACGTCAGCATGTCAGCTAGTGGTTGTAGCACAGGCTCAATACGACCTGTCTCTGTGAGATGGAAAGCCTGGGGTCATGAAGCGTGTGGTCCACATAGAATTATAAGATGGATGTCGAGAGTTTTGCAGGAGGCAGAAGATGCAAATGTCTGCAGTTTTACTGTTGTGGGAAGATTAAAACAATTGAATACATGCCTTTTTTTTTTTTCTTCTTCTGAATATGTAGCACATTAAATAGCCTTGTGACAATTGGAGGCTTCAGACAACATTTGCTGAAGTGTCCACAAGTATTTAAGAGCCAGCCTTCTGAAGTGGTGGAGTGGTGGCTCTGAGGCTAGGGATTTGCACTGGTAATCGGAAGTTTGCTGGTTCAAATCCCGTAAAATGCCAAAAGTGGCTCTACTCCATTGGGCCCTTGAACAAGGACCTAAACCTGCAATTACTCCATCTTGGACATGACGTTAATCTGCATCCAGCCCTGCATGTAGGCCCTTCAACCTACAGGGAAAAAGCAGAATTTGCACTCCAGCCACCATAAAAAAAACCTCACACTGGTTCCATTCCATCTGAACTAGTGTGGTGCTGAGGTGTCACCTGTTGCATCGGTGGGTGCGGCAATGTGCTGTATCAGCGCATGCCCCTTGCCTCTTGTGAAGGGATCAAATGAAGTGTGCATTATCATCTTTATATGTGCAGGACATTGACACGTTAATGTTCAATTTCTGTTGCCATGCTTTAATTTTGCAGACTAGAGACATACTTGGCTGTTGAATGCTCCAGTTTTTCTCTGACATTCTAAAATCCTGCTTGTTCCGCTAACTTGCTCTAAATTGGGCCACTGTAAGTGAGGTGGAAGTGAGTGTAAGTGCCCCCTATCTCTTGTATCTGTTGGTGCCTCAGGTCTGTAGTTTTTATAATAGGTAGATAATTAAATTACTTCAAGGAGTAAAGTATATTTTTACATCCTAAATGTATTATGTATGATTGTAACATTATAATTGGCCCAATTGCAAAATCATACACTGTTTCTTAGAGACCAGAGAGCCAGGCTTGACAGTATGTCTAGCACATTTTAATAGACACAAGATTTAACTTCAAACTTAATTTTGAGCTATTTTATCAAAATTTAAAGATTAATTGGGTGGAATATTTTCAGTATGGTTTATGAACCAAAGGGATGGGTCTTACTTGTTGGAAATGGCGTTCGAAAATAGTAAGAAAGCTTAAGCAAAACACTAGACAAATTAAAAAACAAAAAAAAACTGCTATTTGAGTATTGCAGCATTGCTATGAAACAAATGATAAACGGAAACATTGGTGGAATTAAGGAAACGGTTTGCTCATTAACACGTGTAAATTGTGTATGGCTCTACGTGGAACGTTTATATGGCAAGTAATGAAGCAGTTGTGTAAGGGGTATGAAGTATGATAAGGGGATCCAGACAAAATAAAACACTGAACAGAGAAGGTGCAACACCATACTCTTCAATAACCCAGCAGCCATACCATATACACTTCAGAACAAGTCATCCACCTGAAGCTAAGCATGTTTGGGCCTGGCCAGTACTTGAACGGTAAACCATCCAGGAAGAAGCTTGGGGTGCTGCCGGAAGAGGCGTTGTTGAGGCCAGCAGGGTGCACTTACTCTGTGGCCTGAATGTGGATCCCAATGTCCCAGTGCAGCGATGGGGATGCAGCGTCATAAATATTTGTGCCTTCCTTCATATGAGATGTAAAACTGAGGTCCTGACTCTCTGTGGTCATAAAAGATCCCTGGGCAGCCTTCGTAAAGAGAAGGGTGTACCCTGTTGTCCAGGCCATATTGCCCTCAATGACCTAGTCGTTCTAGCCCGCTAATCATCCTCTGTCTCTGTAATGGACTTGAATTCAGTGTTTTAAAGAAAATGACATTTGTGTGTGTTGCTAGTTGTAATGGGCTATAAAGCAGTGTTTTAAAGAAAAGGCACAATTTCTGGAAAATTCAGCTATAGGTTATTGTTGATGGATATTTACAGGACATAAATATTTACCTGTCTTGCCAGATTCACCAACTTTGAATAGTCAGACTGCTTTGATTAGTATCTCGTCCACACACGATGTGGTGATACAGAACTGCCTGCTTCCTTTGAAAATGAACGAGTTCTGGGGACATTGGGTACTTTTTGATAGCTGACCACAATACTATTGTTGAACCAAAGTTAATGTGTTTACACTCTTTGTTCTGCAGAGGAAATTGACATGCATAATTGTTTCACTGATCGTCATGTTGATCTATGCAGAGACTGAAGCATTTATATATTTCTGGGTAAATGAGAATAAAGGAGAACAGAAGTATGGTCAGAGACTTGACTGCTGCCTGCTTCTTTTATGGTTTTTCACCATATTGCTGTGGCTACTGCCTGTAGCTACAGTGGCTTGTACCTGGCCCAAGTTCCCCTAGGCCTGAGGCCGGTAACATCTCGAATTGACTGTCTCTCACTGCCTCCCCACCTCATAGCTAATGTGCGGTGAGTGTACTGGTGCAAAAATAGCTGCTGTCTCATCATCCAGGTAGATGCTACACATTAGTTGTGGTTGAAGTGACTCCCCACTTACTATGAAAAACATTATATAAATGTAAAGAATAATTATTATTACTTATTCAAGAAAGACTTTCCCACAGGTAGTAGCTGGAAACCCCACATTGACAGTGAACCACCTTTGGTACTTGGGAGCTGTGGGGCTGTAGATGTCTAAAATAATAAATACATTCTCAAACCTGCTTAATTCAGTTCAGTGGTGCAAGGTGTTTCCAGTGTAGTTTCTTGCTCCTGATGACTCTCTAAAATTAAATTAAAAGAGTTCAGTAAATGGGTGAAATAATCTAGTATAATATATTCCCAACACTTCCTCCATTCTAGATACCTGGTCAGCCTTAAAATTAATGACCTCTCATTTATCAGATGGGCATACGTTATCCAGATGTCCAAAAATTGCACAGCTCAGGCTGGCAGCAGAGAGGATTTTCTCTCCGGGAATGTGCCAGTGTGTGTGTGTGTGTGTGTTTGGTGGGGGGGAGCGTATAAATGATGAATTCCACTCTTTCACTTTGATGCCTATTCATCACCGAGGTAGCGGCTTCACACTGGGATCCTAGGTCTGAAAGCTAGAAGTGGGCACAAATGTACACAGTGTGATGGAGTAGAATTTCTCAAGGTTTTGTGAAGCCAGGCAAGACCGATCAGGGGGGCTAAGCTGGGGAGATGGGCTAGCTTTTTGGACAAGCTGATTTTAACTAAAAAAAAAAACTTCCTAGTCTTTCTTTGTGATTTATTTTAAGGACTGCATAGGAAGTGACTGATTAACTGCTTTCTTGCCATTCATATATAAACATTTATTTAAATAGCAAAGCGTACAAAATCTTTGCTTGATGACAAACAATAGGTCGTCTATACAAGTGCTATCCAGAGGGAGACTATTGAAAATTGACAATCATTTACAGAAATTACATGTCTAGTATCATAAACATGCCACAAATGCTACATAGTACTAATATACTATGTGCAGATTAAAGAGTTGGTGGTGGTTAAAACTCAATAAGCTAGAAAAAAATGGGAAAGATGGTTCAAATGGATTTTTTCAAGTCATTTTCTTTGCTCATCACTCTATTATCCAAAAAAAAAAAAGTCCGTTATGATGGGGAATCTTGTTCTGTTGTTTTAGCACACAGGCTGATAACTTGGCTAGCAGCCTTACTAACCCTCAGCGGTGGTGTTGTCATACTTGGAGGAGGCTGATTGTAATGCTAGTTATCTGAATAACAAAAATGGGCTATCACATACAGTATAGTCCAGATGGACTTCCCTCACCCTCAGTTCTTTGTGGTTTTTGGCATTTTTTTGCACCTACAGCCCAGGTAAGAGGCCTGGTTTGACAGCTGGTGGATTGGGTTTGAAATTGCAATTAAAAATGCATGTGAATACAAGAGGATTTCTCTACTGGTATTTCTTTCTTTTCTTTTTTTTCTTTTGCTTAACCTGGCCTTTTAATGACAGCACTTGAAAAATGAGTCTACCCTTTCCCATCCTTTTGATAGTAGTAGCACACTGTATACACCACCCTGGTGGCCTCTTTTTCAAAGGATTCTCACAAGGTGACTAATGGGGAAGAAATATCCACAGCTTTAGAAGCGTTTCATTTTCCCAAAAATTCAGCTAGAACTTACAAAGATTTTGCAAGTGAAACAGGAGGTCACTGCTTTAGATGGATGTGGTTCACAACTTGACATTTTGTTATAATGTCTCATCCATAGTTTTAGTTTCTCTCTTTTTATTTACACACATCTGTCTAAATACGAAGAACATGTGCTAAGAGCAATAATTCATGGTTTATACAATTGGAGCACTAACAGGTCAACTGGGACTTGCTCAGGTCAGGGGTGGTGAGAGAAACAGCAGCCTTCTGCTTTAAAACCCAGTGCCGCAACCAGTGGGGTTACACAATCTATTTATACTATACTACAGCGCACTACATCCATAAAATATTAGTAGATAAACGGACAATGTAACTTATGTCCATTGTTTAAATGATCATGCAACCGTTAACAGCTTGCCACTGTAACCACTAGGGACAACACTATCTGATTTTACATTTTAGGACTGTAGGAATCTACAACTTATCTGGCCTGTTAAAGCGTTTCATGTAATGAGACAGTGGTGGAGAATAAAATGATACCTTGACCTCTTGGAGGCTGTACTGCATGCCTGTCCATTTCAGGATTGTAAGGAGGCCGATTCTGGTTAGTTAGTTCAATTGAGACTGGGGTGCTCCAGTGAGTCACCCTAACCTGAAACAAAGCAACATTCATGTCCTTTATAACCAAAATAAGGGTTTCGTTATACAGTCCAATAGACCATGGAGGCCTGACTACAGGAAGATCACAAGGTATCAAAATGAAACAAATCGGTTACTTCTGCCTTGGCTTCATTTGACAGGATTTGGTCCATAGTGATCAAGTTGAGAAGAACCATCATCTATCTAACAAATCCACTGTCTGGAGTTCAGATCCAATGGACTGTTTTATATATGGTGATCTTTCAGTGTTTCCAGAGATTTTCTGCCGAGTATTCTGGCTCTCCTCCCACATCCCTAAAGATGTGCCATCCTATATTATATTATGTTATATTGCATTATATTATATATGAAAGCTAATGGTCCTTTTATTGAATAAAAAGGGTTCAGTAAATAAGTGTATGAATGATGTAATCCATCCATACATTTACTGAATCTGAAAGGACTGGCAGCCCTTTTCAAGGCACACTTACTCACAGAACCACAGTAACTCCTACAGGGTCAAGTTAGAGTCACCATGTCATAAAATAATAATAAAAAAAATAATCTCCAGTGGCCTTCAAGGGCAGGGTACCTTCTTTTGTTGGCAGGGAAACAGCTGACAGGTCTGGTTTGACAATCGCTTTGCTATTCTGACAACAGGCTAATCTATTATCTCCATGGCTGACATGAGAAATATTTATGGCGAACAAGCATTTGGATTCCTTGGGGTGTTGGCATGATATGGAAGAGAAGAGCCGAGAGTGCGCACCTGTCGGCACTCGCACACGCGCACGCCCATTCTCCTTTTCCTGTTAGGTCAGGGCAGGTTTCCATGGCAACCAGAGGTTTGCAGGAGAGCATGTTTTTTCACAGAGTCTCTCTCGGTTTTTTTTTTTTTTCTTTTCCTCTTCTCCCCCATGTGTGAGGCACTGGGACTTGGCTGCAAAGCTGGCACCAGCAGCACTTCTTTGTGTATCTTCTTGGAATGGTGTCTTTATTTCTGCATGCATTGCCATTTTCAAATGAGAGGGGCTGTTAAACAGTGACGTGAAGGTCGGAGATTTGACTTCTTTGAATAATCTAGCTATGACAAGTGTGCCTTAGATTTCTTTTCTCTTTTCTGCTTCTCGCTAAAGCCTGTCTTCTCTCTGGTTTGTGCAACAGTTCTGGAGTAGCAGGGTTCATTTTGGAAACAAATTTTCAAAATCTGTCTGTCAGGCTTTAGTTTAGTAACTTTATAAAGAAGGTTTATAAAGAAAAACCAATTAAAAGGCAACACTTTAATTTAAAATGCTAGATAAATAAATATTCTTAGACCCCAATCAAGTTTGGGTCATAAGGGAATGCAGCAGTCTTGGCAGCACTGTGTGCAGGGTAGGAACCAATCGAAAAACGATTGCAGGGTCTACTTATGTGCACATCCAGGGGGCAGAATTAACCTAAACTAAATCTCTTTGGAATACAGGAAGTAAAGCCGAGCATGGGAACGGGTGGTGTCTTGGTTCATGGTGGGACAAAAAAGTATGCTGAAATGGTGAAAACTAAGTATTGTGGAGCCCCACTGGGTGAGAGGAGCACTAACCAGAACAACAAAGGAGCCACAGAAAATATCCAGGCATCAAGTCTGAATATAAAATAATGAAATGACTGTGGAGATGGATAGTGAGCTGGGATAGTGGTACTAACACCGGGGTGGGGCGGCAATAAATAAATTTAGCTGGTGGCCATAAATGTCAAGATGACATGAAATTATTAAGATATTTAAAATCATTATGATGTTTAATAATGTTGTGCTCAAAAAAAAAAATACATATGAGATGTTCTCTAACCTGCACAATTCAATTTTGGATCATCTGGGCAAAAAAAGACACTTTAACAAAACGTTTGAATATGTCATTTAAAGCAAATATTTTTAACATTTAATGAATATAACCCATTAAAAATTATTTTAAATGTCTTTTTAAAATTCACAGAAAAAAGCACCCTAAATTTGAATCCCATGTCTAGCTGTTGTTTGTGTGGAGTCCACACCTTTCCCCCTGATGGTCTTCCTATGGGTACTCTGGTTTTCTGTCTATACCTTCCTAAGACATTAATTCTGCTTAATTCCCAAATTTACACTGTTGTGCGAGTGGGGTGTGTGCATGCGGGGCATCTCTGATAGACGGGTGTTTTGTCCAGTGTTGTTTTCTTCCTTGTGTACAATGCTGCTGGGAAAGGCTCGAACACCCTGTGATCCTGAATTACATTAATTTGGTTTAAGACTGTGTGGATGAGTGAGGAAGTACAAATCCCAGGCAAAGAAATGTTGTGGCTCCAACCCGTTTGTCCCTGTTTTATATGTTTTAAATGTTAATGAAAATATAAGTGCCCAAATGTGTGGAGGCAAGAAAACTTTTCAAAACAAAATTGCACTGGTCAGGTTTCGTATTGTGGTCATTTAATCGGTTACACAGGAGCTCCGTCCATTGTCGTGCTGTTCTCATGGAGTGATGCCTCCTTCTGTCGACCCTGTGATTTATAGATGGGGAAACTGGAAGGGGTAGAGTCAGGTGCTCTCACTGGCTATCTCCACACTGCTGTGGGTGGAATAGGTGAGAACATGATTAATGGTAGCGCCCCCTTTCAACTGGAGGTGGTATCACATACCTTAGAGGAGTCCTGAGGGTGATCCACAGACAGGCATGTGAGACAACTGGTAATAGTTAGAAATGGGTTCAAAAACTGTTAAATGAATGGTTTGGTTTGGAATAGATATAGATACATGTTGAGATTTCTGTAGTCTTAAACTCTTTGTTGTACTCGGTTTGAAAAAGTGAGAACCACTGATCTATGCAAATGTCTTTGCAACCCACCAAGGGGGGAACTGAGTGAGAGAGCGTTTCCCCCCGTGATGAGTCAAGTGCGATCTTAAGATCTCCATGATCCTCCTTGGTAAATTGAGTGCAATCATTGGGACGACACTCCACTTTTTGAACAACTGCAACCCGCTTCCATTATAATCTATAGCAGCTCGTGACCCAGTGGCTGAGCAACTTTAGTGAGGATGTTACACATCCTGTGTTTATTATAATATTAATTTAGACTATACAAATAAGATTCAGACTCCAGTACATCACAGGTCACACTCCCATTTTTGCTCACACTACACATAACCCACATTGCTTTTGAGATATGGTGGTAAATCGGAGTGCACAATGATCACAAGGACAGTGTACAAAATCCACACAAGCAGAGTTGATGCCAGGCCCTTGAAGTGTGCGAGGTGACAGTGCTAGCCAGTGCACACTAAAGCCCCGCTTCAGCAAAGTGATATTTATGAAAATGAAAAGCATTCCTATAGATCTAATAAGTAAATAACTTCGAAAGCCGTAGGTTCAACAGCTTTGAACTAAAGGTGCTATACTGTATAAATAAAATGTATTATTATTTATTATTATTCCATCCATCCATTTACTAACCCGCTGAATCCGAATAGGGTCACGGGGGTCCGCTGGAGCCAATCCCAGCCAACACAGGGCACAAGGCAGGAACCAATCCTGGACAGGGTGCCAACCCACCGCAGGACACACACAAACACACCCACACACCAAGCACACACTAGGGCCAATTTAGAATCGCCAATCCACCTAACCTGCATGTCTTTGGATTATGGGAGGAAACCGGAGCGCCCGGAGGAAACCCACGAACACGGGAGAACATGCAAACTCCACGCAGGGAGGACCCGGGAAGCGAACCCGGGTCTCCTAACTGCGAGGCAGCAGCGCTACCACTGCGCCACCGTGCCGCCCCTTTATTATTATTATTACAAATATTTATTACAGCCAATACAGAAAGAAATAGGTTGCCTCCTCTTCATGAATAGTGCCCTAAAAAGCAGTGGTCTTGGATTTTATTGCTATTTGGAGCAAGCAAGTCTGTACCACTGAGCTTCCTTTATGTACAGTTTGCTTATTATAATCCTGCCGTGCAGGAGGTGAGCTGCTTAGATTCAGCTTTAAATTATTCTGTTTCCTCTACCCTTTTGATTTACTCAGATCACCCTATTCCTGGAAATTCAAACCTTAGGGTAACATCATACCTGCAGGCGCCTTTTTCATTTCAGTCATCCAATGAGCATAAATATAGAGCGTTTTGAAAATTGGCTTATTTCACCACTGAGCAGAAATGGCAGGCTGCACATTATTTGTCAGTTTATTTGCCACTTGTGCCAGTGTGCTGCATTAGATGCACATTGCAAGGTAGTTTACATGGATTCATTGTTCTGTATCTCATAATGAGGTTGTGCAAACCATTAAAAAATGTACCTTGAATTGATATTGAATGCAGAAAGAGCTTAGGGGCATACTGAAGTTGCTATGAAGGTATTAAAATGCAAGGTGGATGACCCCAAGGTGTTATCTTAAAAGTAAAGAAATCTAAGCAGGCAAGTGGAGGAAGCATTCATTTACGTGTGTGTGTGCGTATTTATTTATTTCTGAAGCTATTGTCCAAAGCAACATGTATATGAAAGCGCAATTTGTCAGTTTAAATCACAGCCAGTAATTTACTCGGGGTCTCACAGTGGAAAATATTGAATAGGCAATGCTGTGGCTTTTTGGCTTTAACCACTAACAGGCCACACTTCCTGACAAAGATGGTTAAGGGAAGAGGAGCAAGACAAATGTTTAAAAAAAGCCATGATTTAAAGCAGGCACTCCACACAAGCCCACCATGCAGTAATAAATCTGCCTTTATTTTTTATAGTCCAGAAGCTTAAAAGCAGAAGACAACATAAAATAAAAGGATAGAATAAAACGTACAATAATTCAAATAAAACTGAAATCCTAGAGAAGTACAGGAAAGAGTCATCACACTGTAGCCATTATTTTAGATTTAATTCAATTCAGTTTATTTTTGTCTGACACGCTTCACTGAGTGCAGGGGCAAAGCACTGTGACAAGTTCTCAGGTAAAATGCAAGTATAGATTTTTATAAATGACAAAATACAGAATTAGTCCCCATAAAGACATAGACTTGTTAAAATAGATAGGAGAGATACCTTATTGATCCTGAGGGAAATTTAAGGGGGAAACACAAATCGGAGTAGAGTGCAAATGTAGTCCCCCACTACCACATTGTGCAGTCGTGTTTTTCCTGCATTTACACTAGGAGTGCGATAGATGAGCCTTACCCCTGGAAGAACCACCGAAAACAAAGTAGGAACTGAAGAACATTAATGGATACAATATCTGTGCATTAATTGTTGAACTATGGCCTGTGGACATTGGAAGAGAGGAAAAAAACAAAACCTCCAGTCGGCAGCATCCCTGGAGAAAATAAACCTCTCTGGGGGCGATCCATGGTGGAACTGTGTGATGCATTAAAAATTCACATTGTCATTTCAAAATAGCAAAATATTTCCACACTTTTTTCATAGATCCACTTTAACCAAACATTCCACCCTTTTACAAAGAAATCTTGAATACAGTTCTCCATCTTTTTCAATGGGCACCGACATTTTGTGGCTGTGAATGTAGAGTCTTGCCAGACATTGTGGGGTGAGTTATTTTGGTGCAATTCTACTTTAGGATAATACAGTGCACACACTTTGACTTCTAATTGAAAGCCCCTCATGAGAGTTACATTGCCTGTACACTGAACAAACACTAAAAAGAAACGAACACTTTGACTTGTTTCATTTTGTGGTTGTGACTTTGGTTTTGCCCAAATGACACCTCAGTCAATTACTACTGCTTTTTATGAGCTGATTTATTTTTTAATAAATGTCCCTGTCAACTTTTTTGCCTTTTTATTTAAAGAAACCCTAAATAAGTCTTTGCTGCCCCCCCCCCACAGCGCCTCCTTGTGTTCTGCTGATGGTGTTACAATGCCCCGCCATCAGGTGAGAATAGAAATCTTTGTATTGAAAAGTCAACTAATGTTAAAAAGTAACAGACGACACAGAGACTGAGTAGAGACTCAAGTTCTCTGAGGATATCAAGTGCTGGATGGGATCTGAACTGCAGACTTGAACTAACCAGCTGTGGCAAGTGAGGATCACAGGCGAAGACCCTCTCTTCCTGAACACCCTTTTGTCTTGTTGCCACAAAGCCTTTACTTGTGCTTTATATTTGTAACACTTACGTATATATGTCTTCATCGTCCTTATGTTTGATGGTCTGTGCCTTTAGAACTGTGGAAATGGCATTGTATACTAATGGGAAGTGTATTTAGAGTGGCGTTCACTTGGCTACATTTCTTGTCTTTTGGGAATTTTGGTAACAATACTTTGTTTATGCTCATCCTTTTGGTCCACTAATTTTAAAATTATAATGCAGAATTGTTTTATTTATTTATGTCGATGATAAAATATTTTTGAAAACTAAAGTAGGGGATTTAAGTTGGGGAGAAGCGAACCTGTCCTGGAAATTTCCTTTGCTCATGTCCAGATAGCCATTGGCTGCAGTCCGGTGTGTGAGGCGGCGGCCATTATGAATGCCTTCCTTTCTGCTGCATGATGTTGTTTAGCCCTGTGTACATTTACACAGATCTCTCAAACTGATAAGGGTTACCCACCAGGTTGGAAAGAAGGGGGGTTATGCTGTGGGGCAAAAGTAGGTTTACAGTTTTTTTGTATGGAAAAGACATGCAGGTTATGACTGTTACACTCAAGCACACTTGAATAAGAATAATACAACAAAAAATACAATAATTAGTAAACTAATAACACAAGAAAAATTGTGTTAGGCGCACTCCCAACTGTAAACCTGCTTTTGCCCACGACCCATATGTTCATTTCAGATGGATTTGGACTGCATTCTTCTTCCATATCTTTCTGTCCTCTGCATCTTGTTCTGTCACACCCATCACACGCATGTCCTCTCTCACCACATCTGAGCATTTTCTCTGTATCTGCATTGAATTTCCTGCAGGTACCTCTTGTAAGAAACCTCTTCTTAGGCCTTCTATTTTTCCTTTTACCTGGCAGCTCTATCGTTAACATCCTTGTCCCAATATACCCAGCATCTCTCCTCTGCACATGTCCAAACCAATGCAATCTCGCCTCTCTGACTTTGTCTCTCAACTGTCCAACTTGAGCTGACCCTCTAATGTCCTCATTTCTATTCTTATCCATCCTCATCACACCCAGTGCAAATCTTAGCATCTTTAACTCCCATACCATTTTTATTTATTGAGCGCTTAAAAACACAGCATTACAACTGATCGGAGCGCTGTACCGTTAAAAAGAAGCAAAGACCAAAAAAACCTTGAGAGAGAATTAAAACGGAGATACTAAAAACAGGTCAGAGGACCCAATAAAATAGAGAAATAGGAAGAAGCAAGTGGAAATGAGACAGGTTAAGAATTAAAAGCCAATGTGAAGTGTGTTTTTAGGCGTGATTTAAATGTGGCGACTGAGGCGGCTTGCCTAATCACTAAAGGTAGGGAGTTCCAGAGCCTGGGTGCACAGACGGAGAAAGCCCTTTCACCACGAGCTTTAAAATGTGCCTTGGGAACGGTTAGGAGCAACTGATCTGCGGATCTAAGAACACGAAGAGGATTGTGACGATGGAGCAAGACACTCAAATATGCGGGGGCTAGACCGTTTAGTGCCTTATAGGTTAGGAGGAGAATCTTAAAATCGATTCTGAATCTAACTCTGCTACCTCCAGCTCTGTCTCTGGCTTTCTGGTCAGTGCCACCATCTTTTTAATTTTATTTACGAAACTTAAAATAACAAAGACACCAATGACTTTTTTTGAAGTGACATTCAAATTGTGAAATACATAGACACTTTTTTGTGTACGGTGAACATCAGTAGCTGACTTGCTTTGTGGACAAAACCCATGTCTGGTTCACAAGCTTGAGAAATGTTGGCCTGATTGATCCTGATTTTATTAAGTAAGTTCTGAATGTTGTTGTTTGTGTGTTGTTAAGAGTGTTCTTCGTCGATGACTCCTTTCGCTTCTGTATGCATTACAGACATGCATGATGTCACAGCAGCTATTTTATTGAAAAGGAAGCTTTGTGTTAGAGGCTCATCTTAACCTTGCTTATAGGGAAATTCTAATAATTTTGAGCCAGTTATTCTTAAGCAAGTGCAAAATAAACATTTTTTTCAGGCTTTGAACCCTCTTATGATTTCATATTGTTTCTGTTCTTTTGAATGGTTATTGCTGTCCTATTTACTGATCCTTGTTTGTTCAGTGACAATGAACTTGCCTAATGACTTTGCAAACCACAGCCACTCATAATAAAACAACTTGAATGATTGGCTTCATTTCATGCAAGGTCTTCACGGGTATGACAGCAGTTTCATTCTTGTTTTTGCCATTATCCGTTTATCATCTAAACTCAGTTATATTATAATGAAATCTTTTTTTTTTTTTTTTGATAACCTTATGCGAATAGAGATTGTTGAGCTATTTTGGAGCGAGTGGCTGGCCTCTTTGTGTCAAATGTTTCCTTAAGTTGGCATTATTTGAGTAAAAATCTTTTTATTATTTATTCATATCCATTTACTCTTGAGTTCAGATCCAGGCGAGTGTGGAATTTGCTTATTCTCCTTGACTATTCCGATTTCAGAGATGCACATGCTACTTTAACTGCACCTAACAAAGGCTCTTTGTAGCCCTTTGATGGTGATAGGTGGATGAGTAAATGTGTGATGTGGAAAAGTATTTTTCAACCCTTTGTCATATCCCACTTTTTGGAGTGTTTTTGAATGTTTAATCTTTTATTTTAATTTCATGATGTTGTTGTTGCATCTTTAATGCCATGAACACATGTCAATTTGCAGATGTGCTAGACACCATGTCAATTAAGAGTGTGGACTTGGACTAACATTCTTGTTAACAAACACATTTTAAAAAAAAAAAAAATGTTTTTTATGGTTTAAGAATTTTATGATTCCAATTAGTGTCGCCGATTCCTGATTTGCCCCACCATAAATGTTTAACCAATCGATCAATCCCTGCTAGTTTTTAGTTTGCTTATTCAACTACCAACAATACACTAAGCTGTGTTGAGAGGTGTTATCGTAAGTCTCAACAGTCAGAAAACATTGGAAGCTTAAGTGATGGCACGTCATACATGCACAAGTATATGGTTTACCTTGCATGACCTAACTCATGTTGGCCATAGTGGTGTAACCTTCTTCTTTCAGCTGCTCCCGTTAGGAGTTGCCACAGTGGATCATCTTGTTCCATATCTTCCTGTCCTCTACATCTTGCCCTCACACCTGCATGTCTCCTCTCACTACTTCCATAAACATTCTCTTGGGGCTTTCACTTTTCCTCTTGCCTGGCAGCTCTCTCCTTAGCATCCTTTTCCCAGTATAATCTCCCATGAAAATCGGCACCGCCACCCATTTTCCATGGCATCCTTCTGCTCTTTTTTTCTATTGAGTATATGCAAGACTCACCACTCTTACTTCCTTTCCATGCCAGATTTTATGAACTCTGATTTTTTTTTTTTCTTTCTCCTTCTAGTGGTTCCTTGTAAATTATTGGCTTTTCTTAGTAAGGAATGTAAGGACCAGACAGCACTGTCACCTGGTGACCTCATCTTATATTTCAGACCCAAAATTCTGGTTTCAATTATGATCCCAGGCATAGCATACTCTGGATTGCTTGTTTCTGTGACCCACTCCATATTTAAGCTGTCACTACCTGTGATAGCCTAATGGACTGTGCATGACTCCTGGTCAGGCAGCATGACATTCGCCATGTTACTGTTTGCTGACCACCTTGCAACATGTTTGTTGTTCATGCTCTAAGTCACCCACAGAAACAGAGGAGCATGCAGTGGAGCCTCTAGAAGCTGGTCGTCTTGAACAGCCATACTATGTGTCCGCACTATAACTGTGCGATCAGTACAATCAAGTGAGACACAGACATGACTAACTGGTAATAAAACCATTTTAATGATAAGTCTGTTGATCCAAAAGGATATTCCAAAACTATTTAACAGAAAGGCATACACAATAAACCTTGCAAAAATTAAGCAAAGGTTAAAATGTGACAGGAAAATTCATGAAACAATAAATACAAAAAAAGATTCAAAGTTAAACAGCATAGAAACATGTAACAATATTCAAACCCTTGGTGTAATGGGAGATCTATTTGGTGGCTGTCACAAAGCACTTGCTTGTGCAAAGCCACTAGTCCAGATTACCATTTTTAACTTCCTAGTCCCTCCATCTTCAGAGTATTGCATAACAAATGTTGCTATGCAACAGACATGTGTGGGAGGAGTCCGAGGCAATGGGCTGATAAAAAGGACCAGTGGCAGACTCCCTTCATGACTAGTTGAAAAAGAAGACTTTCAGGATTCTTTGGTATGCTCTGCAAGCCTCAGGGAAATCAGTTGGCATGACTCTGAGACACCAAATGAGTTCTTGGGCATCATTGCCTACTCATTAAAAGATTCTGTTAGAGTCATTTACTCAAGTCTATTTTGCCTGTCCTGGCCTTATCTACTTTGTTACTGCTTCTGTGCTTCATCTATAATTATTTTCTTTGTTTTTTGCCCAGCTACCCTGGGGTATGCCACATTGCCCATGCATTACCTTCTTATGACATTGTTTTCCTAGTGGGTACCATTCCATGGCAAATTTCAGGGGTGTACAGTGTGTGTATAGACACTGTTAGACACTTCTATATGTGTATATTATAAAAATTTGTGGAGTTGCACAGTGAGTCAGTTGTGTGGAGTGAAGAAACGAATAGCCTTGTTGCTTCTGCTTGGAGGATTTAGCCAGAAGACTGGTCATTGTCATTGAAAACTTCAACTTTTTGGTGGAAAGTGGCAAAGTCCTTCAATTTTTTTTCCCCTCCTGACCTCATTGAGCAGGCAATTCAGGGGTTACCTGTTGCTTACAATGCCTTGCTCACTCCAACACAATGGCCTGGTGCATGAAATTTGTACATACTGTCTCGGTATTGTTGACTCAAGTGTTGGAGCTTGAATGCCTTGAAAAGGGATAATGAAGTCTTTTTTTTTTTTTAAATTTGTGGGCAGCTTTGCTATAGCTCCACTCCGCTCCATCCTGGAGATTTACTGCCTCAAACTTTCTTGACCCGAAACGTACTTGGTGAGATGGAGATGAATTCCAGTGATGTCATCAGTTTAAACTTGGCATCCTGGGGCACTTTTATCATTTCCTGTTTAAGGTAAAAGGCTGGCATTGTCAGAAAGCTAGGTCTGTTAATTGCCAGTGTGTGAGACGCGGTGTCCAGTGCCATACGAGTAAGAAGGTTTCTCATTTCAACACTCAATGTGCTCTTTCTTTTAGTCAGTGTATCCCAATTTAAAAAGGAAAAAAAAGTGAACTGTGCTTCTGTTTTAAGGTGTATGGAAATATGCAAACCCTCTAGACTTTATACACCTCAAAAAGAGCGAGCAGGGATTTGACTGAAGGCAGTCAGTGTGGTCTAGTAGTTATTAGAACTGGCCTGTAATCACTGAGTGACTTAATTTATCAGCAAGTATTCCAATATTAAAAAAATGTATAAATAATGTTATTATTTCTTGAGAATGATTCTATATAGGTTTATGTTTTGCTTTGCTTTCTGGTGGCATGTTCACTGTAGACTGGCAAGAACTGAACTGTTTACCAAATCTAATAGCTTCACTTTATAAAAATTATTTTCCTTTTCTTATTTTAACTTGAACATTAGACACTTCTATGCCCTGACCTCTCCAAACCTCCCCGACACTCCTGAATCCAAAAGGCCAACAGAGCAACAGTTGTGGATATCAAGTCAGCCATTCTGTTTTTTGATGGCTTTTTGTAAATTGCATATTCCACTCATCTCAAAGAAAGATATATTCAATATATGTTTTTATAATGTGCTATAAATTTAGCATTGTGTTCTCTGGGAGCAGACTTGAAGACCATTTGGCTTTTTATTAGGTTCGGATTTTGCATCTGAACTAACTTGGGATGCGGCGCTACTGAGTATTTATGATGTAATCGTGAACTTTCAGTTTGTTTTATTTTAGTATCTCTTTTTTGATTTGCAGATGTACCATGTGGGATCTATTTATCAGCTATAAGTTATAGAGCCTTTCACTTTATATGTGTGTTTTGTGTTTATATAATGTCTTTTCTGTCTGTCTTCATTGCGCTCCACAATAATACTGAATTTCGCTTTCTGTCTTTTCTCCTATCTATTGTGTAATATATTGTCCTCATCTCATCTTCCCCCATATCCATCTCTGTCCTTTTCCAGCCATAAGTACTCCATCTATGTATTTATTTTCATCTAAGCACCGAGGTGGACTCCCCCCACAGGTCCATGTGTCTGGTTCTCTGCTGGAGTACCCTTTACATCTACGGGGGTTCACACATATTGGCTTTTCCAGTTGCCTACACTCCTTTCCCCAGTTTTTTTTTTTCCCCCCATACACAGCCTTTGACTTCCTCTTCTGTTCCTTCTTTCTGTTTTATTTTTGATACCTCTTTTACCACTAGCTACCCTTTATCAGTCCTTTATTTTTTCCCAAAGAAACATGAACTTTGTTTTTTTTTTATAGCCCCATTTGAACTTGTGGTAGCACAGTGTGAAAGAATTGGATATTAAGGCTATGAACTTAAAACTTTGATGTTGTGGGTTCAACTGACATTGTGTTTTCATGAGAAAGTCACTTTACCTGTCTGTGCTCCAATAGGAGGAAAAAAAAAAAAAAAACAAAACAAAAGAGATTTAAAAAACTAACTCAGATGTTGTAGCACACCTTAGATAAAGCCATCAGCCAAATAAGTAGTAGTAATAAAAACGGTTGGTCTTTCCTACACATGTTGAAATTCTTTTATATAGTGTCTTTCATTCAGAGCACCATGTGATGTTGCTTTATAGCTGCAGTAAACTGAATCAAATTGTACATATTTAGAATTGGGAGGATGCCCACTACCTTTAAGTTAGCTGAAGGTAACAGTGACAAGATCTAAACCTGCAACATTGTGATTTCCAGTCCAGCTACTTGGTCTCTTGGCTACATTGCATCTGGCCCTAAAGCTGTAGTGTCATTTGGCTTCCATCCCCAGATTGCTCTCTTTGACTTCATTAGCCTCATTTAGCCAATTCATGCAACATCAAAGGTTGGACAGCTCCCAGAATGTGTTCAGACTTGGCAGCATGCGTATTAAATGTCCTGCTGTAGCTGAACAACCTGTCTAAAATGAGTTAAACGCCATAGTTTACATTAAAATATAGATAAACTGCATTGATTAACATTTATTATATCCCTTTTATTTCAGATGTGTAATTTTATTTTTATTTTTTTGGAATACTTTTCTTACGAGTGGGTCCATCCAAACCACTCTTTTTGTGAACCTAGTATAGCATCCTATTGGTGTCTTGCTTCTGGTTGACTGCCACATGTTTCCACAAATGTCATCCTCTTTGGTGGTGCCAAGCTATAAAACAGTGCTAGGCAATCAAGGAAATCTTCTACAGATGCCAAGCCTACCTCAAATGACTTGGCTTGGTCTACTCTGTGGCCTTCCTCAACATGTTATGGAGCACAAGTCCCCAGTCTTGTGGAACAGCCTCATTTCCTTTTGCTCAGTGAACCACACAACTTGTTGTTCAAGTGAGCTGCCCTTCTGTGACTTATGATGAGGGGATATGGGAACAAGTTGATACAATGTAGGTGGCCAGAGCCTATCCCAGCAGAATAAGGAATGAGGTAGGAGACAATCCTGGATCAATCAGCAGTCGAGATCTGGGCCCACTCATGCATACACCGCAACTGGACCAATTTGAAATCCCTAAATCCAATAATACAAATGCATTTGGGTGTTTGAAAGGAAATGCTTTGAAGATATGCAAGCTATACACAAACAATAACTGGCATGAGATTGGAATTGAGGGTATTGAATTTCACTGTTAAGTGTCAACTGGATGCTAGAATGTCTTCTAGTTGAGGTTTTTTTTTTTTTTGCCAGGCCACACACCGGCAGTGTTACTAAAAGGTGGATAATTGCAACCAACACCAGTCATCAAGCTCTTTTCTTATTTCAAGCTCAAATGGAGCCAGAGCTAATCCTGGAAGCGCACAAGACAAGAATGACCCCAGAACAGGATGGCCATTTACTGCACAGCACACACCCTCCCAAATTCTCTCAAGTCAAACAAACAAATGCATGTTTAGGATGTGGGCGGAAACCCAGAGTAGTTGTGCATGTGAGTCGTGATCAATCCAATTATTACCTTATTGAAATGTGTCATTTCAGTAGGAATGGTGGCACAGCAGGTAGCTGGTAGTCTGTCACAAGACCCACTAACAGGCAGGCCCACAATCTGAAATCAAAATCACACTTAAACCTAACCAGCATATCTTTGAGATATGGAAAGGGGGAAAAAACAGACCTGTGAAGAACATGCAGACTTCTCATGGACAACCAAGAGTGGGATTTGAACACCTAGGTCGCTAGATCCATGGGGCATCACTGCTAACTAATGTTGTCCACAGCTTTGGATTTATTCATATCTTGGCACCAGAGACCAAATTCAAGCTTTCCCTTTTAGACATAGCATTTTTTTTTCTATTTTGAGATTTGAAAGCAGAAAAGAAACTATGCAGCCTGTAAAATCAAGGTTAGACTTTCCTAAATTGCATTTGCTCATTTTGGTTTTTATGATGTTCACACACTGTAAGTGGAGAGACAATGCTGATGTACCTGCGGCTCTCCAAAAACAGCTGCTGTGAGCTCAAAGGTAATAAAGCTTTGCCATAAAGAAATGCAGAATGTAATTGAAAGTATTTCTAATTGTAAGGCAGTGTGAGCGTATATGTCTTTACAGTAGAGTCATACTTATCATTTTTGTACAATGCATTAAAAGGAGTACAGCTTCAGGGCCATTCCACATGTTTACAGCTATAATGTATGCATTACATATTATTAAACCATATGTTTTATATAAATAAACTCAAATGATTTTATATACATACAGTAGATGGGTATGAATGGAAGTGAAGGTCTGTGATATGGTTTGCATGTGAGATTCACAAAGGCAGAAAATGAGTCGCATATCTTAGAATAGTTTGTTATTCCTAATCTTTCAACAACTTACCAAGTGTCATTATCAGAAGAAAATGATTAGACTTGCAGGAATCAAATATATTATATATTATATTATATTATACAATATAATACAATATAATATATATATATATATATATATATATATATATATATATATATATATATATAATATATATATTTGATTCCTGCAAGTCGAATCATTTTCTTCTGAAGATGACACTTGGTACGTTGTTCACAAACTTTTCAAGCACAACAGTATACATAAAACACTCCTATGTATCACTCCTAGGATTTTTAAATCATCCAAAACATGACTAGAAGCCAGTGTACGGAATTGAGAACAGGAGTTGTAAGTTTGTACTTTCTATTTTTAGTGGCAATTCTTGTAGTAGCATTTTGAATTAACTGAAGGATACAAATGATTTGAATAGCTCGAAAACATTGCACTACATTAGTCAGTTCTAGATATCAATGCAGAATTTTTTTTCTTCCTGTATCCAGCATACTGGGAGGGAAAACTATTTACTATACATTAAAACTATAGGGTGGGGGTGTGTGCTGTGTTCGATCCTTTTGAGCAATCTGATTGGTCAGTTTGGCTTTGATGTGATTGGTCACTTAGCCTTTGGTGATGTGATCAAAAATGAACTGGAGGCGAGCTAGAAGCTGAAGCAGCCTTTACAGCAGTGGTCACCAACCTTTTCAAGTCGAAGATCCCTGACCTCGGCCTTAATGAAAGGGAAGATCTACCTATCGAAGAATAGATAGAAAAAGACAGCCCAGATTGTACTTCCAACTTGAAGCCTTTTATTTAGTATTTGAATTGTATTTGAATTTAATATACATTAAATGTTCTTTTCTTTTTCTTTTTTTACTTAACTCGGAAGCAACCATCATATAATCAGATCATATGAAGTGGCACTGAACTCAAGAAAAATGCCATTGTCAGCAGTAAAGTGCTTATTCACTGAAGTTTCTGACGGTACTACCTACCCTTAACATTTTATAAATGAACTGTTTTATCAACAAAATTATCAACAATCTCAAATTAAGCTAAGTGCAGTTATGTCCCATCATATGCAACATCACTTTTCTCAATGCCACCAGAAGGCAAAACTGCTGAAGTAATGTTACTCACTCAAGTCAGTGTGATGGCTGTGACTGAATACTCTCTGTGAGTCCTCTGAAGTCTGGCTCATAGCTAGAGAGAGCCAGTTTGAGGCAGTCTGTGAGGTGTCTGTCAGTAAGGTGGCTCCTATATTTTGATTTGATTATTTTCATCTGTGAAAATGCCATTTCACAGAGGTAAGTTGATCCAAAATAGGCACTCACTTTTAGTACACATGCAGTGAGGAGCGGAAACTTTTCTCTGTTGACAAGTCCCCAAAAGTCACTGTCCCTTGATCTGGCTTTCAGCTCAATGTCATTTTGCAAATCAACTATCTCCATGTCAACTCCACTTGACAAAGAAAATACTTGCTGGAATTTGGCTGCAACCTGTTCTATATCAATGAGCATGAATGGGTTTGAGACAAATGCAGCAATGCATTCCATTTCGTTTAACTCACCAAAACGCATATTGAACTCTGTTGCAACTTTGTCCAGGTGAGCACAGTATTTCTCAGGGTGAAAAACGTCCTTGTCTTTAATGCTCTGTGACATTTTTTCCAGGTTGGGAAAGTGTGTTAGCCTCCCGTTTTTAAGATGTGTGATCCAAACACCAAGCTTAGACTTAAAAGCGTTCACTGCGCTGATCATGTGTGGCAGGTGTCGGTCTTTTCCCTGGAGCTCGTTATTGAGTGTA